>NC_068430.1:63781041-64086041 GCF_023373465.1 Oncorhynchus keta | reverse complement strand
TAGTCATAGTGTTTGTGTCCTTTTATCCATACTTTAAAAAAAATGCATAATTACAAATGTATACAGGAGCTCTCTGCCGTTTAATTATTTTCACAACATTCAAAAAGCTATTGGAGCAACATTTCTTAAACGTTTTTTTTTCTTTGCTAATAAATATGGATCGGAAGCCATTTTGAAACGTGGCGATATTAAGCCACCGCTTCCTGGAGAGGTGGTTCATTTCAATAGAAGCGCGACAAGGTTATTTTGGTGTGCTCGCTGTAAACACTATTTCTCCAGGTCCTCTCTGTTCACCTAATCCTAATTCATGTTTCTTTCTTTCTCGTCTTTCCCTGTGCGGTGCCTGGTCCACAAACAAAGGCACAACAACTAAGAAGGATAGAGCTCGGTGCTGGAGTGAGAGAAAACCAACGACTCTTTACTCTGGCTCACAAACGGTAGAGAACACATATCAGCAGCAGCATATATTAAGACTGGGTTGTTGGTTGGTTGGTTTACTACGACAGTGGAAGGTTCAGTCTCAGCAGACCCCTGGTATAGTGAGGTTGGACAGGGGTGAAGGGGGGCAAGTTTGGGGGTGTGGGGGCACTAGGCTAGTGTCATGACCTTCGTGCCATTACAAGGTAAATGCAATTTAAAAAAATCACCACAGTATTCTCCCAATACTCGAAGCAGCTTGTCCATCAACTGGACATGGGGGGGGGGGTGGGGTAGACAAGTTGAAGGTGAGGGGGAGAGGACATTTTTTCAATAAATACTAAAACTTTCAACTCATGACAAAAGCGCATCAATATAATATAATACATGTATATATACACATATTTGCATGTATGTATATGCACACGTACAGAAGTTTCATTTTGTAACAACGTTTGCACAACGTTAGCACAATGTTATAAGAGCAGGTGGCGGCACACGCAGGGCTTCTGGTGCTATAGCCAGTCCACTGCAGGTGATCAGGGAGCAACGTTCTCACAACGTTACCATTATTTAAATTGCAACGTTAGTCTCTCGTAATGGACAAACAGTCATCTGCATCTTCAGTGGTTAAATTCAGGGAGCCTCAAGGCCTCCAGTCGCCGTCTCTCTCTCTCTGTCTGTAGTGTCGTTCCCTTGTGTTTCTAAGGCTGATTGGTTTAGAAAGTCAGGGGGGGCAGGGCCTCTTCTGGGTTCGGCATACTTCATTGGCTCGTGTTCCTTCAATCACACTCCTCGTGCTGGATATATTAACTCTTATTTAGCTTAATAGTAGGAAAGAAAGTCTAGAGCTTTTTCCCCCAATCAAGTCAATCACTCCGGTTCCTCGCGACAGTCTGTGCCCTGGAGGTTGGGTATTTGGTTGATGGGTACGGTAGGGTGGGCATAAGGGTGGCATCAGTCCATCCTCTCCACCTTACCCAGGACCTTGCCCTCGTACATGGGCAGAAGGGCGCCGTCCTCCCATACCTCCTCGAACACGGCCCCGCACTCAAACTCATCGCTGGCCTTCTTGAAGTAGTACCTGGAGAAAAATGAGAGAGAGAGGGGCAGGGTCAGAATACAAAACAAAACTAGCATGGTATCTTCCTCTTTAACTTAACACGATGGACGAGAACCAACTCCACACACACACCTACACAGCCAACTCCACACACACAATGACTCAAACCAGTATCCAAGCTGCCTTGGGTCACACAGTTCAGCACCATCCCTCTCACTTCACAGAACAAAGCTTGACTGAATTATGCACACACCAACACCACTGACAAACAGAACCTGGCAACCCCAACCACTCCAAAAAGTTTGGGTTGCCAGGTTTGGTTTGAACTCTGTCAGTGATCATTTCAAGGAATTAGCAGCAGCAGCAGAGACTAAAGAGAGAGAGAGAGAGAGAGGGAACTAAAGGAACTTGACTGCTGGCCATTGTACAGATGCTTATCTGTCCTGGAAGGTCTCATTAAAGTTGAAGGGCTAATTAGGACCTGTCTTAAGGCCCCCCCTCCCTCTCCTAGCACTGAGCTCCCCTTGTCTAGCCTGGCCTTTTAATTGTGCCCTACTGTCAAATGAAGGGCCTTCCTTTCACTAGGGCTGACATTTCAGGTGCCTGAGAGTCTGCCTGTCACCGCACGCCCCACACACACCTACTAACACACTGCTAGAGACAACTATGGAGACACACACAGAAAGACACAGAGAGAAAGACACAGAGACAGAGAGAGGCAATGAAACACACACGCACAGACAGACAGAAACTCTGGGCAGCTTTCCGATCACCAGCAGAGAACAGAGGGAGAGCGAGGAAAAGAGGAGCAGGCCTCTCTCCCGGACCCCCTCCGTGGGTGTGATAGATTGGACGCGGGCCGGGGCCCGAAGGCCAATACCCCATGAGGGGGAGGACACCAATCTAGACAGTCTCCTGGAGGTCAAGGAGTCACCTCACCAAACACCCCCACACCCCTCCCTTGCCCAAAGATCCAAAGGTTTACTCAGCTCAGTCTATGCAGTCTACTGCCCAGAGTTTTTAATGCTTTCTTCTCCCCTTGCTTTAAAATGCAGTGATGACCAGTGGGGGAGATTTACTGATAAGCTTTGTAATGGAAAATGCATCATTTTACCCATTTATGCCTGGGCCCAGGAATCCAGAAATGTTTTTATGAGCGACGCTGACCTACAAGTCATACAAACAACATGTGTAGCGTGAAAATAAAAACATGCCCCCCACTTCTTCATTGTGTTTCAAAAAAGCGTACTTAAGTGAGAGCGGAGAGGGTTGGCAAACGACGGGGTAAACAGTGAGGGGGGGAGGAAGCGTTGTACAGCTGCTCCGATCAAGATTTGTGTGTCGTAAATACACCCGACTGGGATTTTTGGGGTGTGGATGGTTGGGTGTTGCTATGGGTTTTTGGCATGATGCATCTTCAACACGGTTGAAGGTTGTAGTGAGGGGCCTCAAACCTTTCTGGAATCCTGAACACTGAAACTATTAAAAGGTCCAGGCCTTAGCCAAGTGCATCTTCGCGGCATAAATCAATTCTAAATAGATGCTTGTGTTTCTTTCCATTTAAATCACAACCCTACGCTTCTTTTCAGAGAGAGAGAATGGGGGAGAAAGAGAGGGAGAGAGAAGTGGAGATGGAGAATGGGGAGGGAGAGAGAAGTGGAGATGGAGAATGGGGAGGGAGAGAGGGAGAGAGAAGTGGAGATGGAGAAAGAGAGGGAGAGAGAAGTGGAGATGGAGAAAGAGAGAGAGAGAGAAGTGGAGATGGAGAATGGGGAGGGAGAGAGAGAAGTGGAGATGGAGAATGGGGAGGGAGAGAGAGAAGGGGAGATGGAGAATGGGGAGGGAGAGAGAGAAGTGGAGATGTAGAATGGGGAGGGAGAGAGAGAAGTGGAGATGGAGAAAGGGGGAGGGAGAGAGAGAAGTGGAGATGGAGAAAGAGAGGGAGAGAGAGAAGTGGAGAGAATGGAGAAATGTGGAGATGGAGAAAGAGAGGGAGAGAGAAGTGGAGATGGAGAATGGGGAGGGAGAGAGAGAAGTGGAGATGGAGAATGGGGAGGGAGAGAGAAGTGGAGATGGAGAATGGGGAGGGAGAGAGAGAAGTGGAGATGGAGAATGGGGAGGGAGAGAGAGAAGTGGAGATGGAGAATGGGGAGGGAGAGAGAGAAGTGGAGATGGAGAATGGGGAGGGAGAGAGAGAAGTGGAGATGGAGAATGGGGAGGGAGAGAGAGAAGTGGAGATGGAGAAAGAGAGGGAGAGAGAAGTGGAGATGGAGAATGGGGAGGGAGAGAGAGAAGTGGAGATGGAGAATGGGGAGGGAGAGAGAGAAGTGGAGATGGAGAATGGGGAGGGAGAGAGAGAAGTGGAGATGGAGAATGGGGAGGGAGAGAGAGAAGTGGAGATGGAGAATGGGGAGGGAGAGAGAGAAGTGGAGATGGAGAATGGGGAGGGAGAGAGAGAAGTGGAGATGGAGAATGGGGAGGGGGGGAGAGAGAGAAGTGGAGATGGAGAAAGAGAGGGAGAGAGAAGTGGAGATGGAGAATGGGGAGGGAGAGAGAGAAGTGGAGATGGAGAATGGGGAGGGAGAGACAGAAGTGGAGATGGAGAATGGGGAGGGAGAGACAGAAGTGGAGATGGAGAATGGGGAGGGAGAGAGAGAAGTGGAGATGAGAATGGGGAGGGAGAGAGAGAAGTGGAGATGGAGAATGGGGAGGGAGAGAGAAGTGGAGATGGAGAATGGGGAGGGAGAGAGAAGTGGAGATGGAGAATGGGGAGGGAGAGAGAGAAGTGGAGATGGAGAAAGAGAGGAGTGGAGATGGAGAATGGGGAGGGAGAGAGAGAAGTGGAGATGGAGAATGGGGAGGGAGAGAGAAGTGGAGATGGAGAATGGGGAGGGAGAGAGAAGTGGAGATGGAGAATGGGGAGGGAGAGAGAGAAGTGGAGATGGAGAAAGAGAGGGAGAGAGAAGTGGAGATGGAGAATGGGGAGGGAGAGAGAGAAGTGGAGATGGAGAAAGAGAGGGAGAGAGAAGTGGAGATGGAGAAAGAGAGGGAGAGAGAAGTGGAGATGGAGAATGGGGAGGGAGAGAGAAGTGGAGATGGAGAATGGGGAGGGAGAGAGAGAAGTGGAGATGGAGAATGGGGAGGGAGAGAGAGAAGTGGAGATGGAGAAAGAGAGGGAGAGAGAAGTGGAGATGGAGAATGGGGAGGGAGAGAAAAGGAGTATTTCCATTGGATCATGTTATATATGGCAAAATAGTTCTCTCTGTGCAACATCTGGCACCGATATGGTCTGGCAGCGTGGCCGAGTACTGTTCTCCTGCCATGTTGAAATGAACCAACTCCACACATTCTGAACCATTAGAGCCATCGGCTTCAAAAATCGCCCTTTCTTTCCCGGAAGAGTTACGGTATAGTGGGGGTGGGTTTAGCTCGGACTAACAAGCAGATGTGGATGGGGGTTTAGAATCGAGATACGCATGTCTCGGAATACTTTGTCTTTTCGGTGCTACAACCTATACATATGACGATCATTAAAATACTCTACTTTACTCTACAGTCCACCTTTAGGTATAGGTTCCATGAATGTGAAATAGTGTGAAACGATTCAGTCCCTCTCTAATTCTTAACATAATGAAGTCAAAGCCACTTTCAACGACGACTAAACAAAAACACCAGTCATTTTGACAACTCATGCAACCCTTAAAAAAAAGAAAGAAGTTAAATCAACATATAACTGAATCTAAGAAGGAAAAAGGTGCCCGTGATTCTGCCTGATCTAATCCGTGGGAGGATTTTGGGGGCCTCGCAGTGGCGTGTTGAGTCTTTGTGCACAAAATAAAAGGCCTGGACTTCAAAGCCATCCTTATTAAGACTGCCTTACTATGGAAATCAATAGCAGATGTGAACCAAATATCACTCCAGTAAATTCCCCCCCTTTCCTCTTTGTACAGTGGATCGACCCATCCCTCCTCTCGCTCAGCCAGAATTCTGCTCTTCCTTCTCACGACTCCACATACAAAGCTGAGAGCTCCAGCTTTTCACACACGTTTAGTTCATACACAAACACACATGTACATAGACAAACACACACACACATTCAAATCGTGGGGGAAAAAGTGTCTTGCTCTTCGGCAAGAGAGAGTGTGTGTTGTGCATGAAATGTGTGTTTGAAAGGGGTGTGTTTACCTATAGTTGTACATTAAAGGTGTGCTGTGCATGAAAGGTGTGTGTGTGTGTGTGTGTGTGTGTGTGTGTGTGTGTGTGTGTGTGTGTTCGTCTAGGTGTTTACCTGTAATTGCCTTTTTTGCTAAGCTGCTCCTTGAAGTGTCCCAGGGTGAGACTGTGTGTCTTCATCATGCTGCGGTAGGGGATCTCCTCGCCACAGAAGAAGTAGGTGACCACCAGGTCACAGCCAGACACGCTCGCGCCGCTGATCGACTTCTTTAGCTCTTTCCACCTGGAAACAGAGAGACAAGCAACACATTAGATAAATAAAGCATAACCTGATCCCATAGCTAAAACTAAACATTTACATTTGATTAATAAGCGCAGAAATTCTTATGCAGAGCGACAAACACACCTAACACGGGCAGTGTGTAACCGTTGGTTGGGAAGTTAGGCAGAACTGAATAAGCTGAATTTAGTGAGGATTAACTCAGGTAAGGCGAACCTGACCCGATTACAGGTGTGTGTATGTGCGTTTCATCCCGCACACACACACACACACACACACACACACACACTTCCTCGTTCACTTCCAGGGGCCTTTTCGAGGTCCTATACTTCAGACGCGGGCGCCTGCTAGCCTTAGACAGCTGGCCCGCTGAAGGTCAGCCAATTAAATCTCCAAAAGACCCTGGCAGTCAGGTGGCTACGGCCCTAACATCAAACACAACCAAGCTGCCCTATACACACAGATACAAATGTCCACACACCAACACACACACAGGGCCAGGGTAGCGAAGAGAGGGCCAAAATAACAACCAGGGGTTGTTACCTTCCATGTGCATGTCTGTGTCTCCGCTGGTGTGCGTGTGTATGTGTGTGTGTGTGTGTGTGTGTGTGTGTGTGTGTGTGTGTGTGTGTGTGTGTGTGTGTGTGTGTGTGTGTGTGTGTGTGTGTGTGTGTGACTGAGTCAGACTACACACATCATGTTTAATCTTAAATTATTAAAAGTGAGGGAGAAAAGAGGACTTCAAAAAGGGAGAGACAAGCTGACTCACACTATCTCTACCGAGGGGAAATCAGAGTGAGGAAGAGAGGCAGCGAGAACAAAGGGAGAGACAAGCTGACTCACACTATCTCTACCGAGGGGAAATCAGAGAGAGGAAGAGAGGCAGCGAGAACAAAGGGAGAGACAAGCTGACTCACACTATCTCTACCGAGGGGAAATCAGAGAGAGGAAGAGAGGCAGCGAGAACAAAGGGAGAGACATGCTGACTCACACTATCTCTACCGAGGGGAAATCAGAGAGAGGAAGAGAGGCAGCGAGAACAAAGGGAGAGACAAGCTGACTCACACTATCTCTACCGAGGGGAAATCAGAGAGAGGAAGAGAGGCAGCGAGAACAAAGGGAGAGACAAGCTGACTCACACTATCTCTACCGAGGGGAAATCAGAGAGAGGAAGAGAGGCAGCGAGAACAAAGGGAGAGACACACTGACTCACACTATCTCTACCGAGGGGAAATCAGAGAGAGGAAGAGAGGCAGCGAGAACAAAGGGAGAGACACGCTGACTCACACTATCTCTACCGAGGGGAAATCAGAGAGAGGAAGAGAGGCAGCGAGAACAAAGGGAGAGACAAGCTGACTCACACTATCTCTACCGAGGGGAAATCAGAGAGAGGAAGAGAGGCAGCGAGAACAAAGGGAGAGACACGCTGACTCACACTATCTCTACCGAGGGGAAATCAGAGAGAGGAAGAGGCAGCGAGAACAAAGGGAGAGACATGCTGACTCACACTATCCCTACCGAGGGGAAATCAGAGAGAGGAAGAGAGGCAGCGAGAACAAAGGGAGAGACAAGCTGACTCACACTATCTCTACCGAGGGGAAATCAGAGAGAGGAAGAGAGGCAGCGAGAACAAAGGGAGAGACATGCTGACTCACACTATCTCTACCGAGGGGAAATCAGAGAGAGGAAGAGAGGCAGCGAGAACAAAGGGAGAGACAAGCTGACTCACACTATCTCTACCGAGGGGAAATCAGAGAGAGGAAGAGAGGCAGTGAGAACAAAGGGAGAGACATGCTGACTCACACTATCTCTACCGAGGGGAAATCAGAGAGAGGAAGAGAGGCAGTGAGAACAAAGGGAGAGACAAGCTGACTCACACTATCTCTACCGAGGGGAAATCAGAGAGAGGAAGAGAGGCAGCGAGAACAAAGGGAGAGACAAGCTGACTCACACTATCTCTACCGAGGGGAAATCAGAGAGAGGAAGAGAGGCAGTGAGAACAAAGGGAGAGACATGCTGACTCACACTATCTCTACCGAGGGGAAATCAGAGAGAGGAAGAGAGGCAGCGAGAACAAAGGGAGAGACATGCTGACTCACACTATCTCTACCGAGGGGAAATCAGAGAGAGGAAGAGAGGCAGCGAGAACAAAGGGAGAGACATGCTGACTCACACTATCTCTACCGAGGGGAAATCAGAGAGAGGAAGAGAGGCAGTGAGAACAAAGGGAGAGAGAGGAAGATGAACACACTCGTCTGTTTGAAGTGCGGGGCTGGACAGAGGAGGGTTTCCACTGGGGAAAGGCACAGGGTGACTCCTGTCTCTTTGAAGGCTGGTCGTTGAAGGCCTGTCAGTCACATAGAAAGACAAAGATACAATAGAATGAGATTGATGGCATCAGTATTCACGACACAGATGGAGAAAACACTGGAAAACAGGTGTAGGCTTCAACAGTCGCCTGAAGTCAGACATTTTCAGAAAATCCCACACTAAATTTGGATTGAGTCATTTGGCTCATTGTAAATGACTATACATCGCAAGCTAGGACAAAGAGGGGCTATATGAGTGTGTGTGTGTGCCTACCTCTGTTTGGGGGGCTTGGAAACCTCCTCTAGCCTCCTGCAGGCTTCTTCTAACTGGGCCAGAGTGTTGGGCGGGGGCAGAGGGGGCATGGCCGGGTCCTGGATGAAGGGGTGGGCCGGATGGTGACCTCCACGGAGGTGACCCCCCACGCCGCCCACGCCTCCCCAGGAAGAGTGCGTTCGGACGGGAAGCGTCTTGGGCGTGGAGGGGTCCGGGAGTTGGCTCTTTTTCAGCCCCTGAGTGCTGCCGTGAGGTTTGTTCTTGCCCTGCCTCTCGCTCTCCAGGATCCACTGCCAGACGTTCTGCGAGCGGTCCGTGGCGTCCAGGGGCAGGTGGGGCGGGGACGTGACCCCGTCGCCTCCGTTGGCCTGGCTCAGGCGTATGCCTTCGCACGGCTTCCCCGGCCGCTTGGACAAACTACTGCAGCGGCTGGAGAAAGACAGAGAGGAGAAGGTTTACATGGGACTCTTCCACCAGGAGCGGCTACATCTACAACAAGCACCAGTGAGAGGAACGAAACGGCTCGTCACATCAGTCTAAATGAAACTCAAGTAGGACGGTCATATCCATAAGATAAGTGCACAGTTTAAAATCACTGACCCAAGTACAGCCCTAAGGTAAATGTAGTTGTATGTGAAGTGTATGTGAACTGACGCCCAGCACAACTCGAAAGTAAATGTAGTGTACTTGATGTGAATTGTGAACGAACCCCAGGTGATATTGTATGTGAACTGACCCGGGGGTGAAGTTGGAGTAGTCGGCGCCCCCTGGGGGACAGAGGCACTGGATGTGCTGCGCCGCCTCGGCCTCGATCTGCTCCTTGCTCTTGGGGCCGGTGGAGGTGTGGTGGTGGATGTAGTGGTGGTGGATGTGCTTGGTCGACTGCCTATTCCCAGCCAACAGGCCTTTGGTGGCCCCCGGATGCGAGGGCCCCAGGAAGGGAACCACGGCGGCGGAGGGCCGGTCAGGAGAGCACGAGCGAGGCGAGTGGCGGATCACGCCGGGCGACTGGCATCCGGGCGTCTTGAGCACCCGGGACAGGTGCTCGTCTAGGATGGCCTGAGCGTCCTCGTCGGCGCCGGACGAGGGGGGAAGCAGGGGGTGGTGGAGCGGAACGGTGGGGGAGGGGTCGCTCTCGTCCCTCTCCTCCTCCTGCACACACACAAAGACATAATGCTTTAAAACATGGACGCAATATAGAAGTATAGGGACAATATAACCCACTCAATTCCATAACACTACAAATATAAGCATCGCTAGCTTGCTAAACCCAACCAAATTACATTTGGGGAAAACGCTACTACGACAGTACTTCCGACTATTCGCTGCAAACTTCACACTGCGACAAACACCAGGTTCTGTATTGGCTTGTGAAGTAGCGGTGGCAAATTCTATGGCGTAACTTGATTTGACTTCCAGTTTCTTTCACCCTGGTTCTACTTGCTAACAGGCTTTGGGTGTGCGAGCGTCTTCTTTCTTCATCTATAATGCACAGCAAGCCCAGACTCACAAAGAGACCGGCACTACACACACTCAGCAATACGCCACTGGAGAGTTGAGCGCTAAGCGCTAACCATTTGAATAAACTTCAAATGTGCCAAGAAACATAAGTTTGAAACTTCCACAGAAGAAGGGACTTTAAGAGAAGAAGTCTCTTAAACTACACGGCAGACCCTTATTCGGTTAAATTCTTTCTAAAGCAAGACCGCACGCAAAGTCTCTTTGAATCAAGGAAGAAGGGTCAGCTAGCTAGCTACAACCTTGACTTCTCACATGGCTCCTCCTATCTACATTGTCTTTCTAGGTAGCAAAGACAGGGTTCAGGACTGGAGGGTCACCTAAACTAGGTCGCAATGGAGCGTTCTAAAGCTCATTGCTCAATGCAGTTGGCTTGGGGAATGAGGTGGGATGTACCAATGTAGTTTGGGAAGGGGGGGTTTTCTTACCTCCTGGATCTGCTGTAGCCTCTCCTCCAGGGAGCTCATGGTGTCCTGCTCCCTCTTCAGTTTCTCCAGTCTGGAGATGAGCTGGGCGGCGAAGGCCGAGGGCTCCACCGGCGTCATCTCCTTAGGCAGCCTGTGTGTCCTCTGTAGGGGAAGATGGGAGAAAGGACACTTTTGAGTGTGTGTTTGAGTGAGTGTGAGTTAGTTGTCCCTAGTTTGCCCCCTGATTCCTCCAGTGCCCTCTCCTCTAACTCTATAGGCCTCCTTTGATGCCCTTGCCCCTGGGCTAACCCCTAGCCCGATACTCCCTCCCCATGCCCGCTGTCCTTGGCACCGCCTGTCGGTCGGCGGGGTAGCGGGATAGAGGGGGGGTAGCAGTTGGCCTGGCTCCGAGGAGGAGGGCCCCCCGCCTGCGCCCTCTGTACTCCGACCAAGCCATCAGCGGAGGCAGCCTCTGAAGTCAGCACACTTCAAAGGGGCCCTTGTCAAACATCAAACACTCCAACCCTTGGGGTGGGAGGGACACGCGGCTTTAAATCTCCCCGAATAAAAGACAGATATCGACAGTCAGAGGAGGAGGAGGCAGAGAAGAAGAAAAAATGGAGGGGGACAATATTAAAACAAAAAGAGGACAGAAAGAAATGAGGAAGAGGATTGAGAGATGTGTGGAGTGGTAGGAGGGAGGGAGAGGAGGCAAATACCGGGGAGATCTAAGAGGGAAGTGGTCATTTATTTCCTGACTGCACGCAGGGCACCTCTGAGGTACTGTAGTCGCATTATCCTATTTTTCTCTAACTATATGTGCCGGCTTCTCTCATCTTCTTTTCTGTATTATTATGTGGCGCACTGGCTTTCTTGATTTGACTCTCTTTTTGTTGTTCCTCTCATCTCTTTGTAGAGACGATGAAGGGAAGTGAGAAGAAAGGAGCGAGAGGGGCTGCTGGCAAAGGCGCGTCAGCGCCGCGCAGAGCCCCTGCTGCCTGGGGCTGGTGCATCTTGGGAGCCCGAGCCATCTCCAAATCAGGAGGGAGACATTAAAAGGAGAGCAAGTGGGGAAGGGAGGGAGCGAGGAGAGACAGAGAAACAGACAACAAGGGCCCCTTCTACTTGGCTACAGCCCTCCCTCCCTACACAACACAACACACCCACACACACACAAAGCCTTCCCTATGCATCAAGATAGTACACAAACACATTGTGAAGGGAAGAGGACAAAACTATTTGCATTGGTTGTTTTCTGACACGGGTTCCCAATCTAACCACTCCAAGCCCTAGAGCTTTGCCTGCTTGCACATGACACTACAGGCAGTGAGGGTGGTGAGAGTCATATGGGGGCTGGGGGGCTACTGTCACAAAAGGGGAGTGTGTGGGGGGGCGGGGGGGGACTCTGTTGGAGGTTGTCAATAAAGAGGCCAGACAACCTGGGTCCTATTCATTCATCGCCAAGATCAAAGCACAGGGCTGAGAAGTAAGCTGGCTGATTTAGGGAGCATCACAGGGCTTGGTTCTGTGACCCCTGACTTCTAATGATAATCATCCTCATTATCACCACCGTCATCATTATCCATTTTTTTATATTTTTTATATATTTTATTTTACATTATGCATTTATAACATTCTTGACTAAGTTCTGGTGGTGAAACACAAGGAAGGAAAGCAACAGGGGTCTATAGATGACAGCTGTAAATGACAGCTGTTGGACAATGGGGGAGGGAGAGGGTGTATACGGTTGAGCAGGAGAGAAAGTAAGTGATATGAAAATTCCCCCTTTCATTTACCCTGACTTTTTATAGGAAAATGAGCGGGGAGAATATAGTATTCTATCACAACATCATAACACCATAAAAGAAGAAGAAAACACAGTTCCCAACGGGGCGAAAGGGAACCGGGTTGTAAAGGGAGATTGAGAAAAGTTTGTGGAGTTTTAAAGATATAAAGATGGCAGACATCAAAAAACAGGAAGTAAACAGAGAGCGGGACTCACAGGAAAGTGGGGTAGCGAGACCAGGCCGTTGATCTTGACGCTGCGGTGCATCTCCCGCTGGATCTGCTTCTTGGTGCCCAGCTTGTATGGAGGGATCCCATCTCTGTCAGAAGGGACACAGGTAGGGAACAGGGTCAATAACACAGTCACAGGTCACTCAAAATGTCCCCTGAAGAGCCAGGGATTAGTTAGCAAACTAGCAACGCTAACCGCTACATATCGATCTCCATAGAAACATTTCAATTTTCTTGCCACCCTTTCTCTTTGCTTAGAACCCAGTAATAACCCCAATGTACCAGCGAGGTGAAAGACATTAGCCTAGCGATGTGGACAGAACCCTGAGGGGAGGCTGATCGTCACTGAAGTGAACATCCCAGCACCACCCTGACCCCCCCCTTTCCCCCCGGGTGGGCACATCACAGCCCAAATCAAAGACCAGAGGAACCCCTTGAAGGGCCTTGAAGCCAAGGCAACAAAAACACACCGGGACAATGGGGGGAGATATGCTAAACATCACGACGCTGGGGTTCAAAAGTGTCCCACTGATAAGTTCCCATCAGTCCTTGTCAACACTGGAAGGGACTGATTTTTCAAAATAGCAGCCAAGTGAGGTACTTTCAACTCCAGCCTCAGTAACAAGGACTACCTTGAGAAAGCTGGCTAAGAGAAGAAGCATAGAATGCTGCTACTCGAGGGGCTTAGTGATCTTGCTTAAAGCGGTGTACGACGTGTAGGTTTGACATAAAGAAAGATTGCCATAATGTGGCTGAAAAAAAACAAGTGTCTCTGGACAGTTAATCTTTTAGGCAGTGGCAAGGGGGAAGAAAATACAGATTCTTCTCTTTCTCGCCCTCCAATGTGTGCTTTTCCAGTCCGCTGCCATTTAAGCCTGGCCAATTATCTTGGCCTTTTTGGTTGCTCAGAAGTGTCTGACCTAGCCCAAATGCTAGTTTTTCCACTGCCTCTTTGAAATCTCACACTCATGCACATATACACCCGCTGCCATCTTCATTTGGCAAGTATACCGCCAGCAAGCCTCTGATCTCAGCAACATCAAAAGGCTGGTTTGTAAGATAAGGTAATGTTTGAAGTTAGCGCAACAGCATTCCCTAGCGTCCAAGTAACTCCATAAATAAGATATAAGCAAAAAGTGAAAAGAAAAAAAAATCTGCCCCCCACAAAAAAAAATCCTCATCCTCTTGTTCTTTATCTGGAAATGAGATTCAAATTTGCAGTGTGCCTTTTACCAAACTATAAAAGGACACACTAATCAAATTGTTCCCCCCAATGAGGAGGAACAAGCTGTGGTTTTTATTATAGTCAGTGAGGGGTAGAGAGAGAGAGAGACAGAGAGAGACAGAGAGAGCAGGCAGACAGGAGATTGTCAAAGGTTCAAAGAACTCTGCAGGGCAGGCCACTGCGAGGCGCTACACTTTGTAACATAAGATGTTTTAATAATTAACATGAAGACGTTTGCAGGAAAAAGACGTGACTGAATTCCAGTGGGATTTATTTTTTCCCACTTAATACATAATTTGGTCAAATGACTGGGTTTGTATGCCTTGGGGTCCTACTTACTTTGCATTACCAGATGGAGCCTAGATAGCACTGTCAACAATGCACATTGAAGAGCGGGATACTTCCCTAACTTTTATCCTAGGATTACAAGCCACGAACCTTAAAGACAATTGAAAAAAAAAATGTGAGAAACTCATGACAAAGAAAAGTTCACAACAAAACAATGTACCAAACAAAAACCCAACTCCTTCCACAACACCACTCAATCTATCCCTTTCTCTCTCTCGCGCTCTCTCATTCACTCTCTCCTGTTGCATTTTTAAATCAACCCCAGCAAGCCGGCCCTATGTGATGGCCGAGACCCTTTGTGATGGTTGTGGTGGCGATGCATATGGGCAAAGAAGAAGAAAACAGACCGTGCCCTCTTTCACGGGCCCTTACTTTATGGGGATCTCCTATTCAGTTGTGCAAGTCATTTTCAAAGCAGACAGCCACCCCTCTTATCCCTCTAAGCTCCCCTCGGCTAACAATAGGCTGAAAGCGATTCAGTTAAGCCTTTTATCCGCCGTGCACTTTATTTTCTCACTCCCTTGCACGCCAAACCCTCACCGTTCCCCTGCTATTGGCTCAGAGTGCAGGAGGAGAGGGTAGGAGAGATGGGAGTAGAGGGAAACAGGGGGGAGGGCGTTGGGGTTGGAGGGGTGAGGGAGGGGGGAAGGTTGGGGAGAGATGGTGGGGGAAGGGGTTGATTTTGGAGGTGCCCTAATCTGGGCAGTGGGAGTCCCTCCTGACCCTATCCTGGGGTTCAGGAAGGAGTAACCTCCATGAAAGCCTCGCTGACACATGATCGCAGCAGCAGTGGCGCTGCAGCAGCAGAGAGAGAGGGCCAGTAGCAGAGCAGGAAGCCGCGCCACCATGTGAGTAAGCTCCCTTTCATTTGCTGCCAAAATGTTTCAATGAGTTTGTCTTAAGGTCCAAATGGCTATTTCCCCTCACTCTCTCTCTCGCTCTCTCCCTCCCCACCCCCTCTCTCTCTCTTTCCCTTCTACTCCTTCAAAGGGAAAAAGCGATTAGATAATATGAAGAAAAAAACAAGGCTGTTGTGGCAGAACGGTGGGTGGGTGGGATGGATACATTTCTACTTTGAGGAAAATTGAGGCAGCACTCCACAACCCCCCCATATCAAGAAGTTCTGCCTGTAACAGAATAGACATCAAAAGATTTTTCCACATAATGACTATCACAGACCCTCCCTCGAGGCACTTTATACATTAATATAATTACCTGAACTCAATCTGAAAGGATCATTAAAACCTAAACATCCCATTCCATTTCACAACACAAGCTTCCCAGATAGACTTGATATTTAGTCCAATTGTTTCCCATATATATATATATTTATCCATGAAAGGTATTCACTGAATGGCTAAATGAGCCAAGTCATTTTTGAGCTTCAGAATATATAGAAGTTCAGACATGCTTCAGAATGGCAGGCCTGGAGTCAGCTTTGAATGTGAAATGGTTTTCAGAATGGACATGGAGTTGACATGGAATTGACCCCCGACCCAGGTCAAAAGGTGAGAAACCCAGAGAAAACCCCGGAAGGGAATGCTGAGAGAACACTTACACACTACTGTCGGTCATGGACATGGAGTCGTCCGTCATGGCGTCGCTGGAGATCTCGCTGTCGTTGGCACTGGTGGCGGGGGCGAACACATAGCCCGAGTTGACAAAGTAGGGACTGGCCGGGTCTCCGCGTCTGTGTGACCTGCCAAACACAACAGCAACAGTCCTTGATACAGTCCATTTTACACTACAATACATATCACACCATTTCATTACTGAAACCCAAGTAAAAACCGTCAGTGCCATACAGAGACGTCTATTGGTGAACCTGTATTAGCTATGTAAATGGACTTTGTGTGTTAACTTGTGTAAATGTTTTAGTAAGAGTCTTTGCTTTGGAGTAAAAGTTTGATTTGAAGTGTTTCGAGTCCGAGTTCCTACAGATTCTAATAATTAGTCACTTTCGCAAGACTTTGGGGCCTCAGGAATGTGACAACACTCTCTGAGGAGATGTTTTCCCCCTTATTTTCTCTCTCCCTTTCATGTCCCCTCCCCGTCATGCAGGCAGGGAGGTGGGGATGGGGGTGAGGGAAGTGAGCAGCTCAGCTGTATGTGAATGGACAACAGAGCCACTTCCCCTCGCTCTCCTGCTATCTCTCTACCCTTTTGTTTGGGCAAGGCCCCTACTCCCGCACATTTCCACTCTCTGAAGCAGTGTACTCTTTTCTTGAAGTGTTTTTTTCTCCTCCCCTTCCTTCCTCCCTCTCGCTCTGCTCTCTCTCATGTCTTCTCTCCTTAAATCCAGGCCCCTCTGTATACTCCCCTCCTCCTACAACCAAGCCCCCCCCTCCCATCCTTCTAAAGTCTCTCTCTCCCCCTCTCTACTTTTACTCTCTCCTGCTGTGTTGCATTCCTGTTCCACTAGTGAAGGGGGTGGACAGGGAGGAAGGAGGGGAGACCTTGAGCTTGGGGGGGGGGCGCAAAAGAGAGAGAGTGTGGGAAGGGGGAAGGAGGGCCTCTTTCTTTATGAGAATGCCTACTGCCGGGAGGATGACTAAAGCCGTAGGCCCCAGCTCAAACCTGACCTTTGGAGGTTCAAGCAAAGAGTCAGGTATTTAGCGCAGCTGGGCTCTCGGTTACCCCACCCTCTCTCTTTTTCTTTCTTTCATTATTCCGCTGTTCCTGTCTCCCTCCAAAGCACATGCTTAGGCTCTGTCAGAGGGATTTCTCTAAAGGACGAGATAAAAGCAGTGGGTAGAAAGGACGTGGAAAAAACATCACAAGCGAAAGGGAGAATGGGGGTCTGACGCTGACCTGCGCCGGCTATGTTTTTTTCACATTATTTCGGAGGAGAGTGGCTACGTTTCTGAAGGATTTTTAAAAATGTTTTTATCTGAGTGCAGTTGCGAAATTAGTTCCACATGTTTCAGATGGAAATGTGTTGACCTAAACAGTTGGTGCTGGGCAGGGGAAAGAAGAGATGAGAGGGGAAAGGGTGGGGGAAGAGAGGAGAGGGAGGGGTGGAGGCTATCCCATTCCTTCAGTGAAACACAAGAATGTGCAGATCACACCAGGAAGCTGAGGAGATGCCCTCATGTCAACAACCCCCGAGTCCCCCTTCAGTTCCCAACTCAACATGGCCCCTTCTGAACATCCTGTCTGCCACAGCAACACTGTCCCCCAGCCTGCTGCTATAACTTACTTATTTTAGCATGAAAGTTGAATATGAATTAAGATAAAATACTAGCAATTTAAAACTTGTCATGAAACTATCATACACTTTTCTCCTCAACAAACATTTCTTCCCAGCGTTACTATTTTGTTTAAGAGGGAAAAATGTGTTTCTTTGAAAACTGCCCCTTTTTCAAAATCCCTCTTTTCCTATGGACACCGAAAGGAACAAGACACTCTCTAACCACTCGGTGGTAATTGTGTCCAGATGTTGTTTTTATTGTATGGACATACTCGGGGAACAGTTCGGTGAAACACGTTGGAGTGGTTCTCTTTGATGCAAAACCTCTGCATAAAATCCACACTTTCACAATGTTTCTGACTTAAAGAGTTTGCAGCTGTTGGACAATATGTGGGACGAGAGCTTAAGAAACAAACCCAAAATGCTTTCCAGAAACACCATCTTTGATCTCGGACCAAGAGGCCAATATCTCTTCTGGGCATTACTCACTTTCTCTCTGTGTGCGTGTGTTACATTGTACTCTGTAATAATAGGACTACTTAATAATAGGCTGAACATTTTTGAAATATTGCATAACTTCACAATGGAATCACTAGTTTCATGTACTAGCTGCAACAGCCAGCCAGGCAGGATTGGTGTCTGAATTCATGCCTCTACTGGAGGAGCAATTTCAAAGCACAGGAAACTTGAGCAAGCCAACAAAGGGCTGATACAACATTTAGTTGACAGGAAAGACCAGATCCATTGATGTTTTGCACCCCCTGACTAACTGCAGGGCAGAGGGGACAGACAGACATTTTTCCACTTTCAGATTTTTTTCGCTCCATCAAGCAGCTTTTATCTCAATGGAATTTGAGGGGAAAATGTTGTATTGACATGGCTGGGCAAATAACTAGTTCAAATGCATATTTGCTCTTTACATGTTAATAACTGGATTATATGCTAATTATATGCTATTATCTAATCAGACAACATGCCCAATAACTAATTCGTTTACTAATACTATACGCTTAAGTAACCTTAGTAAAAAGTCCTATTCAACATAAACATATTGACAAACAGCCATAATAAAAACGATCAATTCAATTACGCGATAGACTGTAAACATAATCAATTCAATTAAGACATTCTCTTACCTGTACCCATTCTCCAGCACTTCCGCCGCAGTCCGAATGGAAGCAGTGGCCCGCAGCGCATTGGCAGATAGTCCAACCACAGATGCTAACGTTGTCGCCTTCAAGTCACAACTCCACTCCTCTTCTTCAATGAGAGGTGGCAGAAATCCGCACATCAATTTGAGGCTCCCGAGACCGCTATGGTTGGCATAAACCGTGTTCTCGCACCCCGTGTGCACATATTCAAGGTATATGTCAGAAGTTAAAAACATCTGGTACGCATTCTCCTCCATGGTTGACTGAATTTCCGTTTGTGCTTGGTCAAACATCGCAGAGTCTATTTGTTGCTTCTTAATACTATCCCTTATGTAGGTTTTAGTGGCAGGTTTCAACTGCTTGGCAACAATGCTGTTGTTTTCAATGTACCGTTTGAAAATAGCTTTGGCAACTCGTAGCGTTTTGGTATCATTGAGGTCCATTTGCCTAAACCCGTTGCAGGCGAACCAAAAGTCCAAAGTGTCCACGCATTTCTCCCGCTCCAGAAAGGTCCTGAACAGGTGAGCACCGTCTTGGTCACCCAGGAGAAAATGCAACGATTTGGTCCACCGGGCGAGCGGTGAATCCGGAGACGCGCTACCCTCAGGTTCCCCGAGTCCATCCTCGTTTCTCCTCGGCGTGGAGCCGGGAGACGCGACGGTGACAGCTTTAGCCTTGTTTTGGGCTCTCATTTTGGCATGTTTGCAGGGAGTATGGCATGACGCCTCTCCCTCCTCCCCCGGCACCGGGGGACGGGGAGCATCTTCTCGGAAGCTACTACTGATATGGTCCGTAAGCGCTCTGCTCATGGCTCCAGCTCCGGTTGCCGTGTGTGCCGTTGTGCCTGCTATGAGCTCCACTGTAATCCTCCTCACTCTCTTAAATCCGCGGGGGAGTTTCTCGGCTCCTTTTCACTCTGAAACAGAAAGTATTGATCTAATCAAAGCCAGATCCAGCTAACTTCAAAGGGAGACATGAAGTAAACAGTCCCTTTCAGATCTCCGCCGGTTTGCAGAGAAAGAAAAATGAAAGGTTTAGTCTCATCAATCTATTTATAATCTAAATAGGGGTTTAGCAACCTATATTTACAGTCTGCATCGATTTGTCACATCAAACGACCGTTGACAAGAACAATCGTTTCACATCGCCAACATTCCTCGCCAAGTACGCACCTAAAATATATTTTACGCATATCAAAGCGATCACCTGAAACAGCTATCATTTCAACTGAATTATCACTCTAAATGTGCTTTCAATACTGTTATCTGCATTATGCATAAGGATTGCGTTCCCACGAACCACTTGTCCTCATACATCCAGTGTTGCACATCACACAGCCAGCCATCCAAGACAGTGAAAACGCATCCTATGCGCCACAATTGACTAAGGTTCCTATAATGGTGAGGATAAGAGCCCCGTACAATGATCACGATCAACAGTAGCCTATAATTCCTTAAAGCATTTGCAGTTAGCCAACTATATTCACATGTAGGCTACAACACATAATTATGGCAGCGAGCACAAGGCAACGTGTCTGAGCAACGCGATATGATTACCCTGCACAATACAATATTACTAGGCTACTAGACAAAATACATTCTTATTCGTTTTTTAAAGAAGCACTTTACGTCATCTTCAATAATGTCACAAGTAAAACTGTCATTATTGTGCCAAATGTACCATAAGCCCACGCGCCGCTAAACTATTTTTTTTGCGCAATCAAAACAATGTACATTGTATCATTTATACTAGCGCTTAGTCTGTTTACAAGATTTGCATAAACAATCGATGTGTCCCAACTACTCATAAATAACATCCTGAAAAGAAAACAGCTCGCGAAGTGTATATAACATGGGCTTGGCTACACCACATACCATTGTAAAACGAAACCCGAATCCAGCAGAAAGTGAAGAAAAAACTATTCCCATTTGCTTATGCTCCGTCCTCTTTAGTAGTATATATCCAACAAAAAGTCCGATGGAAGTGATGGTAATCCGACAGTGGACTAGATTTACTTAGCCACATGTGTCCTTGATGCAATAGGGATAGTCTAATGTACCCTGTCCCATTCAACAACTGACCCCAAAGTACGCAGGCACTGCTTCTATGTAGATCAGAGGGGGTGTCGACATTTCGAGGAGGCGGGAGAGGGGGACCTTGCCGAAAACATCCCACTTTTCCACTTCTTTCAGACTATGATAAACTACATCAACCAATATTAGTTTCTTCTACAGCCTTCACAATCACGAAAACATTGATCCCCGATCTCAGAGTTGCCTTTACTTATCCATTCTACGGTATTTTCTCGCCCACAAACAACAAGTGTAGCCTACATTTCTCAACTTCAAAGCATTGCAGAAACACATCAAAGCGACCAAGAGAGGGGGCCTTGGTTAAGGTTGCAGAACTGCATTCTTGCAACTTACCATCGATGCACACGAGTCCTTTCCCGTATGATCAGAAACGGTTCACGGCGGGAAAAAAAGTAACAACCCAAAAAGTATTACAATTTCACTATCAGAAAGCTGGTGTTAGTCTACTCCGCTCTGATGTTTATCTCAGAGAGAAGAGGAATATAAAATGTAACCCCTGAAAAGAAAGCTCGTTTCCCCTTCCCCAGGTACTGTTTCAAGTAGTCATAGCAAGCTGCAGATCTCCTCTAGGCTATTTCAAAACGAACGGGCTGAGGGTTTAACAGTGGACATCAAAGTAAAGAACCGCCAGCCTGGTCCCGGAAGATACATAAAAACATCTAAACACCTTTCCGATAACAAAAAAACACAGAAGCAAATCAAATTCACTGAATTACATCGCCACACACTTCAGCCAATATATAGACCCCGAAACACACTGTTGAACAATAGTCGGCCGTACTTAGAAAGCTGTCAGGAGGTTTTCTGGAACGACAAAAGTTTTTACTAGGTTGTAAGGACCTTATCAAAGACTGGCAATCTCTAGCCAACTCGGAGGCTTTGGAACGTCTGAAGTAAGTGATCTACCGCCCCAATAGCATTATCCCTGCAATCCTTCTGTTGCTACATACACTTTAAAGAGACATGCCTCCTTTCCTAAATATTTGGTATTTTAACCTCCTGGTTTCTGCATGGTAGACAGTAATGCAAAATTCATATAAATTCCTGTAAACAGTTTATGTAAACAAAGTTGGCTACACTTCACTTGGGTTTCTCATAAACAAATGCATGTTCTAAAGTTGCCATTAAAATGCCAAAGGGATATAATATATCAAATTATGTCAAATAATAATCATAATATATCAAATAATCACATGAGGTAGTTATCTAGCAATACATTTCAATATTTCCATTGAGACACTGGGATGATACTGACAAATAATTCAACACATTTTTGTTGTTGTATTAGCCTACCTATTCAGGAACCACCATAACATACAATTCCCACACACGGAGAATCCATAGTCTACTATGACATTAGCTGAAATTGGCTTTGGAAGATAGACAAGACATGTTTCCTGGGCTTTTAATTCGGATGACTTTCACTAATGTCATTGTGAAGGCATCTTAAAGGAAGGGTTAGACAGTGATCCTATCCCAGGGTACTTCAAAGACTATATTGTCCCTTTGATGTTGAAAATCAACTTTAAAGGAAAAAATGTAATTATGTAAGATAATTCAGACACACAACATTATTACTTTAAAATATAACTCTTCCATTGACACTCATTAGTCTGTACAATCATGCATTCTTTAGGTTCTGATCTGATTCTATAGGTACAATCATGCATTCTATACATAATTTGCATACATTGTGACAGCTGGCCATGTCAGGTCCCAATATAAATATCTATAACCCCTACTTCTCCTATCACAATCACATCTCAACTTAGTCCAGTCACTCCTATACACAGGAATGTATAGACATTCTAAAATGCATTTAGTTCCATTCCCCACACAGATGTTTGAGGCTAAAGCAATGTAGATAAGGGTCACTTTTTCTATGTTGAGTCAGAATATAAATTCCAAGCATTTCCATAGAAATGTTGTCATCTGCAGCAGAATTTAATTTTGTATATGGACATTTTGAATTTAAGTGCTTAACCTTTCGGGCCCTCCATACTATTTTCCACAGCTGATACTAAACCTTTAGCTCTGTGCACTTGCAAAGACAGTACAGCCACTGTGTTAAAGAAGCTGTATGGAACTTTAGCCTCTAGGGGTGCTCCTGAGCCAATCGGGGTCCTCTGAATGGGTTTCCTCAATGAATAGAATTACAGAAATATTTTCCAGAAATGATCAGAAAGTGCTTCGCCTATCATATTTCTTCGAACCCTAACAACAATAGCCACATTGCTTGGTCTGGATGAATGTGATAGGAGGTCATCTACTGCCGCTGTTTATGCTGGAGAGCTCTGTAAAACAATCCAGGCCCAAAACACACAATGGTTTCCAACACTTCTAAATGGGAAGTGCCTACAGTATTGTCTGGGTGCCGGAACGCCAAATTAGGTCATTGGCAGACACTGTGAAGTTAAAAGCACCAACTCAGTGATCTGTGAGTCTAAATTTAAGTCAATGTGATATTTGAAATATGTAAGCTTTTTCTTGATCGTTATCGGCCAGTGGTTTCTCCCCAACGGCAGTAATGAAAGGATGATTGAGATAGAGAGGGTTTTTCTGAAGAGGAGTATATTCTTTAAGTGGGATACTTGACTTGTAGGATGAGATGATTAACTTCAGTCAAATTAAATGATATACCCTACATATCACTTCTAAGAGACCAACTGGACAACTATGCCTCTCTGAATAGAGATTGCTGTTGAATTTTGTGCTGATATGGAGAAAATGTCCCAAGTTGTAATGAAATGTTAAGTATTTTAAGATGATTGACTGTGTTTCTACTGCATATACATATAAAAATGAGCAAAAAAGACTATAAAATAAACAATGCAAATACTGAGCAATATTGTATGCTACTGTACATTTTCTGAGAAAATGATATTATTTTGTACAATTGCACAGAGAAAGAGATTTTGTAAAGTTCATGATGACGTTGACCTTAACAAGGGCCCCAGGTTCAGTGGAAGCCAAATAGACCCACTGCATCAAATATCCACTACCATATTTTGCAGCAGGTATGATGCCACACATACCAGTGGGTTTGGCTTAGAAAAATGGAAGCAAATGCTGATACTTTACCTCATACCTCCTGTCAAATATGGTGGTGGATCTTTGATGTTATGGGGTTATTTTACTTCCACGGGTCTTGGTGCTCTTGCTAAGTTCAACAGCATCATGCATTTTTACAAGTACCAGGACATTTTAGCACATCACACAACATCCACAAAGAAATGGTTAACTGACCACAATATCAACATTTTGCAATTGCCATCTCAGTCTTTGGATTTGAACCCCATTGAAAACCTGTGGTTTTAATTGAAGAGGGCAGTCCATAAACTCAGATGAAGGATACCAAGGATCTGGAAAGATTAGGTATCGAGGAATGGTCTAAGATCCTTCCCAATTTGTTCTATAATCTCATAAAACATTTTAGAAAAAGGATAAATGTCATTATCCTCACAAGGGAAGGGTGCTGGAGGATTGAACCAGGGGTGCCAATCATTTTGAAACCTACAGTGAATTCGGAAAGTATTCAGACCCTTTGACTTTTTCAACATTTTGTTACGTTACCATTCAAAAAATGGATTAAATCATTTTCTTCCACTCATCAATCTACACACAATACCCCATCATGACTGAAATATGACATTTACATAAATATTCAGACCCTTTACTCAGTACTTTGTTGAAGCACCTTTTGCAGCAACTACAGCCTCGAGTCTTCTCGGGTATGACACTACAAGCTTGGTACACCTGTATTTGGGGAGTTACTCCCATTCTTTTCTGCAAATCCTATCAAACTCTGTCAAGTTGGATGCACAGCTATTTTCAGGTCTCTCCAAAGATGTTCGATTGGGTTGAAGTCTGGGCTCTGGCTGGGCCACTCAAGGACATTCAGAGACTTGACCAGAAGCCACTCTTGCGTTGTCTTGGCTGTGTGGTTAGGGTCATTGTCTTGTTGGAATGTGAACCTTTGCGCCAGTCTGAGCACTCTGGAGCAGGTTTTCATCAAGGATTGCTCTGCACTTTGCTCCATTCATCTTTCCCTCAATCCTGACTAGTCTCCCAGTCCCTGCTGCTGAAAAACATCCCCACAGCGTGTAGCTGCCCCCACCATGCTTCACCGTAGGGAAGGTGCCAGGTTTCCTCCAGATGTGACGCTTGGCATTCAGGCCAAGGAGTTCAATCGTGGTTTCATCAGACCAGAGAATCTTGTTTCTCATGATCTGAGAGTCCTTTAGGTTCCTTTTGGGAAACTCCTTGTGGGCTGTCATATGCCTTTTACTGAGGAGTGGCTTCCGACTGGCCACTCTACCACAAAGGTCTGATTGGTGGAGTGCTGCAGAAATGGTTGTCCTTCTGGAAGGTTCTCCTATCTCTACAGCGGAACTCTGAAGCTCTGACAGAGTGACTATCGGGCTCTTGGTCACCTCCCTGACCAATGCGCTTCACCCTTGATTGCTTAGTTTGTTTTGGCGATCAGCTCTAGGATGAGTCTTGGTGGTTACCAATTTCTTCCATTTAAGAATGATGGAGGCCACTATTCTTGGGGACCTTCAATGCTGCAGACATGTTTTGGTACCCTTTCCCAGATCTGTACCTCGACACAATCCTGTCTCGAAGCTCTACGGACAATTCCTTCGACCTCATTGCTTCGTTTTTGCTCTGACATGCATTGTCAACTGTGGGACCTTATAGAGAGAGGTGTGTGCCTTTCCAAATTATGTCCAATCAATTGAATTTACCACAGGTGGACTTCAATCAAGTTGTAGAAGCATCTCAAGGATGATCAATGGAAACAGGATGCACCGGAGCTCAATTTCGAGTCTCATAGCAAAGGGTCTGAATACTTATGTAAATAAGCTATTTCTGTTTTTTTATTTTAATACATTTGCAAAAATGTCAAACGTTTTTTTTTTTTTAAATGTGTCATTATGGGGTATTGTGTGTATTTAATCAATTTAAGAACAAGGTTGTACTGTAACAAAATGTGGGAAAAGTCAATGGGTCTGAATACTTTCCGAATGCACTGTATCTTTTTGGATGCTCTTTTATTACTTGTTAAACAAAATCTATTTCTCTGAGTAATTGTATTAGTATCAAATAATATGATTTTCCCATTGTTTTTTGCATACAACATCAAATCAAATCATATTTTATTGGTCACATACACATATTTAGCAGATGTTATTGCGGGTGTAGCGAAATGCAGTATAGCTCAGTATTTGTATTATTTATTTTATACAATCTTTTTTCTCATTTTTATGAAGGGTGCCAATAATGTTGGACCTGACTGTAGTTTGCACTGTAGACAGAACTTGCTAGAACTGAAAAACATGATCCTCAAGCACATTTTGTGAGTATCATTCTTTAGTCTGTTTCTTCTCTCAAAACTTCTCAATGGGGGCATTGTTTAAAAAAGTATCAGTTTATTACTTAAGCATGTGTGGACCAAAATATTGGAATGATTGAACAGAAATGTGACTAGACATACTGCATTGTAGGACCATGTGACCGCAGCTGTTGACCACTCAGTGCCCACAGCCCCACACTACTATCTAGCTGTGGCAGCCAAGGACGGTGCTGTGAAAGGGGCAGAGACCCTTTTTATGTTGACCCTACCCTGACCCCTTTGTAGGGGCCCTAACCATTTCACAGGAAGACCCCAATGCTTTTAAAGCACAATACAGGATGAGACCACCACCGTCTTGCTATTAAGCCCCAATAAAACAAAGTGACCCAGGGGCTAATTGAGGCCTCGTGCTACCGAGTCAAATTAAAGGCAACTGCTGCACCACCACAGACTGGAAATAATGCCTCTAATTAGGAGTTGAACTAAAAAACATAGGGAAAGTTATTTATTCACTGTTGAGAATACAGGTGGTACGTGAAATAGGAAATGAGTACTTAGGCCTACAGAAAGAGCTCATACAGTCTGTATGGAAAACAATAGCTAAAAACCAACAGAGGTTTACGAGCAGTGGTGTAAAGTACTTAAGTAAAAAATACTTTAAAGTACTACTTAAGTATTTTTTTGAGTATCTGTTCTTTACTTTACTATTCATATTTTTGACAACTTTTACTCCATACATTTTCCCTGACACCCAAAAGTACTCATTACATTTTCAGTGCTTAGCAGCACAAGACAATGCTCAAATTCACATACTTATCAAGAGAACATCCCTGGTCATCTCTACTGCCACTGATCTGCCAGACTCACTAAACACACATGCTTTATTTGTAAATCATGTCTGAGTGTTGGAGTGTGCCCCTGGCTAACCATCAATAAATAAAAACAAGAGAATCGTGCTGTCTGGTTGGCTTAATATAAGGAATAAGAGATTATTTATACTTTTACGTTCACTTTTGATACTTAAGTATATTTTAGCAATTACATTTACTTTGATACTTAAGTATATTTAAAACAAAATACTTTCAGACTTTTACGCAAGTAGTATTTTACTGGGTGACTCACTTTAACTTGAGTCATTTTCTATTAAGGTATCTTTACTTTTTCTCAAGTATGACAATTGAGTACTTTTTCCACCACTGTTTACTATTCAGGCATACCTTTTACTCAAGGATACAAGTGGCAAAAGTCAAGCTGTAGGCTACAGTTGAAGTCGGAAGTTTACATACTCTTAGGTTGGAGTAATAAACACTTGTTTTCAACCACTCCACAAATTTCTTGTTAACAAACTATAGTTTTGACAAGTCGGCTAGGACATCTACTTTGTGCATGACACAAGTAATTTTTCCAATAATTGTTTACAGACAGATTATTTCACTTATAATTCACTGTATCACAATTCCGGTGGGTCAGAAGTTTATATACACTAAGTTGACTGTGCTTTTAAACAGCTTGGAAAATTCAATAAAATGATGTCATGGCTTTAGAAGTTTCTGATAGGCTAATTGACATAATTTTAGTCAATTGGAGGTGTACCTGTGGATGTATTTCAAGGCCTACCTCCAAACTCAGTGCCTCTTTGCTTGACATCATGGGAAAATCAAAAGAAATCAGCCAAGTCTGGTTCATCCTTGGGAGCAATTTCCAAATGCCTGAAAGTACCACGTTCATCTGTACAAACAATAGTACGCATGTATAAACACCATGGGACCACGCAGCCATCATACCGCTCAAGAAGGGGATGCATTCTGTCTCCTAGAGATGAACAGACTTTGGTGCGAAAAATGTGAATCAATCCCAGAACAACAGCAAAGGACCTTGTAAAGATTCTGGAGGAAATAGGTACAAAAGTATCTATATCCACAGTTAAACAAGTCCTATATCGACATAACCTGAAAGGCTGCTCAGCAAGGATGAAGACACTGCTCCAAAACCGCCATAAAAAAGCCAGACTACGGTTTGAAACTGCACATGGGGACAAAGATCGTACTTTTTGGAGAAATGTCCTCTGGTTTGATGAAACAAAAATATAACACTTTGGCCATAATGACCATCGTTATGTTTGGAGGAAAAAGGGGGAGGCTTGCAAGCCGAAGAACACCATTCCAACCGTGAAGCACGGGGGTGGCAGCATCGTATTGTGAAGGTGCTTTGCTGCAGGAGGGACTGGTGCACTTCAAATTATGTGGATATATTGAAGCAACATCTCAAGACATCAGTCAGGAAGTTAAAGCTTGGTTGCAAATGGGTCTTCCAAATGGACAATGACCCAAGTATTTTTCCAAAGTTGTGGCAAAATGGCTTAAGGACAACAAAGTCAAGGTATTGGAGTGGCCATCACAAAGTCCTGACCTCAAAACTATAGAACATTTGTGGGCAGAACTGAAAAAGCTTGTGCAAGCAAGGAGGCCTACAAACCTGAATCAGTTGCACCAGCTCTGTCAGGAGGAATGTGCCAAAATTCACCCAACTTATTGTTGGAAGCTTGTGGAAGGCTCCCCAAAACGTTTGCCCCAAGTTAAACAATTTAAAGGCAATGCTACCAAATACTAATTGAGTGTATGTAAACTTCTGACCCACTGGGAATGTGATGAAAGAAATAAAAGCTTAAATAAATCATTCTCTCTACAATTATTCTGACATTTCACATTCTTAAAATAAAGTGGGGATCCTAACTGACCTAAAACCGGGAATTTTTACTAGGATTAAATGTCAGAAATTGTGAAAAACTGAGTTTAAATGTACGTGGCTAAGGAGTATGTGAACTTCCGACTTCAACTGTATATGTTTCTTCGAGCTGCAATAACATTTGAAAATGTCTGACCACACGTTAACCCACATGAAAAGTGACAACAATAAACTCCTTCTTATTCCTACACCCCCATACACCCTAGCCCCAAAAGAACAGTTGAAAACAGAGAGTGGGGATCATTATAAATAACCCAATATTGCTAGTTTAAAGAGTGTGGCAGTTGGAGGAGTGATAACTCCTGGCCGAAGCCTCCCCAAAAACACTAATAAAATGAAGTGTATCAGAAGGGGGCGTGGCCCAGGGTTCCCTTTGAACAGGCTCTGTGATCGGTTCCCCTCTCAATTAGCTCATTGTCCACTTCAGCTGGGGGGTTACACTCTCTGCTGGCTCCCTTTGAAGTGATTATCCCTTTATCTCAAGCCTGACCGAGGAGGAATATCTGGAGGACAATAGAAAATTAATGCCCATATGGAGAAGAGCTTGAATGTCTGTTTATATATATATATATATATATATATATAGGGCCACAACAGTGAAAAAGAGAAAGTCACACCTAAACTGTTTTGGTGGTAGTGGGGGGAATAAATATGTTAAGGCTTGTGCCCGAGTTGACACTTGTGACAAGACTTTTGTGGGTGAAAATTTCAGGAAAGTGAAAGAAAAAAAGAAAGAGGGATCTATTGGTAATGAAGGACAAGCAAGTAGGGATAGATAGATATCCATAATGATGAATAGATGGAAAGCGAGCAAGAGGAATAGATTGAAGGAAGAAGTAAAGATGAAGGACAGTGAAAGAGATGTTTTTTTAAAGAGGGTTATCCACAATGACAAAAAAAGGGAGGGAGATACTTGAGGAGGAAGAAAAGAGAGAGAAGGACTCTTGGTGGTAGTCTTTTGAGATAAAGTGAGGGAGAGTAAAAGAGAAAAAAACAGACGAGTATCCATCCATAATGACAGATAAATGAAAAGAGAGAAAGAAGGAGGGGGAAGAGATAGAAGAAGGGAGAAGGAGAGAAGTTGTCAGCGGAATCAGATGGCGTTCAGGCAGCTAGCTCGGTTAAGATACAATTAGAATGTGGAGTTAAGACGGTCTTTGAAGTTGGACATGGTGCATAACACCCTTAACGTTAGAGAAGCCCGCCATTCATACCCTCCTTATGGTTTGTTAAGAGGATCCTCTTTAAAGGGCCTGTTTAAAAAAATATAACTTTAATTTCCAAATAAGTTGAGAGTGGGAGACATGTGGAAGTGTAAAAATATCTGGTGTGACAAAAAGAAACCTGATGATGGAAAATGAAAAGTTGTTGTCCTTGTGCAGGTACATACAGTTGAAGTCTGAAGTTTACATACACCTTAGCCAAATACATTGAAACATTTAATCCTTCATCCTTAATTTGGGTAGCCTTCCACAAGCTTCCCACAATAGGTTGGGTGAATTTTGTCCCATTCCTCCTGACAGAGCTGGTGCAACTGAGTCAGGTTTGTAGGCCTCCTTGCTCGCACACGCTTTTTCAGTTCTGCCCACAAATGTTCCATGGGATTGAGGTCAGGGCTTTGTGATGGCCACTCCAATACCTTGACTTTGTTGTCCTTAAGCCATTTTGCCACAACTTTCGAACATTGCTTGTGGTCATTGTCCATTTGGAAGACCCATTTGCGACAAAGCTTTAACTTCCTGATTGATGTCTTGAGATGTTGCTTCAATATATCCACATAATTGTCTTTCCTCAAGATGCCATCTATTTTATGAAATGCACCAGTCCCTCCTGCAGTAAAGCACCCCTACAACATGATGCTGCCAACCCCATGCTTCACGGTTGGGATGGTGTTTTTCGGCCTGCAAGCCTCCCCCTTTTTCCTCCAAACATAACAATGGTCATTATGGGCAAACAGTTATATTTTGGTTTCATCAGACCAGAGGACATTTCTCCAAAAAGTATGATCTTTGTACCCATGTGCGGTCCCCAGTACCGTAGTCTGGCTTTTTTTATGGCAGTTTTGGAGCAGTGGCTTCTTCCTTGCTGAGCGGCCTTTCAGGTTATGTCAATATAGGACTCGTTTTACTGTGGATATAGATACCTTTGTTCCGGTTTCCTCCAGCATCTTCACAAGGTCCTTTGCTGTTGTTCTGGGATTGATTTGCACTTTTCGCACCAAAGTACGTTAATCTCAAGGAGACAGAAAGCATCTTATTCCTGAGCGGTGTGACGGCTGCGTGGTCCCATGGTGTTTATACTTGCATACTATTTTTTGTACAGATGAACATGGTACCTTCAGGCATTTGGAAATTGCTCCGAAGGATGAATCAGACTTGTGGAGGACTACAAAAAAACATTCTGAGGTCTTGGCTGATTTCTTTAGATCTTCCCATGATGTCAAGCAAAGAGGCACTGAGTTTGAAGGTAGGCCTTGAAATACATCCACAGCTCCACCTCCAATTGACTCAAGTGATGTCAATTAGCCTATCAGAAGCTTCTAAAGCCATGACATAATTTTATTGAATTTTCCAAGCTGTTTAAAGGCACAGTCAACTTAGTGTATTTTAACTTCTGACCCACCGGAATTGTGATACAGTGAATTATAAGTGAAATAATCTGTCTGTAAACAATTGTTGGAAAAATTACTTGTGTCATGCACAAAGTAGACGTCCTAACCGACTTGCCAAAACTATAGTTTGTTGATAAGACATTTGTACTTCGACTTCAACTGTATGTGGGTAGAACATGGGGGTGGGTTTTGGCACCTAAGGTAAATAATTGCTTTCTCTCCCACTCTCTTTTTTTTTTTTAATCCTGTTTTGCGGTGGCTTAAACGTTTAATAATGTATAGAAACAATGTATGATGTTCAGCCTAATCCATTTGGCCAGGGACCCCTTTCTGTGTGTGCCTACAATATGGTGTCCATTTTATCCTCCTCCTCTCTCCTGGTGGGGGTGATGGAATTGAACTGGATAAAGGTCTATCCTTTTCAGCATTCAGCAGATGCCCCTGGAAAGATCACTGAGATTATTGGCCCGATGCTGATCTACTTTGAATAACCAAAACTCTCTGATGTGGCGGAGCGGGAGCGCCAAGGGAGGCAGACTGGTCTGGACGGGGTCATCTTAGGCATTCTTTCCTTTCTCTGTCTCTTTCCTCTTCCTCTCTTCTCTAACTCTTTAACTCTCTCTCTCTCTTTCTCATTCTCTTTTTCTCGCTGTCCATGTAGTTTCACCTGTGTGACCTTTATGTGTCCTTTTGAAAATATAGAGGTGTTTTTAAGAGAAGGAACTAAAAACAGTGTGTCCTTTAATCCTGATATACTAAAGAGGGAATATTGTGTAAAAAAGAGTTCTGCAAGTCCACTGTCCATCTATTACAGCAATATGACCTCTGTTGTTTTAATAAGCATGCAGTCCCTGCATGGATGCTGCTACCCACAGGCCTCAGCTCTAGAACAGTACTTATTAGGTTGCTAGTCACGTCGTATGGAAAGGTGTTGCATGGTTAACTTATGCGCAAACAAACCAATCAATGACTTCATTTTGTATAACAATCGGACAAATGAGACGGAAAAGTGACCCGCTTGAAAGGAAACTAAAGTGGATTGGACATGAAGAGCAGAAACAGCACTTGGGCTAAACTGACAAAGTACCATGTTTAACCACGTCTTGTGCTTCTGAGGCTAAGTCCTGACAGGAAGTCAATGAGGCGATAAGGCAAATAAATTGTCCCTATTGATCAAATGAGTGTCCAATGACGGTTGGCGCCGTGACAAGTGAAACGGACGTCAGTGTGCTGCTAACTGTTTAGCTTCCTCTATTGTCCCTGTCCCCATACCGGGCTCGAACTAGTTACCCTCTTCTTCGCAACACACGTGACCACCCTCCTTGACAACATACCAAATGTTGAGCTATACAAAAGGGTCCAATTGGATAGCTCCATCGGCTACCTTTCAAGCTACGGTGCATTCTTAACTCCACTACACAAGTATTGGTTCCCAACAGACCTGGATTCAATAACTATTTGAAATAATTTCAGATACTTTATCTGTGCTTGATTGAGCTTGTCTGGTACAACGTATCCAATAGAATATTCTGAAAAGTGCAAACCCCACCCATCTGTCACTCCAGGCAGACAAGAGCAAACACACAATGTATTTGAAAGATTTCAAGTTTGATTTAGACCCATGTTTTGGGTCCAAGAGTAAAAACAGAGGGAGCTAAAACAATGAGGTGATGGAATCAAATTCACACCCCAACACCTGTAGAAGTACAATATTTACAGTTGGCTGTCCTGCGCTAGGAAGTTACCTGGAAGTAACCACATCAAACCTTAAGCAAACCACTGAATAGGAGGAGATGTTTATCGTATTTACAGTGTCTATACGCAGCGTCGAATTCCCCAGGAAAGTAATTCAAGTCAGGTACACCGATGTGTAATAATCATAAAGCTATCAAATGTCTACACAGGGCTGGTGACTCCTCCGACAAAGTCAAATACACCACTGTGTGTTAATCGTAAACCTATGAAATATTTCAGTGACCGGTTTTTATATACATAAGCCCTATTCTTGATAATAGGATATACTTAGCCTAAACTTGAACTTACTCCAAACTTAAATAATACCCTAAACTTACCCTAATCCTTGGGTTTATGTAAAAAAAAAAAAAAAAAAGTACATTTAAACAGCTGCTATACTGTATGTAAATGATTCTGTCCCACAAAGTGTGTTTTCATGTTTTCTAAACAGTAGATACACGTTCGATGGATCCAGTGGAATTGTGCGAGCTACAGATACAGAAGAGAGGACCAGAGTAGGCTTCTCTGACCTCACACAGGGCCTTCTGCAAATGATTCATTATCTCCTCATTTCCTCTTCTTCTGAGGTAAAAGTCTGAGATAAGACCAGTTCAAGACAAGAGAGAATATGGGAGCTGCTTCTGTGACCAGTGTTGTGGGATGTTGCTGCCTTCCCTGATTTGTGTCAGCCTTTTCCACAGGTGTGAATGGGGGGGGTGAGCTTCAAAACACAGATAGGCGAGGAACATCAACAAATGCAATGGTGCAATGCTTCTCTCTGTGCTGTAGGACAGGAGATAGGGAAAACATTCCCACAGAGAGAGAGAGAGAGAGAGAGAGAGAGAAGCATGCTGGGAAAACATTCAAATTCCTTTCATATCAGTTCCAATCGTGCTGTTAAATGTGGGGGGACAAAACACACTTCTCTTTTGATGAAGACTATAAACATCATGAGGAATAGATCCGTGCTCTATTGTGGCTACTGCATGTCTCTTGGCAAATAAGGATTTTTGGTACAGAGGTCTAATGATAGTACACCATCTATGTGGTGGTAGAGGAACGGTGAATAAAATAGAGAAACAAATGTACATTATGCTTCCTGGCGTTGAGGTCAACAGCGCTCAAAAGGCCGTGTTGCAATAACACTCACGCCGTACTCATTCTAGTAGCCTCTTATAACTTGGTAGACGTCCAAGGCAAAGCACAACTAATCACCGCTAGTCCCCAACGGTATTGAAATGTGTCCACAGAGCAGTTTAAAAGGAGCATGCTCCCATGTTTACCCTCCCGCACCTGCGATGGGGTGACTGAGAGAGAACAAAGGAATAAGATAGAAAGAAGGACAGAGAGAGAGAGAACAAGGAGAGAGAAAGACAGAGAGAGAGAGAGAGAGGTAAATACAGACAGAGAGAGAGAGAGAGAGAGAGAGAGAGAGAGAGAGAGAGAGAGAGAGAGAGAGAGGGGTAAATAAAGACAGTGAGAGAGAGAGAGAGAGAGAGAGAGAGAGAGAGAGAGAGAGAGAGAGAGAGAGAGAGAGAGAGAGAGAGAGAGAGGGATAAATAAAGACAGAGAGAGAGAGAGAGAGAGAGAGAGAGAGAGAGGGGTAAATAAAGACAGTGAGAGAGAGAGAGAGAGAGAGAGAGAGAGAGAGAGAGAGAGAGAGAGAGAGAGAGAGAGAGAGAGAGAGAGAGGGGTAAATAAAGACAGTGAGAGAGAGAGAGCGAGGGGTAAATAAAGACAGTGAGAGAGAGAGAGAGAGAGAGAGAGAGAGAGAGAGAGAGAGAGAGAGAGAGAGAGAGAGAGAGAGAGAGGTAAATAAAGACAGTGAGAGAGAGAGAGAGAGAGAGAGAGAGAGAGAGAGAGAGAGAGAGAGAGAGAGAGAGAGAGAGAAATAAAGACAGAGAGAGAGAGAGAGAGAGCACAGAACAGGAGAGTGAGAACATGGGGATCTTTCCCTCCCCTCCCTTCAGAATCAAATCCGGTGCCATAAAATGTGAGCAAACAGCTACTCCCCGGTATCGTTGCTGAGTTTGTTTTCAAGTGGAAATGAGCTGATGGCTCGGTGGCGATTAGCCCCGCGGCTAACATGAAAGGAGAGGAAAAGACAGCTGCTAATTTCCTCCTCTGACCTTTCTGCTCCCGCTGGTATTTCATACAAACGTTGTGATTTATGGGCCTATCAGCTCACTGCTACTGTCGGGATTACAGTAACAGAGACCCCGACCCCTCTTTCTACGAATCTTTCTCTGAAACACGCTCGTGCACACACTCATATGGATTTACACACACACACACACACACACATACATACATGCACACACATACCTGCCCCCATTTTTACACAACAGTAATACAAGGTTAAAAAATACATACGCTCTTACAAAAAGGTGCTATCTAGAACTTAAAAGGGCTCCTCGGCTGTCCACATAGGAGAACCCTTTGAAGAACCCTTTTTGGTTCCAGCTAGAGCCCTTTTGGTTTCAGGTAGAACAAGTTTGGGTTCCATATAGAACCCTTTCCACAGAAGGTTCTACATGGAACCTAAAAGAGTTCTACTTGGAGTCAAAATTAGTTCTACCTGGAACCAAAAAGGGTTGTCCTATAGGGACAGCCGATTAACCCTTTTGGAAACCTTTTTACGAAGAGTGTAGGGTGAAACGTGTGTAAATTGAGTAAAGGGACGAGGTTCTTGACTGGGTTCCAGTGTCTGCTGTTCTCTTTACAAGTCAACAGTCCTGACAAACTCAAGCCCTTCAACCTACGTGACACAAGGAACAGGAAGATGACACCAGCCACTCTAAAAGGGCCTTCCCCCTTGTCCTTCTTGTCTTTCAACTTTTTACACTGGGACAATCCTCACACTTCAAGCTAAATGTTTCATAAAGACCGACTTCCAATAAGAACAAAAATATCTGCTGAGAAGCTGATGAGAAAAGTTGTGATTTTTAGGTCAAGGATCAAGCCTGTGCACGGACAGCGGGAAGTGACTTCCATCAAAACCCAGTCGAATACAAATGCATTGGAAATGCATGAGGCACAAGGAAACAAGAGGCCCCACAATGGCCTCCAGGGAGGCGGATACCCAGGAAGCTAGGATCCGGCTGAGCATTCCTCTCCCTCTTGCTCCACTAGCATTGTTGTTAGTCTTATTAACCTGTTTGCCTAAAGGGGAAAATACCCACAACTACTTTTAAAAAAGCCAATAGTTTTGAGGGTCAATTTCAAACACCAGGGTGGCGATTACCTCATAAATCATGATGGGCAATAGGTAGAGCTTATTGGCTAGTCGGTAGACCTGCTCGTCTGTTGTGATAAAGGGAAACACTTTGTTGATGGAATGGACTACGAGGATAGACTAATTTGGGCCCAAGACTCAGGCTCACCTCTATCCTGTGCCACCATGGCAAAAAAAATTCACACAGTGAAACAAAACAAAATAGTGAAACGGAATCCTATGTTTTAAATCCAGGCTAACATTTTTCCAATCAAGTTCATGGTCACTCCCTCAGATCTCCCTCCCCCTATCCCGCCCCCCCTAAATTCTCCCGTCTGATCAGGTCCTCTCTCCCTCTGACTCCGCCTTCTGTTCTCACCATCCTTGTCAGGCTTCATTCAGAGTTCAAATGGGTAATTAGCTGAGTGATTACAGTGAGAAAGGATGTCCATTAGTGTGTGTGTGTGTGTATCAATCACCCGGTGTGGGTGACTACGCGGTGCTGTTTGTCTTTCATGAAAAGGAGAGGGGATCAAAAGGGTGGCCACCAGCTGGACCTTCAATCACACTGGGCCAACGTCACTTTAGCGCCCCACGTCAGCTGTATTGCTGTGGAGCCAGTGTGTGTGTGAAGACTCTTTGATTGTTTAACTATACTTGTGGGGATCAGAAGTCCCCACAAGAATAGTAAACAAACATACAAATGACCAATTGGGGACATTTTGTTAGTTTCCACGAGGTCATATGCTATTTCTAGGGAGTTTACATGCTGACCAGACTGTTCACGCATGTGCGTCTGCGTGCGCCATCGAGTGCATGTTGATTTTTCCACCCACAGCAGACGCGATCAGGACACGCAGGTTGAAATATCAAAACGAACTCTGAACCAACTATATTAATTTGGGGACAGGTCGAAAAGCATTAAACATTTATGCCAATTTAGCTAGCTAGCTTGCTGTTGCTAGCTAATTTGTCCTGGGATATAAAGATTGGATTGTTCTTTTATCTGAAATGCTAACCACAAGTTCTATTTTAGCGCCTAGTTACGTGGACGCTCATTGATGCACACGAGCAGTGTGGGTGCAATGATTGAATAACGTATGTGTACATTTATTTTTCAACACTCACGTGGTCAGCATGTTCGAATTAGTGTTAGGGCTAGAATTAGGTTTAGGGTTAGGAGCTAGGTTTATTTTTAGGGTTGGGAGCTAGGGTCAGGTTTAGGGTTAAGGTTAGGGTAAGGGAATGGGTACAGGTAAGGGTTAGGGTTAGTGGTTAGGGAAAATTGGATTTTGAATGGGACTGAATTGTGTGTCCCCACAAGGTTAGTTATACAAGACTGTGTGTGTGTGTGTGTGTGTGTGTGTGTGTGTGTGTGTGTGTGTGTGTGTGTGTGTGTGTGTGTGTGTGTGTGTGTGTGTGTGTGTGTGTGTGTGTGTGTGTGTGGTCATGCAAGGTCAACCCTCTCTTTGTATTGTGTCTTTCTGGGAAGTGATTGGCTCCGGACGCTAGTGTAATTCAGTGAAAGAGCCAGTGTTTGATAATGTGTGGTTGATGTGTGTACGTGTGTGTGATGTCAGGATCGATGTCCTATAGGGACTTTGTCACTGGCCTTTTTAAGCCAGTATAACCAATTTTATTTGTGATCTCTTCTCCAATAGTCTCTTCTAGATACAGCCCAGCTGCAACCAAATGCAGAAGTTAGTATTTGTATTATACAATATGTACATAGTATGTTTAGTATGTTTACAGCAGCAAAATGTCTCCACGAACTCCAAAATGACAAGGTCAGTATTAATAAGTGGTCAGTATTAATAAAAGTTCAGTATTAATAGAAGGTCAGTATTAATAAGTGGTCAGTATTAATAAAATATCAGTATTAATAAAAGGTCAGTATTAATAAAAGATCAGTATTAATAAGTGGTCAGTATTAATAAAAGTTCAGTATTAATAAAAGGTCAGTATTAATAAAAGGTCAGTATTAATAAGTGGTCAGTATTAATAAAAGGTCAGTATTAATAAACGATCAGTATTAATAAGTGGTCTTTATTAATAAAAGGTCAATATTAATAAAAGATCAGTATTAATAAAAGATCAGTATTAATAAGTGGTCTTTATTAATAAAAGGTCAGTATTAATAAAAGATCAGTATTAATAAATGGTCAGTATTAATAAGTGGTCAGTATTAATAAAAGGTCAGTATTAATAAAAGGTCAGTATTAATAAAAGGTCAGTATTAATAAGTGGTCTTTATTAATAAAAGGTCAGTATTAATAAAAGATCAGTATTAATAAATGGTCAGTATTAATAAGTGGTCAGTATTAATAAAAGGTCAGTATTAATAAAAGGTCAGTATTAATAAAAGGTCAGTATTAATAAAAGGTCTGTATTAAGTGACTAAAATCTCCTATAATTTAATATGTTCTAACCCAAGATTGAGGACAGAGACAGGGAAAGAGAAGTTGTTATTACTGTGAATAGGACTTTTACTGTGAATTGGCTCTACTGGCCCTGCAAGTTTACAGTTCCACTCTTTCATCCAATCAGTCGTGTTTCAGTGTCACAAAAAACATGATGTGTGACATACTCTGAGGTTTGCGTAACTATTTTGTTTAAATGCTTCAACCAAACACTTAATTATCAGGAATGCACAGCCCAGTGCGGTCAGAGTTCAACAACTACATTTAGGAACCCTGAGGCTGTGTCCCAAATAGCACCCTATTCCCTAGATAGTGCATTACTTTTGACCAGAACTCTATGGGCCCTGGTCAAAAGTAGTGCACTATATAGGGAATAGGGACGCAACGCGAGTACAGATCCAGGCGCCCACTCTCAAAGACATTCCACAGGCATACCTTATCATATTTCCTTTCAAAGCTTCCATCAGCCTCCAAGGTTCAAAATGTCGCCCTACTTGCTTTTCTCCCCGACATAAATCCCCCTCGCCTCTCAACAGAGAGGATGTCACTTGCTTTGTGTGTGTTGATGTTGAGTGGAAGAAGGTCATTGACGAAATGCCAAGATTTACCTTTTTTTCTTATTTTTTCCCCCAGTTAGAATATTTCCAGTGCCAAATCCCCCCTGTCTTACACACTGCCTTCCTGTCGGAGTGTACAAAGGTAGTCCCCTTGTTTGTTAACCCTCCTCGGTGTCCTTTGATTCCCATCGCCTTCCTGTTCTATGCCCTTGTGTTTTGGCATGGCACGCCATGTAACACTATCCGGGGGCATGGAGTGATGGGACACTTTTGGTTCTTTTGTTGCCCCCCCCCCCCGTGCTACTGCAGACCAGGGGAGGACACTGAGGGACACATATGCACGCGAGCGCACACACACACACACGCATACACGCACACAGAGGTAGGCTCAGTGAAGCCCGGAGATTATGTAACGGCCAGGTATACTCTCAGGTGCGGTGGCGATGTCGCATACAATGACATCACAATTAATCCACAGATAAAAGGGTAACCAGAGTTACTCCCCTCCTTCAGTCTTCAGTCTTCTGCGCTTATTGAAGAGGCTGAGCCTGTCGGACAGTAAACAGGGTTTAGAGGAAGACGTTACGAAACTAGAAACTACAAAGGGAGAGAATTACAGGGTGAATACCAGTGTTGGGAACCGGTGTGCCTGCTTCGCTGCTGCACGATGCCAAAACTGATTCATAAACTTCCTCAAAAGGATCAGGAAGTTATGTGGACACAACAGTTTGTGTAGAGGCCAATGTCTGAGCCTATATACTGCGCTCTGAGGAAATTCCCATTTGGAAACGGTCGGAGATGCATTCTTTGCAAAACCTCAGAACACATCGCTCTTTTCTTTGTCCTCGGGAATAAGAGGACACATCGCTCTTTTCTTCCTCTGAGTAAGACTTCAGAGGAAAAAGCACCAAAAGCCTGCGGTCATGTGGCAGAAATTCCGATAGCATTATAATGTTCAAACCTTGAAATATACATGCCGCACAATGTCCAAGCATTTCTGTTCATGCTTTACAACACGTAAACAAACGGGGCTAAGAACATTTAAAGAGCCCAGGGTGATTATTTGCAATGAGGTCTAGTTACATTCTGTTTCCAGATTCTAACCCAGGAAAGTGCTATTGAGAGTGTTAACCACTGGCCACCCAAACTTGGTGAACACGAAACACTGACTGTTTAGACTTTTAAAATATCTAACACAGAATGTTCCGACATCAAGTTCTCAACAGGAACCATACTGCATTTGAGAGAAAATAAATGTAGTCTTGATGTGGTTAGATGGTCTTTAAACTGATCTGGGATGCTAGAAAGTGTCGGGGGAAAATCTAATTAGCGTCTCTATGCAGGAACCGTTTGCTTCTTATCATTGACCAAAACACTTCAAACAACAAATGTGACGACACTCCAGAAAGATCCACGTAATCACGGTTTTCTCTTAAAGTTTTTTTGTTGTTGCTAAATTGTGTTATCTCCTTACTACAACATCTGCCATTTCTCTGTTGACACCTAGCTATCCGATGACGGCCACTGCACTTAATTCAAGGGAGTTTTTAGGTTGAATGTCCTGTGGTTATACTTTAGTGAATACGGTACAGACAGGGGGCCTTTGTCCCTCTTTAAAACAAGACTGATGTCCATTAATGGCAGTACAGTAAAAACAGCATACACTTTCTGCTCATAACTGGTCATAACAGCTTATTATAACACTTCCTGTTCATAACCTACTTTCTTTCTGCTTATAACTGGTCATAACTGGACAAGGCCTTTAACCCACTGTTCCTAGGCCGTCATTGTAAATAAGAATTTATTTGTAACTGACTTTCCTACTTAAATAAATGTTAAATAAAAAATATTAAAAAACAAGCAACTGTCTAAAAACATGTAGAAAATGATCCAATCTCCTGTTTTTAAATGGAAAAAAGTTCTGAAAAATCTAAGCATAGGCGCATTTCCACAAGGATCTGCTCATGTGACTTGAAAGACTTCTCACTTTGCATTTGATATAGTGTCTCTTTAGCAGCTAGGTGAGGCAGCCAGTTATGGGAAACTGCAAAAGAAAGACAGGACTCGCTCCTGGCTTTTAGAAGTCTAGTCAAAAGCCTTCTCTGCTTTGTCCCACCGATATTCATCTTGCCAGTTGAAAGTGAAGACGGCGAAACTTCCCGGCTTGAAAATAACTTTTCAACCACCAAAAGAAACCGTACAACATGATTGTAGTTTTGTAATGTAAACGGTCGGAACATATGGAACTGAGACTGTCAAGGATACTAAAGAATCAGACTTCACACACAAAAAGGGTGGTAGAAATTAATGTTTTTGTCCAACACTGAAAGGATAACCAGACCCATCCATTGTATGCTGACTCTTCCACAATGTCCACGTCACTGAAATCTATTTTACATTTATATAGACACGCTTACACATAAGAGTCCGAAAAGGTCATTTGTTGTTGTTGTTGTGTGTTAGCGTGCTTCATCCGCTCTACAAACAGTGGAGCAATATTTTAGTAGTATTTTATCCTCCGTATCGCTGCCCTACAAATCAAAGTTCCACAAAAAAAGTTTAAATAGCGCTTATCTTTCCAAAAAACGTTCAAAGTTCCCCCTCCCCCCAAAATATCAATTTTCAAATGGTCCACAGCTCTCAGCCTCGTCTCACCACACAGCTTGACAAAGAAAGCTGACTTCATCAAGGTACCCCTGGATTTGACGGAAATGAAACACAAACTCTTGAATCCTTTTCTTTCCCTCAATGGCAGAGATGAATAAATGATATTTGTCTCTTTAATCGACGCGCTCAGCGATAACAAAGACACTTTGAGACACTTTGAGGACACCTAACGATCAGACGCCACATCGGGAGGTGCTGCTCGTTTCTCCTTGACTGATGGGCGGCTCAAAACACGAGGCCCTTAAACGCTACTTGGGAACAATCTCACTTTTTTGTTTTTCAAGCAAAAAAATTGAAAATCGCTTAATCTCTTCCAATTGTTCTTTGGCTCCTGATAAAGCACTCTGTATTGACTACTTCGAAAGAGCTTCTTCTCTTGAAAAAGGAAAGTGACATGTCATCTAAATATAGCCTTTCAGAGTGTACTTCGATTTAACTTCTCCTCCTCCTTCTCTGCCATGTGTTGTGTGGTTGATGTGTCTGACAGCTGCCTGCTGAAAGACACCGTTCCCGAACGAAGATTCAAATTAAGTTTGCGGTTTGACGACAGGAGCTTGATGTACTCTAATGAACCCGCAGAAGAGAATGTGCTCACTCTCAGAAACAGGGGAACGTAACAAAACCTCGTCAAGACACCTCTCCCTAGGATATCAAGAGGTCACATTGCTCACAACGTTTGCGTCGCTACAGAAGAGCACAAAAGAGCTCAATCACATGAGGAAAACGCAACGAAAAAAGGCGGGTTTGACTTCTAAAATGTTCGATTTGAGGTAAAGGAAGGGAAATTAGGACAATTCTCCATATGGAAAGAAAGTAGGTGGGAATCTTTCCTGGCAAGGGAGGGGGAATTATTTTCTCTTCAATAAGTGTGTGCGACACCTATGATAAATTCCTGAGGAAGTGTCTCAAAGTATGTGTCTACAATCCCTATAATTTGATTCTATGGACACCTTTATTATCTGCAGTGGAGATGAGTGAACAAGATACAATGCAAAGGTCAGGGACAGAAGTTTCACAACATTGTCCCACTATCTGCTATGCCCAGTTCATCCGCTGGATTGATTACTAAGGTATTTTATGTGTCAAAAACAAACAGATTAGGATGCCTCCTTCAACTGAACTAGCTTGAAAGAATAACAGCGGACGCAATAACCTAGATGACATAGATTTAAGGGTAACTGCCCTTTTCAAGGATTCAGCTGTTTTGTCTACCATCTTCAAAGGTTATTTTGCTCTATGAGTGAAGCCTTAATTGCGCGAGGTTGTTCTAGCTACTGTGAAGATCTAATCATGGCCCGTACTAATAACGAAAATAGAGCAAGTTCATTGAGACAACACAAACAAGGTTGCTCCATAAAAATAGGCCCGCAGGAAAGACTGAATTCCATAAACACACTGACTTTTAACTCTCTGCCGCCACACACACGGGCAGCCACCTGCATGAGCGCACACAAACACACACTCACACACACACACACACGTTTGTTTTACTATCCATGTGGGGACCGAACAATTGAATCTCATTCAAAAAACTGTTTTCCTAACCCTAACCCTTAATCTAATCCTAACCCTAACCTTAACCCCAAATCCCTAATCCTAACCCTAACCCTAACTCCTAACCCCAACCCTAATTCTAATTCTAAAACTAAACTAGCCTTTTTCCTTGTGGGTACTGGCAAATTTTCTCACTTGTCCTAATTTTCCTTGTTTTACTACCCTTGTGAGGACTTCTGGTCCCTCAAGGATAATAAAACAAAAAATACACACACACACACACACACACATTTGTACTGTATTGCACATACATTGTACCGTTAAAACAGTACATTTGAAGTTAGAACTCTGTACATTCTATCTAATATAAGCCTCAAACACACACCTTCCTCCTACACAGTATCCAGAGAGCTAACAGTAACATCAGTCAAACTTCCCTTCAGATGAACTGGGACTATAATGACTTCAGACACACAATGCTCCTCTCTCTTTCATTGTGACAGTAGGAGCGTGCCATACCAATGTCAAGGAGTAGAGAACAACGTGGCCCATTGACTCTTACAGTACACAGTGACATTGATTCTAACAGTACACAGTAGAACTGGAGGAGGCAGTGGACTCGTTGTGACAGATGATGTCACCTCCCTGACAACATCAGACACCACAGAGGTCATTAGGAGCAGGACAGGGATGGGGGTGGAGGGGAATTGCGGAGAGGAAGATGGCAGAGGGGTAGGGGTAATGAAGGGGGGTAGGAGTTAAGGTACATGATCGTGGTACATGCCAGTGGTACATGATAGTGGAGACAGTGTGGGGACAGTGGTATATGATAGTGGAGACAGTGTGGAGACATTGGTACAGGTTAGTGGAGACAGTGTGGAGACAGTGGTACATGATAGTGGAGACAGTGTGGAGACAGTGGTACATGATAGTGGAGACAGTGTGGAGTCAGTGGTACATGAGAGTGGAGACAGTGTGGAGACAGTGTGTCCAAAGAGGAGTAGACATGTTTGTGCATACATGGACAAACAAAGATACACGTGCATGCATGCACGCACACACACAGACATGTTTCAGACATGGATCAGAGAGAGGCCCGGCTCCTGCCTTTGAACCGTAGCGTGGTGGTGTCCGATAAGCCAGCCGTGTGGGTTAGTCAGGAACTCTGCATAACTCAGCACATTCTTACAGCACACAGCGCTGGATGCCAGGCCACACTGTGGTCACCCTATCCACCACCCACCATGGAGAGGCCACAGCCCCAGAGGCGACACCCCAAGCAAGGCCAGGCAACACGAACACAGTTCCCTCTCCGTCCTCAAACTCAACCATGGTTCCTCCATCCAGTAGAGCAGGATTTCTTGGGACAATCACAGTTGGATTAAGGCCTGGAGTTTTTCCTGACTATATGTCCTGACCAGGAAAAAGCTCAGGGCACCAAGTTATGACCTATAACTACAGATGTAGGATCTAAATTTGATCACCCTGTTGATTTTAAAACTTGTAGTGTATTTGAGGTTTAAAAAGGCTTCTGAAGTTAGTAATTTCCACTTAAACATTTCAGACTTGATTTTCCCTTATAAAAAATGTCCATTAAGGATAGCCCGCTTTTTTTCAATTTCTGCCTAAATGACATACGTAAATCTAACTGCCTGTAGCTCAAGCCCTGAAGCAAGGATATGCATATTCATGGTAACATTTGAAAGGAAACGCTTTGATGTTTGTGGAAATGTGAATTGAATGTAGGAGAATATAACACCATAGATTTGGTAGAAGAAAATACAAATAAAAAACCAACTGGTCTTTTTCTACCACCTTCTTTGAAATCCAAGAGAAAGATGTCACGACTTCCGCCGAGGTTGGCTCTCCTGCCCGTTCGGGTGGTGCTCGGCGGTCGTCGTCACCGTCCTACTAGCCACTACCGATCCCTTTTTGTGTATCTGTTGGTTTTGTCTGATTGTTTTCACCTGTGTATTGTTTAGTTAATTAGTGTCTGTATATAATGTAGGTTGTCCCGCCCTTGTTTTGTGCGGGATTGTTTATTTTGTCATTCGTTTCGTCTGTCGGTGTTTTTGTGTTTATTATTCTCCGGTTAGTCTGTTATCCTGTTTTTGGATAAATTCACCCTGTGTGTATTTGGGTTGACCGTGTTTATTTTGTTCACCGGAGAATAAACTTTATATCGCTATTTGCTCTCTGCGCCTGATTCTACCCACCTTGATTAGACGTGACAAAAGATCATAGTTCTAGCCATCACTCTGGTTGTAATTCCGATAGTGTCCACAAGATGGCAGCAGTGTATGTGCAAAGTTTCAGATGGATAACTTGAAGAATGACTGACTCCAGGTACATTTGGGCAAATCGTGAAGGAGACATTCACATTCATATTCCATTTTTCTGCAAGCATATCGTCAAATTTGTATACTTGGACATTTGCAAAACAACCAGTTTTCACAACTTCATAACTCTGAATATCCTTATAATTTTTGTCCAAAATGAAAAGGCATGCTGTCGTACAAGGTTATTACCTACATTTTATGACATATACATGGTTTCCAGATACTCCTCATTGCCTATCTAGCTAGCTTTGTTTGACCCCGACCCCAGTGCTTATTTGACAAAGATACAGTCGTTCAAGTGATGGCTGCCCGCATCGACGGCGTGCCATGAAGGCGTCGCTCTCTGACCAAATATGGTGTCCTATAGGATATACTACACTCCTAATGAAATAGTGAAGTCTTGTTACCTTCTAGGATCTCTGGGGAATAGATACGAATGTGATTTGATTCGTTCAAACAACGTTTAGGGTGAGAATTTCACAGATTCTTTTCTTTGCGAATTGAACAAGTGGAAATACAAAATCGATTGTGCGTGCTATATGGACCCTTTTAGGATATGAAAAAGGATTTTATCTAACAAAACGACAATTCATGTTATCTCTGGGACTCTTTGGATGATAAATCAGAGCAAGATTTCAGAATGTAAGTACACATTTCACCTTCAGAGGTGAATTTATCAAACCTATTGCGTTGAAAAAAGTATTTCGTTGTTCGGAGCTCTCCTCAAACAATAGCATGGCATTTTTTCCCCGCAGTAATAGCTACTGTAAATTAGATAGTGCAGTTATATTAACAAGAAATTAAGATTTCAGCCGACATTTGTTGTTTCTCTAAAATCTGCGATCTTGACAGAAAGCGCTGCATGATTTACAACGGAAAGCCGATCCTTTTATAATCCACATAATAATTCACTTTTCCTGTTGCTGCAAGATTATTGTCCTGCTGTAGCAAACTGGCTCAAATGAAGATCCTAAATCTGTAGGGCCCAGTGTTTTTCCTGGTCAGGTCAGTTGGTCAAGAAAAAATGGGCCTTGTGTAGGATTACAACACCAGCAATCTAAAAGGTCACTCAATGTTCAAGAAATGTACAATAGACCACAACAAGAGTATATTCTACACTTGCATCTATCTTGGTGGTAGGGGAAAAGCTGGCTAGGTAGATGTTGTCTTGTAGCTTTTATGGAAGGATACAGCGCACCAGGACTCCCATGTAGGTCAGGCACAAATCCTGTGCCTCCAGCAGAGAACCCAGAACCTCTTTGAGCATCTGAAGGAGCCAAGGAGAAGAGAGGAGAGCAGAGTTTCTTCCAGGTGCTGCTTTCACAGTGGTAATCCTTCCTCAGCGTGACTGTGGGTTTTACAGAGAATCTCTCCAAACAGGTCCCAGATGGTGGGAGGTAGACAGTAACACAAATAAAACACATGCAGACACACACGTACTCCATAAGCTTGCAGTTACTTAGGGACACGCACACACACTCATACACACTTGCAATTGTTTAGGCACGCACACACGAGATTGTACATACCCTAGGCCACACACGCGTACACACCCGACGACTGAAGGTGAGAACTGATTTGTCACTCCTGGGTGGTCCTTGTGTAAAGATAAGGTGAGCTCTGCTAAAGCCCTCTGTTAAGTAGAAGCACAAGTTGGGGCTGTTTTGTTAAGTTAGCAGCGGAGACCTCTTTACAACACGGGTGGAATGTCTGCGGCCCGTAGAGCTGTAGAGAGCTAGAAGAGTGCCTCTAAGTTTAACTCCCATCGCAGAGCTCGTTTAATGACAATGAGTCAGGAGCATGACTAGTTGAAACTAATATAAACCTCCTCCTAACAGGCCCTGTGGCCCTTTTTCTGCTCACATCAGCTCCTCTGTTTGTGGAAGATTAGCACATAACATACAGGAGGCCTCTCGCTTTGTATCAGAGCTGGTCAGGCGTTAGGATCAGAAAGGTGGCTAGAAAGAAGAGGAAGACGTTTGAAATGAAGAGATAAAAGAGTCAATCTTTCCCCATTTCAAACCAAATCCTCCGTAGCTGCCTATTTCTGTCTGGAAGGAAAAAAATCCCAGTCTCCTCACTCCTCTCTCCTTTTTTTTAATGTGGTTACTGGAACAACAATGTACATTTCGAAGTGTTTCGTCCTTTGATGTTTGCATTCACCAAACCGACTTAAAGCGGAGGAGAGAAGAGAGGGCGAGAAAGACGCGGGAGAGAGATTTTGTGGTGTGCTTTCGCTTCCTCTCATTGGCAAGGCATCTGACGTCTAGCCGGCAAAAGACAAAATTCGGTTTCGCCTGTTAAGCCGTCTGTCAAGAGGGTTTTCTCTTTTTTTTCTTGCCCGTTTCGTGGATGTGGCTGTGCCGTTGTGAAGGCCGCTTACACGCTTTTCAAACAATAACAGTTCAATGCTCCCCCTTCTGCTTCCTCTGCCAGGGCCCTGCACATGCCAACACATCCTTTTGAGAGCCTTGAAACGACAACAAACGCTAAGCGTTTTCACCACGGAGAGAAAAGAGGCCCATCCGTGAGTCTGTGTAATTAAAGTCGATCTAATACTGTTACATTTCTGCTCGGAAATACACAAAAAAGGAGCGTTTCCAAGGCTCTTTCTCCGTGGCTAATCCGGCGCTTCTTTGTTGAGGTCGCCACAAAGACGCCTCGCTCACAGAAAAACAGAGAAGACTCAAAATGGTGGAAATAAAATAGCCAGGTTTCGAAACTTCAATTTGCTGGCTTGAATTAAGTGTAGGCCGCTACACTACGACAGCAGGCTCAAAGACCACATGGAATCTGAATTTCTATCTTTACCCCCTCTTTGATATGAGCTTCAAACCGACTATGTGTCATCTCTCAGTCAGCCAACATTCTCTATTTCTTCACCCAGGAAAGTGACCACACAGGGCATACTGTACGTTTGATCAGACGCTAGCATCATCGGGTTGTCTACATATATATCTACGTCACAGCGCTAATTGTACGTGAGACATTCAGACTTCAGGCGTTCTTCTCTCTCGCAACATTGTTACATATACAAAACCTTCAAAAACAACAAAAAACCAACGTCCTCCAATGTGTCTGTCACCTTGGAAGAAATCCATCCACATTCCGGTTGCTGTAAATCCTTGGCCATTCATTCACCTCCACCCCGGCACGGCTCCGCTGTCGGAGGCATCAGCGGCTTCGAACATTAAAGAGACAATCAAAGAGTGAGGCATCAGAGCTGGGCGAGTGCCTCAGGAATGCAAAGTGTTATCAGAAATACAGCTGAACTTGATCCTCTGTGCCAGTCCTTCCCACAGGCAAAGTTATCCTTTCGACCGGCTGCTGCCTTCAATAACCCCAAACGACAATAACGTCAGCGTCAAAAGCTTCACAGAAGGATTGGGTGCTGATGATGTGAATATGCAAACGTGTCTGAATGCAAAGTACGCACTGATTATTGACTTTGTGTATTCAGGTCTGATGTGTTGGTTTGAATGGGGTTGAATACAAAGGCGTACAGTTGAAGTCGGAAGTTTACAGACACTTCGGTTGGAGACATTAAAACTCGTTTTTCAACCACTCCACAAATTTCTTGATAACAAACTATAGTTTTGGTAAGTTGGTTAGGACATCTACTTTGTGCATGACACAAGTCATTTTTCCAACCATTTTTTACAGACAGATTATTTCACTTATAATTCACTGTATCACAATTCCAGTGGGTCAGTAGTTTATATACATTGTCGACTGTGCCTTTAAACAGCTTGGAAAATTCCATAAAATGATGTCATGTCTTTAGAAGCTTCTGATAGGCTAATTGACATAATTTGAGTCAATTGAAGGTGTTCCTGTGGATGTATTTCAAGGCCTGCCTTCAAACTCAGTGCATCTGCTTGACATCATGGGAAAATCTAAAGAAATCAGCCCCCAAAAATTGTAGACCTCAAGTCTCCCCAGTCTCTCTTTATCTCATCCTAACGTTTTTTTAAAAACATTTATTTATCTAGGCAAGAACAAATTCTTATTTTCAATGATGGCCTAGGAACAGTGGATTAATATAAAACGTCCTTGTTCAGGGGCAGAACGTCAGATTTTACCTTGTCAGCTCTGGAATTTGATCTTGCAACCTTTCAACTACTAGTCCAACGCTCTAACCACTAGGCTACCTGCCGCACCCATGTCTATGTTCTGACTCTGAGCCCGCCTGCCTGACCACTCTGCCTGCCTGACCACTCTGCCTGCCTGACCACTCTGCCTGCCTGACCACTCTGCCTGCCTGAGCCTGAGCTGCCTCTGGATTATCGACCCCTGCCTGCCTTGACCTGTCGTTCGCCTGCCCCTGTTGTTGCAATAAACATGGTTACTTCAACACAGTCTGCACTTGGGTCTTACCTGAAACCTGATAAACTTGTTTCTCTTTGCCTTCAAAAGGGGAGAGGGGCACTAAAATGTCTTGCTCTTGAGGTGGGGGAGACCCCCCAAAAGGCTAGGGCCGGCCCTACTTATGACCTCTGTGCTCATGAAACAGTACCAAAATATACGTGTGTAAATATCAATATATATTTTACTGTATCTTTTCTACCAGCTTTCTACCAGGATGTGGTATCTTGCGGCTAGAGACTGTATGAGTTAATAAAGGACAAGTGGATTACTGCTTTCATGTGTAATGGTATATGTGAAAGGTATGTACCTGTATGTATCATGTATAATGTTAAAAGTTGTCTTTTAAGCCTTAGGATATGACGTGGTTGAGCACCAATTGTATATAGGTCAACAGGTTTCCCCTTTAAGGTATTTTAAACAGATCATACACTGAACAAAAAATATAAATGCAACATGTAAAGTCATGGTCTCATGTTTCATGATCTGAAATAAAATATTTTCCATATGCACAAAAAGCTTATATCTCAAAAATGTTGTGCACAAATCTGTTTACATCCCTTATAGTGAGCATTACTCTTTTGCCAAGATAATCGATCCACCTGACAGGTGTGGCATATCAAGAAGCTGATTCAACAGCATGATCATTACACAGGTCCACCTTGTGCTGGGGACAATAAAAGGTCACTCTAAAATATGCAGTTTTGTCACACACACAATGCCACAGATGTCTCAAGTTTTGAGGGAACGGTGCAATTGGTATGCTAATTACAGGAATGTCTACCAGCTGTTGCCAGAGAATGCAATGTACCATAAGCCTCCTCCATAAGCCTCCTCCTCTACCATAAGCCTCCTCCAACATCGTTTTAGAGAATTTAGCAGTACGTCCAACTGACCTCACAATCGCAGACCACGTGTATGGTGTCGTGTGGGCGAGCGGTTTGTTGTGAACAAAGTGCCCCATGGTAGTGGTGGGATTATGGTATGGGCAGGCATAAGCTACTGACTACGAACACAATTGCATTTTATTGATGGCAATTTGAATACACAGAGATACCGTGAAGAGATCCTGAGGCCCATTGCCGTGCCATTCATCTGCCATCACCATGTTTCATCATGATAATGCACAGCCCCATGTCACAAGGATCTGTACACAATTCCTTGAAGCTGAAAATGTCCCAGTTCGTCCATGGCCTGCACGCTCACCAGCCATGTCACACATTGAGCCTGTGTGGGATGCTCTAGATTGACGTGTACGACAACGTGTTCAAGTTCCTACCAATATCCAGCGACTTCGCACAGCCATTGAAGAGGGGTAGGACAACATTCCACAGGCCACAATCAACAGCCTGATCAACTCAATGCGAAGGAGATGTGCTGTGCCTCATGAGGCAAATGGTGGTCACACCAGATACTGACTGGTTTTCTGATCGATGCTCCTACCTTTTTTTAAGGTATCTGTGGCCAACATATGCATATCTGTATTCCCAGTCAGGTGAAATCCAGAGATTAGGGGCTAATGAATTTATTTCAATTGACAGATTTCTTTATATGAACTGTAACTCAGTAAAATCTTAGAAAATGTTGTAGGTTGGGTTCATATTTTTGTTCAGTATAGAAATAGAAATCCACTGAAGCAGCACACACATTTCGTTTTAGGAAATGTACCTTTTCTAGTTCTGTAATGCTATTTCTAAGACACTGATAGCACGTAGCGCTAGCTTCAGAGTATAAACAGAGCACAGCGGTGCTGTTGTCACCAGAAGAAGAAAAAGAAGGAGGAGATGTGAATATGCATATGGAACCCGCAAGAGCCCTGCAACATCCCGACTTTGCTAGGATGAAAGGAACGGCAAAGCCAAATCGCTTTATCAACCCCAACAGCCAGTCTTATTGTGGATGTGCCTCAGATGCTAGCTAGGCCTAAAAAGTCACAGAGCTAATTGCAAGACACAACAAGGAGATTGTTTGGCCCGGCGCTAACCGTTGTGTACGTCTAACGGTAATCACCACAATAATTTGGCTCCCAGAACATCAAATGGTGGTTTGGAGCTGGAGGAATTTGCATTGAGCTCTTTGATCTGGGAAATTGAAACAAAGCATGACCCTCTATGCAAAAAGCATGAAGGTTATAATCCCCCCCCCCTTTTACTCCCCTCCCATCCAGCTAAAAGCACTTCTACATTGGAGATTATTGTGGCTAATAAAGCAGCAAAGCGTGAAAGCAGACATCAGAGACTAACTTCATAATTTAGAGGTGAACTTTTAATCAAGGTAAGTATTGTGGTCAAATGCAGTGAACTGTGTGATAACAGTCATTTGCACACATTATGGGCTGCAATATTTTTTATGCAGTGTTGGGTCTCATTCCCCTTTAAGAGAATCACTTGACTGATATAGGAGGTAGGAGAGACTGACAACCACATATATAAAATACAGTATTTATTTAATGCAGTATTGAAAGAGATAGGGGAATTTTGAACCGTTCGTCTTCAGTCCGTGCATTAATATGTCCATGGAAAAAAAGAACTACAGCAGTAAAAGGCTTTTAATAAGTAAGTTTTGTATTGATATCACTCTCTCACATTTTCTACAAGTCCCTAAAGTCTTCTCTCTCTCTCTCTCTCTCTCTCTCTCTCTCTCTCTCTCTCTCTCTCTCTCTCTCTCTCTCTCTCTCTCTCTCTCTCTCTCTCTCTCCTCTCTCTCTCTCTCTCTCTCTCTCTCTCTCTCTCTCTCTCTCTCTCTCTCTCTCCTTGAATACAATCCTTGCTCACCAGTGCATATAGACTTTTAATCAACTGCATTTAACCCACCAAGTGTTCGTGCGATGCGTCCCCAGAGATAATGAAGACACTAGACTACAGCCAGGCCTTTTCTCACCCAGCCTTTGTTTTAAAGGTGACAGAACCGCCTTGTCAATGGGATGGAATAGACAGACCTATAGGCTGACTGGGTAACCTGTAAATACTCCTGTATTATTACCTAGACTGCTGTTGCGACTGACTCGGTTCAAACCCAGGAGTCCTGTTTGCCAGAAGACTGTGTTAGCCTGCTGAGCTAAACGCCTAGGCATGGTATGTGATAAATAGGCTGACTGGGGAACAGTCAGATACCCAAAAGGTTATTACTCCTGCGTTATTCTCCCAGGCTGCTATTGTGACTGGCTGGGTTCGAACCCGGGACTCTTGTGTGTTGCAAGCCTGTGTATGTTGACGGTTATATTGTGAGACCGCTTGTATGAGCACTTGTGTGTCAGTTGCAGAAGGTTGGCGGCACCTTAATTGGGGAGGACGGGCTGGTGGTAATGGCTGGAGCGGAATAGGTGGAATGGTATCATATACACCAAACACATGGTTTCCGTGTGTTTGATGTAATTCCATATGCTCTGTTCCAGCCATTATTATGAGTCGTCCTCCCCTCAGCAGCCTCAGTCAGTAGGTGTGGTTGTGTTGTGTCCACACCTTGTCTGTGCTGTTTGATTGTCCATCTTCCCTCTGTCACCTGCTATAGTAGTGAAGGGAGCTGGAGGAGAGCTGGAGGGCAATGGCCCATGTGTTTTCTGCTTCTTGAGGTTCACCACATCTCTGCAGGACAGCATGGTAGCTCTAAGACAAAAGACACACATGTAATGCAATCAATTACATGTGCATGTAATTAGGATGATCATGTTTTGCATACATAACTACAATGAGCAGCAGTTAGGTGGGAAACGGTTTGTAAATAACGTCAGGCAAGTGGAGATCTTGTATTCGTAAAACTTCTTGACACGCAAACTGAAACACTACGGGATCAGTAAGGGAGGATGAGCTGTATCAGTCAATGTTTCTTTTGACAAACTTTTCAACAAACATCCTTTGACTCGCTGAAAAGCTTGATACAACAATAGCAGGAGTGAGAGAATACAATATTTTTCTACCCGCAACTGCACTCAAGACGAACTTTGACCCCGTGAAGAGATTCATAACAAATGCATAATATTATCTGTTCAAATGCCTGGCGGAAACAATATTTTAACAATGACACATCAGTCTATCGGTCCCGCATGGGGGAAGATGTTTATGTAAAAAGTGGCCATCAGAACAAACATCTAAAGAGGAAGATATATCCATCTTTACATCTAGCGTCTTTAGGGATATGACAGAAAAGGGAGAGAGAACTCATAGAAAAATGTACAATTCCACCTTTTTATTCAGAACCCAGCATGAGTGTGTCGGCGAGCGAGCGAGCTCGTGGTATGTAACGGAGATGAAAAGTGGACGCCGTCCCTTTGAAATCCTCCTCAAGTACAAAATTACCATTTCATTTCAACTCCAGCCAGGAAACTGAGAGCCGGCTAACTGCTAACTGCTTTGGGCATATCATTATTTATTGTGTGTAAACTTTGGAGTGAACAGTGTTGCTGGGAATAATATGTTGTGTGGGAGGTGGGAGTGAACGGTTGGCGCGACCACAAAGGCAAAGATCAGGCTTATTTTCTCTGTAGGAGGACCACATAAAAGTGAAATAATAACCCATTATTATGGCTCAACAACACATGAGACTTCTCTTAGCATCATTTCCTAACAACTCAGAACTTTAACATGCAAGCTTAACAGGCAAATCAGTTCGACCCCCTTGTGTTAATAGCATTAGCATTTTTCTTTGCTAATTAGCGATATTGTTATAATTGAGCCATTAGCTGAGTTTAACTAAACACTTTTCCCCATAGTGGTCACACTAAGTTTGTAACTTCCTTTTATTTAGTTGAATATATATTGCCTTACCCCAGCAGGAGTGAGTTTTACCTATGCACCCACTGCAAACACTATGTCAAAATGAACTTCCTCACAAAATGTGCCTCTTAAAACATCAACCATGGAGAGGGGGAGGAGAGAGCAATAAGAAGAGAGAGGAAATTGATCCTCAATAACGATATGGGCAAAGACCCAAGGGCTTTGTCTCTCATTTTCTTATCTTCCATTTGAGTTTTTTTTAAATGTACGATTTAGCACCTGGTCATAAGGTCTTTTGCACCCAAGAGGGCTACCTATACGCTTCTTGACCTGCCACATGTACTCTGAACCTTTTGATGTTAGCCATTCTGCCTATTACGTTACCTAATATGATCATGTTTTATCAAAGGAATAGGCTCAGATAATGAGATTGTTAATCATTATAACTTTATAGTGGTAGTGCTCTAGGCATTCACTAAGCCAACAGGCCACATTTGTGCTAGCACAACGTTAGCATACAGAGAGATTCCTGCTAAAATGGAATGCTACACCTGTTGGTTAGTGTAGTTAATTGGATTAGCATAGTTAGCACGCTATCCAAAACAACACCTGCCTGAACGCATAGTTTTAAGCATAGCCTTTTAATGCTAGCAGCCATAGTTTACCTTTGGATTAACATTGCTACTGGATGCTAACACTTTTATTGCCTCACAATAAAACAACGACAGCCAATAATACTGTCTCGTGTATCGTTTTCAGAATAAAAGTGAGGACACCAAATCCAAGGCTACCTTTTCAAGTTTACGTTGGATCAGCACACCTGTTCCGTGCTATCATACTTTACCTTGGATGTACATGCACTATGCAATGTGTGCTAGCTCAGCATTTAATGGGGACGGAACGACAACAAACCATAAGGAGAGGGCGTGGAGTGTGATTCACCATCAGCGGGGAAGAAGGAACATAACTCTGTTGACTGCTCTCTGCTCTGACATATAGTACATGTAATGCTAAACATATGGCTGGAGCAGGGGATTCGCGGATGACTGCATGCAGCATGTGGGGGGGAAAAGTACAGCTGGTGTCCTTTTTTTTCTCCTCCTAAAATGGATGCCTAGTCCACAGTCTGAAGAGGAAAACGTTGAAATGATTTCAGACATTTTGACTTGATGCTTAGGAAGGGGGGGGGGATTTATGATGCAGAACAGGAGTACACAGAGAGAACAAATGCACCGAGGAATCGGATCAGTGAAGGAATCAAATCCCATTTTATTGGCCGCGTACACATATTTTGCAGAGGATGTCGCAGGTCCAGTGAAACACTTACAGTATGTGTCTTGCTCCAACAGTGCAGTAATACCTAACAATACAAAATAATACACAAATACAAGAAAATTCAAAGAAGGACATTACGAAATATCAGAACGAGCAACACGAACACGACGGTGGATGACTGCCTTACAGGTCTCACGTTTATGAAACACCTTGAGAAAGAAAGAGGATACAGGAAGTATTTCCCACAGGTGGCATGATGAGCAACGAGGACCAGGGGACTCGTCATCAGACAGGGCCAAATATGCTCTGAACGTACTTCAAATACACCAAATGTATTCCAGGTGAGAGTCACATGCCAAGTATTTTGAGCAATGGAGGGATGTAAAACAGTTGTGTTTGTGTTGAAATAGGAACCGCGGTCTTGAACAATAAAATACACTGAGTATACAAAACATTAAGAACACCTTCCTAATATTGAGTTGCACCCCCTTTTCGCTGTCAGAACAGCCTCTCGCCCATGTTGACTCCCACAGTTGTGTCACATTGGCTGGATGTTCTTTGGGTAGTGGACCATTTAAGATACAGTACACACTGGAAACTGTTGGGCGTGAAAAACCCAGTAGAGTTTGTAGTTCTTGACAGGAACCGGTGCGCCCGGCACCTACTACCATAACCCGTTCAAAAGGCACTTCAATCTTTTGCCTTGCCCGTGTACCCGATGTGAAATGGCTAGCGAGTTAGCGGTGGTGCACGCTAGCAGTGTTTCAATTGGTGATGTCACTCGCTCTGAGACCTTGAAGTAATTGTTCCCCTTGGCTTTTGTGGAGCGATGGGTAACGATGTTTCAAGGGTGGTAGGCCAAAACTCCATCCCACCAAAACAGGAGGAAATTTCAGCCGGTTTTCAAACAGCTCAAAACACTAAAAGGGCTTTGCACAATTTCACAGTATTATTCCAACCTCATAGTGTGGAAATATACATAAAACACAGAAAAACATGTTTTTGACTGCACTGGGCCTTTAAGGCCTTAAATTGGAATGAGTATGTTTTAGAGTAAGTTAGCATAATCAAGACTTTATTTTCACCAGATGTTGGCCAACATGTATTACACAAGTAAATATTCTGTCAGTTATGTAGTAGTTGCTAGAATAGTAGTCTTTGATCAAGGCTATGGGAGTAATAGTCACTCTGCCTCCTTCCCATCCTCTTCTAACTACATTTCTGCAAACGTGTCAAATGCAAAGGGTTGAAAACGAACAGGGGTCTTGGATATGTTTGGGCTACGAGGGCTTGTTCATTTGTTTTACCTACCTCGCATTGCTGTCTTCCCAACCTCAATTTATTTGTTCTAGCCTCACACACATCTGACTGGGGCTACAGCATATATATATATTTATATATATTTGAACAAGGGCTGTTGAGGGGAGAGGGATTTGAAGTGTTCCTCTGAACTCCAGTCAGTTCTCAAACATTTAAACAGGGGTTCTTCCATGGGGAACAGATGTTTACCTATAGCTGCATGGGCCTCAGCTCAGTCTATGCTTCAGTGTGCACCTTCAACCTGCTGCCATTGATCTGGCCTCCAGAGTACAAACAGAAGACAGAGTGAGAGAGAGAGAGAGACACAGAGACACACAGAGAGCAATAGAAAGAGTGATAGAGAGAGAGCGATGGAGAGGGATTAAGAGATAGAGATATAAAGATAGATAGAGAGAGAGAGAGAGTATAAGTAATGTGAAACCGGACTCAGCAACGACTCACACTTTTTTGCCATTGACCCGTGTGGCCCCGCATGTCTGTCTGTCTGTCTGTCTGTCTGTCTGTCTGTCTGTCTGTCTGTCTGTCTGTCTGTCTGGCTGTCTGTCTGTCTGTCCTGTCTGGCTGTCTGTCCGTCTGACTATCCTGTCAGTCTGTCTGTCTGTCCTGTCTGTCTGTCCTGTCTGTCTGTCTGTCCTGTCTGGCTGTCTGTCCGTCTGACTATCCTGTCTGTCTGTCTGTCTGTCTGACTATCCTGTCTGTCTGACTATCCTGTCTGTCTGTCTGTCTGTCTGTCTGTCTGTCTGTCTGTCTGTCTGTCTGTCTGTCTGGCTGGCTGGCTGGCTGGCTGTCTGGCTGTCTGGCTGTCCTGTCTGGCTGTCTTGTGTGTCTGTCCTGTCCATGTAGCTGTACAGCACCTGGCCCCATGCCACCCCCCCGACGCCCCTTTGTGGTGGCTAGAGTGGCGCAAGGGTCCGCCTCTGATCCCCGGCCAACTATTCATCTCTCCAAAGCAAGAGGAAGAGCAGAAAAGAGAGAGAGAGAGAGCGAGAGAGAGAGAGAGAGAGAGAGAGAGAGAGAGAGAGAGAGGGGGGGAAGCAACCTCTGCTGCCAATTATTGGAAAAACATCAAGGTCTGCTCTGTGTAAAGAGAAAGGAATAGGGAAGACTGAGAGGGGGGAAGAAAGGATAAAAAGGGTTTGATAGTTTGACTTGGTGTTAGTTGGGGGATTCTGGTGATAGAGGCTATAGGGAGGCTGACCTGCTGGAGGTAATTATGGACAGGTGTATATATCTCTGGGTCTGCTGTTGCTCTTTCCTTTTCTCTCTCTCTCTGTCTCTCTGTCTGTCTATCTCTCTGTCTGTCTCTCTCTCTGGTCTTTCTCTGTCTCGCAGTCTCTCTCTCTCTGTCTTTCTCTGTCTCTCTCTCTGTCTGTTTTGCTCTCTGTCTGTTTCTCTGTTTCTCTGTTTCTCTGTTTTCTCTCTCTCTCTCTCTCTCTCTCTTTCTCTCTCTCTCTCGCTGTCTCTCTCTCTCTCTCTCTCTCGCTCTGTCTCTCTCTCGGTCCATCTCTCTCTCTGTCTCACTCTGTCTCTCTCTGTCTCTCTCTCTGTCTCTCTGTCTCTCTGTCTTTCTCTGTCTCTCTCTCTCTGTCAGTCTCTCTCTCTCCCTGTCTCTCTCCCTGTCTCTCTCTCTGTCTCTCTCTCTGTCTCTCTCTCTCTCTCTCTCTCTCTCTCTCTCTCTCTCTCTCTCTGTCTCTCTCTCTCTCTGTCTCTCTCTCTGTCTCTCTCTGTCTCTGTTTTCTCTCTCTCTCTCTCTCTCTCTCTCTCTCTCTCTCTCTCTCTCTCTCTCTCTCTCTCTCTCTGTCTCTCTCTCTGGCTCTCTCTCTCTCTCTCTCTGTCTCTCTGTCTCTCTGTCTCTCTGTCTCTCTCTGTCTCTCTCTCTCTCTCTCTCTCTCTCTCTCTCTCTCTCTCTCTCTCTCTCTCTCTCTCTCTCTCTCTCTCTCTCTCTCTCTCTCTCTCTCTCTCTCTCTCTCTCTCTCTCTCTGTCTCTCTGTCTCTCTCTCTCTCTGTCTCTCTCTGTTGAAGCGTGTCAACTCTGCTAAGTTATGAGGGACATGACCACCACAAACAGTGGAGAGGATTAGAACGTTTGCGGTAAAGAAAAACAGATTTGTCAACCGATGAAGAACAGGTAAATATCACGTCGTAAATCATACGGGTGGTACAAGATAAGCAGCCGTCACCTTGGTTTTAGCAACGCTCCTGATTGTCATTCATGTACTGTACTTTTTGTATGGGAAGCTACTGTAATGCTGTGCACACTAACAATCATTATATTCAAGTATGCCATTTTAGAAGACATCAATATATTCAAGTATGTCAGTTCAGAAGACATCAATATATTCAAGTCTGTCCTTTCAGAAGACATCAATATATTCAACTACGTCCTTTCAGAAGACATCAATATATTCAAGTATGTCCTTTCAGAAGACATCAATATATTCAAGTATGTCCTTTCAGAAGACATCAATATATTCAAGTATGTCCTTTCAGAAGACATCAATATATTCAAGTATGTCCTTTCAGAAGACATCAATATATTCAAGTATGTCCTTTCAGAAGACATCAATATATTCAAGTACGTCCTTTCAGAAGACATCAATATATTCAAGTATGTCCTTTCAGAAGACATCAATATATACAAGTACGTCCTTTCAGAAGACTGTTCATAAGACCAGATCAGTTCGTTTAGTTTTCACACATGCTCACTTGTGAGGTAACATTTCAGTTCAAGAACCTCTACGTCAAAGCGCACTATAAACATTAGTACTTATGTCAACACGGACACACTCATAGACAAGCACCAAGGCAAAGCTCTCAAGCAGGATTCTGAGGGAATAATCAAAAGTGCATGACCTGTTAGCTAAATACTCCACCTCGCAGATAGCTAGGTACGGTTACACTAGTGCACAATAAGCTCACAGACGAGACAAGTACAGTTATCCTTTCTCTCTCTCTGTGTGTTTCTCTCTCTCTGTGTCTCTCTCTGTGTGTTTCTCTCTCTCTGTGTCTCTCACTCTCTCTCTGTGTCTCTCTCTGTGTCTCTCTCTCTCTCTTCTCTCTCTTTATATATTTATTTATGTGTGTCTTTCTCTCTCCCTCTCTCTCTCTCTCTCTCTCTCTCTCTCTCTCTCTCTCTCTCTCTCTTTATATATTTATGTGTGTCTTTCTCTCTGTGTGTTTCTCTCTCTCTGTGTCTCTCACTCTCTCTCTGTGTCTCTCACTCTCTCTCTGTGTCTCTCTCTCTCTCTCTGTGTCTCTCTCTCTCTCTCTCTCTCTTTATATATTTATTTATGTGTGTCTTTCTCTCTCTCTCTCTCTCTCTCTCTCTCTCTCTCTCTCTCTCTCTCTTTATATATTTATTTATGTGTGTCTTTCTCTCTCTCTGTGTTTCTCTGTCTCTCTCTCTCTCTCTCTCTCTCTCTCTCTCTCTCTCTCTCTCTCTCTCTCTCTCTCTCTCTCTCTCTCTCTTTATATATTTATTTATGTGTGTCTTTCTCTCTCTCTCTGTGTTTCTCTGTGTCTCTCTCTCTCTCTCTCTCTCTCTTTCTCTCTTTATATATCTATTTATGTGTGTCTTTCTCTCTCTCTGTGTCTCTCTCCCTCTCTCTCTCTCCCTCTCTCTCTTTAATTAAATATATAAAGAGAGAGAAAGACACACATAATTAAATATATAAAGAGAGAGAGAAAGACACACACACATATGTGTCTTTCTCTCTCTATATATATATTTAATTATGTGTGTCTTTCTCTCTCTCTTTATATATTTAATTATGTGTGTCTTTCTCTCTCTTTCTCTCTCTCTCTTTCTCTCTCTCTCTCTCTCTCTCTCTCTCTCTCTCTCTCTCTCTCTCTCTCTCTCTCTCTCTGTGTCTCTCTCTCTCTCTCTCTCTCTCTCTCTCTCTGTGTCTCTCTCTCTCTCTCTCTCTCTCTGTGTCTCTCTCTCTCTCTCTCTCTCTCTCTCTCTGTCTCTCTCTCTCTGTGTCTCTCTCTCTCTCTCTCTCTCTCTCTCTCTGTGTCTCTCTCTCTCTCTCTCTGTGTCTCTCTCTCTCTCTCTCTCTCTCTCTCTCTCTGTCTCTCTCTCTCTCTCTCTCTCTCTCTCTCTCTCTCTCTCTCTCTCTCTCTCTCTGTGTCTCTCTCTCTCTCTCTCTCTCTCTCTCTCTCTCTCTCTCTCTCTCTCTCTCTCTCTCTCTCTCTCTCTCTCTCTCTCTGTGTCTCTCTCTCTCTCTCTCTCTCTGTCTCTCTCTCTCTCTCTCTCTCTCTCTCTCTCTCTCTCTCTCTCTCTCTCTCTCTCTCTCTCTCTCTCTGTGTGTCTGAATTTTTTTCTGTGGTTGTTTATTCGTGTGTCTCCCGAGACCTTCTCAGCCGACGAGAGAGAAAACAAAACTGAACATTAAAAACCCCTCAAGCCCTTTAAACCCTTGTCATTCGTCCTTTATTCAATCACTGCTAGAGTTGCTATAGAGACCATTTCATTTTGCAGATTCTCTGTTTCATTAGCTTCTCTAGTGAGGGAGAGAGGGGAGTAAAAAACTTGAGTCAATTAGGGCATAGGGAATGATCAAAAGGAAACCGTTTAAAAATCCAATTTGCCATGGGAGGTGCTAGATGAGATGTTGAGTGAAGGACAAACACTGAACTCTGGACATCAACTGAAACATTGACCAATAGGTTCTGCTTTCTAGACGGAGAGGATAGAGCTTAGGGGGGTGAAAACATAAAGCTTTGAAAGCTCAGCTGTAAGAATGGAAATATACTCAAAAACAGTGTTGTGTGTAGACGTCTGCATTTGTGTGTTAATGTTTGTGTTAGTGGCTGTGTCCACAGTTTTGAGTATTTGTACATTGATCTTTGAGTAAGTGCATATATCTTCATATACATTCAGGCGTGTGTATGTGTGTAGACACTATATCCGAGTACCTGCACTAGCCACAGGCATTTAGTTGTACAGGCAGACTGGGGCGCTGTCAGACACTACCATCACTAATATCAATGGAATGGAACATGGACACTGGTGAATGTAAAAGAACGCTGGTGTAGTATTTTGGGGGCAAGACCATGCATCGCTTACAAACGTTAATTAACAATCAATCTATAGCTGGACTCTGGCCAGACACGCAGCAGTAGAGGTGCACTGGTGTATATATATATATATATATATATGTGTATATGTATATGTATATATGTATATATATATAGAGAGAGAGTGAGAGAGAATGCAAAAATCTAAGAAAGAAATTGAGAAACCTGTCCAACCAAAAACATAGAGACCCGGAAAAATCTGAGTCTACGCCTTCACTATGGTGAATCACTAAAACAATACGGAAATACACTACGGAAAAAGAAGGAACAGCACGTCAGAAATCAGCTCAATGTAATTGAAGAATCCATAGACTCTAACCACTTCTGGGAAAATTGGAAAACACTAAACAAACAACATCACAAAGAATTATCTATACAAAATGGAGATGTATGGTTAACCAGGCAAGTCAGTTAAGAACACATCCTTATTTTCAATGACAGCCAGGGAACAGTGGGTTAACTGCCTGTTCAGGGTCAGAACGACAGATTTGTACCATGTCAACTCGGGGGTTTGAACTTGCAACCTTCCGGTTACTAGTCCAACGCTCTAACCACTAGGCTACGCTGCCGCCCTGCTTCTCCAACCTTTTTGGCTCTATAACTCATATATACATGATCAAATACAAATCTTAGAATCAACTATTAACGACTACTAGAACCCACTGGATTCTCCAATTACCGTGAATGAGCTACAGGACAAAATAAAAAACCCTCCAACCCAAAAAGGCCTGTGGTGTTGATGGTATCCTCAATGAACTGATCAAATATACAGACAACAAATTCCAATTGGCTATACTAAAACTCTTTAACATCATCCTTAGCTCTGGCATCTTCCCCAATATTTGGAACCAAAGTCTGATCACCCCAATCCACAAAAGTGGAGACAAATTTGACCCCAATAACTACCGTGGGATATGCGTCAACAGTAACCTTGGGAAAATCCTCTGCATTATCATTAACAGCAGACTCATACATTTCCTCAATGAAAACAATGTACTGAGCAAATGTCAAATTGGCTTTTTACCAAATTACCGTACAACAGACCATTCACCCTGCACACCCTAATTGATAACCAAACAAACCAAAACAAAGGCAAAGTCTTCTCATGCTTTGTTGATTTCAAAAAAGCCTTCGACTCAATTTGGCATGAGGGTCCGCTATACAAATTGATGGAAAGTGGCGTTGGAGGTAAAACATACGACATTATAAAATCCATGTACACAAACAACAAGTGTGCGGTTAACATGGGCAAAAAAAACACAAACATTTCTTCACACAGGGCCGTGGGGTGAGACAGGGATGCAGCTTAAGCCCCACCCTCTTCAACATATATATATCAACAAACTGTCGCGGGCATTAGAAAAGTCTGCAGCACCCGGCCTCACCCTACTAGAATCTGAAGTCAAATGTCTACTGTTTGCTGATGATCTGGTGCTTCTGTCACCAACCAAGGAGGGCCTACAGCAGCACCCAGATCTTCTGCACAGATTCTGCCAGACCTGGGCTCTGACAGTAAATCTCAGTAAGACTAAAATAATGGTGTTCCAAAAAAGGTCCAGTCACCAGGACCACAAATACAAATTCCATCTAGACACCGTTGCCCTAGACCACACAAAAAACTATACATACCTTGGCCTAAACATCAGCGCCACAGGTAACTTCCACAAAGCTGTGAACGATCTGAGAGACAAGGCAAGAAGGGCATTCTATGCCATCAAAAGGAACATAAAATTCAACATACCAATACTTGAATCATAGAGCCCATTGCCCTTTATGGTTGTGAGGCCTGGGGTCCGCTCACCAACCAAGACTTCACAAAATGGGACAAACACCAAATTGAGACTCTGCATGCAGAATTCTGCAAAAATATCCTCTGTGTACAATGTAGAACACCAAATAATGCATGCAGTGCAGAATTAGCCCGATAACAACTAATTATCAAAATCCAGAAAACAGTCATTAAAAAGGTGGAAACTAAGATGCACCTCCTAACCTCCTGCCCAATGTATCACCATATTAGAGCGACATATTTCCCTCAGATTACACAGATCCACAAAGAATTCGAAAACAAATCCAATTTTGATAAACTCCCATATCCGTTGGGTGAAATACCACAGTGTGCCACCACAGCCGCAAGATTTGTGACCTGTTGCCACAAGAAAAGGGCAACGAGTGAAGAACAAACACCATTGTAAATACAACCCATATTTATGCTTATTTATTTTCCCTTGTGTACCCTTAACCATTTGTACATCGTTGCAACACTGTATATATACATAATATGACATTTGTAATGTCTTTATTGTTTTGAAACTTCTGTATGTGTAATGTTTACTGTAAATTTTTATTGTTTATTTCACTTTTGTATATTATCTACCTCACTTGCTTTGGCAATGTTAACGCATGTTTCCCAAGCCCCTTGAATTGAATAGAGAGAGAGAGAGAGAGAGAGAGAGAGAGAGAGAGAGAGAGAGAGAGAGAGAGAGAGAGAGATGAGGAGAAAATAAAACACTTTGGAGGTACAGAGCTGTGGGCAGGTTAGTGAAGCACGATAGCACACACACACGCACACGTGTAAATCTACACACACTCACACAACCCCGAGCACACATAGAAAATAATGGGGCTCTGAGTAACACATCTCAGATCCCTCAGGGCCATATTGTTACTGAATTTAAGATATGGCCACAGACGAGGAAACAGGCCGTTTCTTTGGGATTGATGTTCCATTCACGCAACACGCTTTCATGTCCTACAGCAGCATTGTCCTAGAACCTTCACAACACTGCCAAGAGCTTAAGCACAGGATGGTGATGTAATCGCCTACACAATGAATCTAAGTGGGCATCGCCATTAGGCAAGAGCGACCTCACGAATCCCTCACTTCCTTCTCGAAAAACACGTAGGACGTGGAAAGCGAGGAAGAGGAGCAAGACCCTGGAATGCTTGTTGGCTGACCGAGTCTCAGGCATTCAAGGGCTTTGTTTCGTGCTTTTTTAACCTGGCGACAGAAGGTCCATTTCTGGATACAGAGTTTGTGTGGTTACAGACGATCCATTACGAGAGACTTGCTAAGTCAATGCACATTCAAGGCCCGGTTCCTCATTGTACACGCTGTTCTTTTGGCTACAGAATATGTGTGGCTACAGAAACTCAGTTTCTGGCTACAGAGTTTGTCAGGCTACAGAAGATTAGTTTCTAGCTACAGAGTTTGTCAGGCTACAGAAGATTAGTTTCTAGCTACAGAATTTGTCAGGCTACAGAAGATTAGTATCTAGCTACAGAAGACTAGTTTCTAGCTACAGAGTTTGTCAGACTACAGAAGATTAGTTTCTAGCTACAGAGTTTGTCTGGCTACAGAAGACTAGTTTCTAGCTACAGAGTTTGTCAGGCTACAGATGATTAGTTTCTAGCTATAGAGTTTGTCTGGCTACCGAAGATCCATTACAGCACCGTCAACACTCTCTGAGCCCCGTCCTCCTCGACAAGGAAGTGATATCATGGCGTGTCAATGTCAGAGTGTGTCACGTCTAAGACCTAATGCACACCACACACACACACACACACACACACACACACACACACACACACACACACACACACACACACACACACACACACACACACACACACACACACACACACACACACACACACACACACACACACACACACACACACACACACACACACACACACACACACACACACACACACACACGTCCTGTAAGAGGATAAGAACACACACCAAAGACTAGCCCATCAAAGGAAGGGATGTGAGAGATTCTTTCCTGAGATGAAAGCGAGGGATATTCTCTCATTTCAGAGGGATCGAGCTCAGCTCTTCTCCCTCCATCGCTACGAAAAGCCTTGAAGTAACACTAACACATTTTTTTTTAAGATGGAGGAAGAAAAAAAAGTGATTTACGTCCCACTCTGTGTTATTTGGTCTGTCACTTCCAATTTTCTACCACGGCTTTCCTCTTAGCTGGCTTCACTCACTCTGGTCCCCCCCACGTCTCCCTCCCTATCTGTTGAGGTAATTACAAAGTGACAGCTTCAAATCCTCTGCCACACACTCTTCATTATAGCCACCTCCGCTTCAGAGGCCCCGCTGATGACTGGTTTTGATGGGCTTTTGCTACTGTGACACTGTGGAGCATGGATCCGTCCTACAGTATATCCCTGAGCAGAGGGTGGACGCACTTTTTGGTGTTTCTATGTGCATCGGTGTGTATCGCTGAGCTGGGGTAAGCTTCTGATGCTCGGAAAGGCCAAAAAAATGCCTTTCGACAGCAGATTTGGGGGGGGGACTCCATCTTCTCTATTTTCCATCCCCCTTTTCTCCCCCTCTCTTCCTCTCTGAAGATGTAAGAGAGTGTGTATCCCCCCATCCCCATGTCTTAAGAAGCTGGGACCCCTGCAGGTCAGCCTATTTCATGACCTCCAGAAGCATTTACTGGTGTGGTGAAACCTGGAACCTGGCCAAGAGTCTCGCCGAATCAATTATGTTTCTTTTGAAGTGAGAAACTCTGAAGTTGATAGGTGTAGAAGAGATCATATCTTAACAGTCTGACCATGACCAAGACTCCGGCCATATCAGCCATTTTTCATCTTTAAGCCGAGCTCAAACCTCTTTTCTCCCTTAACACAGGGTCTTCATCATTAAAACGAGTGACACACGCAAACACGTGTGCCACATAAACATTCACGTGCGCACACGCACACACACACACACACACACACACACACACACACACACACACACACACACACACACACACACACACACACACACACACACACACACACACACACACACACACCTTCAACACTAGTAGGTGATTGTGAAACATCTTTGATCTTTTTCTTCTCTTCTCTGATATGTATTGCCTCTACATAATCCATGACAAACATAATGTGATTTGGTGTATCTCTAAGTGACAGAAAAACAGCTGACAGAAATTAATAAGTTACCAGGGCGAGGAGAGAGAAAAAGGGGGAGGAGGTGGAGGAGGAGAAAGAAGAGGGATAACCTGGCAGCGAAACAGACAAATCATCAAATCATCTTTCAGGCATATCGGTATGGAGAAAGTCAACCTCAGACAGAACAACAGCCTTGCATTTCTCCTATTACCCAGGCCTATCTTCTCTGGCTCCAACCATTCTCAGAAAACAACGGGGGTTTATGTAGCTATGAACAATTTTCTGGATTTCTCCCCCCTTCTCTATTTGGTCTGGTCCAAACTCATCTGAAGCTAGTCTTCCTATTTACATCTGTGATAGGGAACGTGCAGTTCAGTAGACTGTGTGTGTGTGTGTGTGTGTGGGGGCTTAGGGTTAGGTTTAGAGTTACAATTAGGGTCAGAATTAAGAGTAAGGTTTAGGGATAGGAGTTAGGGTTAGGTTTAATTTTAGGTTTAGGAGTTAGGGGTTTGGGGTAAGGTTAAGGTTAGGGTTAAGTTAAGGGTTAGGGTTCGGGGTTAGGGAAAATACAATTTTGGAAGGGAATACATGTTTTGGTCCCCACAAGGATAGTAAAACAAAATTGCTTGTGTGTGTGTGTGTGTACGCGTGCGTGCATTTTATTTAGAGTAGTGTACTGCATTTCTTCACAGTCAACATCTGGATTTATTTCTATACTGGTATGTAGTAAAAACACGGATGAAGATTCACTTTGTTGATGGATTACATCCCACATCCAAAGACAGGTTACAGTAAGATAAAGCCTGAGATACTGGCATGTCCTATAAAGTGGTGGTGAGAAGTGGGACAGATGTGGGGTTTATAGCTTGTTGTTGGCAGAGGGGCTCAGTGTCGGTTGTGTGTGTGTGTCTGCTTGCTTGCAGTGTGTGTGTGTGTGTGTGTGTGTGTGTGTGTGTGTGTGTGTGTGTGTGTGTGTGTGTGTGTGTGTGTGTGTGTGTGTGTGTGTGTGTGTGTGTGTGTGTGTGTGTGTGTGTGTGTGTGTGTGTGTGTGTGTGTGTGTGTGTTTGTGTGTGTGTGTGTGTGTGTGTGAGCGCTCAGTTTTCAAGTTTAAGGTTTAAATGTCTTTCTTGCAAATGCCTTTCTTGCATAACAATGTATTACTAGAAAACAAATATGAAATACCCAATAAAGTAAGTAAGTAGTGAAGTAAGCAAGAATACTATATACAGGAAGCAAAGTTGGGTCGGAGGCCATCCAGTACGGTGCCATCTTCCAGTAAGCCTGATTTATTTAGGAATTCACAGGTGGTGGTCAGTGCGAGGACAACCTTTGCCATTGCCTAACCTTTGAACTTGAGCCAGGGGGTGCCATGTAACCCTCTAAATCTAGTTTGGGACGCACAATCATGGTATGGGAAAGGAGATGATTGACACAAGCCAGGTCAAACTTAAATAAGCCTCGAGAAAAGCTTCCCTGATGTCTTTAGTGGACAGAGAGTGTGCGAGAGAGAGAGAGAGAGAGAGACAGCGAGAGAGAGAGAGAGAGAGAAAGAGAGAGAGAGAGAGAGAGAGAGAGAGAGAGAGAGAGAGAGAGAGAGACAGTGAGAGAGACAGTGAGAGAGAGACAGCGAGAGAGAGAGACAGCGAGAGAGAGAGAGAGAGAGAGAGAGAGAGAGAGAGAGAGAGAGAGAGAAAGAAAGAGAGAGAGAGAGACAGTGAGAGAGAGACAGTGAGAGAGAGAGAGAGAGAGAGAGAGAGAGAGAGAGAGAGAGAGAGAGAAAAAAAAAGAAACAGAGAGAGAGAGAGAGAGAGAAAGAAAGAAAGAAATATACACAGACATTACGGATTTAGCTGTTTCACTCTATGCAAGGTCGTTTCCCATTCTGATATATTCTGATATGGTGTAGGTCCTGCCTGTCAAGCCCTATCCTCTCCTCCTTTCCCTCCTCCCCCTATTCAGACAGTTCTAGGCAACAACCTTGGATACACATACCTTAATCTGCTCACACTTAGCCCCCCTCTCTCTCTCTCTCTCTCTCTTCCTGCCTCTCCTCTCTTCCTCCCTTTGTCATCCCTGTTGTTCTTTCCATCCCTTTGAAACTTAAAAATATCCTGGCCCGATTGTGTTCTGTTCTGTGCATTCTGTTACCATGGTAATTGCCATGCAGAGCATAGGGAGGATGTGTGTGTGTGCATGTGTGTATGGGTGTGTGTGTGCATGCGCTCGTGTGTGTGTGTTCATGTGCCAGTGCTGTCAGCCAAGCACAGAGGGTGTCCAAATCTGTTTTAAAAAGATCAACTATAAAATTTGAATACCCCACCACCCCTCCCTCCCTCTTTCCTTCTCTCTGCAGTTGCTGCACCAGCTCCCTCCTTCAAACAAACCGTCCCCCCTTTCCCTTTCTCTCTCTCTGCAGCAGCGGTTGAGAAGGATGGAAGAAACTCACAGGTCTAGTGGGAGTAGAACGTGATGATAGTGAGGAAAGGAGCGAGGGGCTGGGGCTCATCTGGCTTACAGATTTCAGCAACAGCAAAGTCTCAGTAATCATGGCATCTCGGTGTCAGCTTACATTATCCTCCGCTCTGACCATAAACCACTGGTACAACTGGTTTTAATGGAACACCCTGACTGGGATGTGAGGGGTGTGGGGTGTGTGGGGGGGTTGTGTGTGTGTGGGGGGTCGTTCCTGTTGATTGAGAGAGCAATCATCCAACCTGAGGAGAATCAACCAACCAAGAGAAGAGGAATGGGAAGGAGAAGTAGTGTGTGGTTCATGCTCATCTAAAAAGCTCCACATGTTCACCTCAATGAGCCTGACTGTGTTGTGGCACAAGTGCTTATTGAGGCATGGCGAAGACCAAATCAAGACCTTTTCATTGGTGTGTGGTTTCCATCTCAGTCATCCATAACATACAGTTGGGCTGTGGTCAAAATTAGTGCACTATAAAGAGAATAGGGTGCCATTTGGGACGCATACTGTGTTGGAACTGTGTGAACTGAACTATTTTAACTGTCTCTTATTATTTCATCTGTCGGGTGCTATATAGTTTTGACTGGGTGACTGGTGTAAAAGAGAGAGAGATAGAGATAGAGATAGAGACAGACAGACAGACAGACAGACAGACAGACAGACAGACAGACAGACAGACAGACAGACATAACCTCAAATGGCATCGACAGAGATGGTCGCCTAGCTTCGAGTCCTTAGGAAACTATGCAGTATTTTGTTTTTTTATGTATTATTTCTTACATTGTTTCCCAGGAAATCTTAAGTCTTGTTACATACTGCCGGGAAGAACTATTGGATATAAGAGCAACGTCAACTTACCAACATTACGACCAGGAATACGACTTTCCCGAAGTGGATCCTCTGTTTAGACTACCACCCAGGACAATGGATCCGATCCCAGAAGCCGACTCAGAACAACGGTGCAGACAGAGATGCCTCCTGGTCAGGCTCCGTAGAGGTGCACATCGCTCACCGCTCCTGAGTATACTACTCGCCAATGTCCAGTCTCTTGATAAGAAGGCAGGCGAAATTCAAGCAAGGGTTGCCTTCCAGAAAGACACCAGAGATTGTAACATTCTCTGTTTCACGGAAACATGGCTCTCTCGGATATGTTATCGGAATCGGTTCAGCCACCGGGCTTCTCCATGCATCGCGCTGACAGAGATGAACACCTCTCGGTATATGCTTCATGATTACCAACTCATGGTGTAATCATAACAACATACAGGAACTCAAGTCCTTCTGCTCACCCAACCTAGAAATCCTTACAGCCAAATGCCGACCATATTACCTCCCAAGAGAATTCCTGGTAGGTTATCATCACAGCTGTGTACATTCCCCCTCAAGCAGACACCACAACGGCCCTCAAGGAACTTCACTGGACTCTATGTAAACTGGAAACCATATATCCTGAGGGTGCCTTTATCGTGGCTGGGATTTTGACAAAGCAAATTTGAGAACAAGGCTACCTAAATTCTATCAGCATATTGATTACAGTACTCACGGGGGTAATACACTCGATCACTGCTACTCTAACTTCCGCAATGCATACAAAGCCCAGCACCTCTCGTCCGGTCCATAACCCTCCCAGTCAACCAGGTACTGGAAACCCCTTCCACGTGGTCGAACACTCAGGAGGCATCTCACTGTGTATGGCGGATGGCCATCGATGACACGGGAGGAAGGGGTGGGCCTGGAAACAGAAGACAAAGGGCTGTGAGACACGGGCTTAATCTTAGACACATGGAAAGTAGGCTGAATACAGAGGGTACAAAAAAGACAAAAGACAAACAGCAGTGGGGCTAATGACTCTAGAGATGGGGAATGGACTGATTAAATGGGGGGAAAGTTTACGGGACTCCACTCGAAGTGGCAGGTCCCGGGTGGAGAGCCATACCCTTTGCCCGAGCCGACGGCATGGAGCAGGGGTCCAGTGACGATCCGCTTGTCGTCTATACCTGGAAGTGGTCTTCAACAGAAGGGCTCTCTTCCAGGTATGGGCTCTCTTCCAGGTATGGTGACAGATGAACATCTGGGCAGAGGGATTGCTGACCTCTTCCTCTTGCTCGGGGAAGAGCGGCGGCTGATATCCCAAGGAACACTCGATGGGCAAGAAACCCGTGGCAGAGCAAGGAAGGGTGTTGAGAGTGTACTCAACCCACACCAGTTGCTGACTCCAGGTGGTAGGGTTGGCGGAGACTCGGCAGCAAAGAGTCGTCTCTAAGTCCTCGTTGGCACACTCTGACTGGCCTTTAGACTGGGGGTGGAATCCGGAGGACAGGCTGGCCGACGACCCAATGAGCGTGCAGAATGCCTTCCAAAACTGGGACGAGAACTGCAGAGACCATGTCCACCGGGAGAGGAATGAAGTTGGTGGCTTTGGAAAACCGGTCGACCACAGTCAGGATGGCAGTGTTGCCCTCAGACGGAGGGAGATCCGTTATGAAATCCAGGGATATATGGGACCAGGGACAGTGAGGGACAGGCAGTGGTTGGAGAAGACCAGCCGGAGTTTGAAGAGTCTTGTTCTGTGCGCAGACCGTGCAGGCGGTAACAAACACGGCAACATCTGGAACCATAGTAGGCCAACAAAAGCGTTGTCGCACAAAGGCCAGGGTCTGATGAGAGACTGGCCTTGGGGGAAGCAAAAGAAGACGAGGATGTCATAAATGTAGACGAAGACGAACCGGTTCAGCATGTTGTGGAGAACATCATTCACCAGAGCCTTTAACACGGCAGGGGCATTGGTGAGGCCTAAGAGCATGAGCAGATATTCGTAGGGGCCACTGGCCGTGTTGAAGGCGGTCTTCCACTTGTCTCCCTCTCATATCCGCACCAGGTGGTAGGCATTTCGTTGAACCAGCTTGGAGAAAACAGTGGCCCCCTGGAGCAGCTTGAAGGCTGAGGAAATGAGTGGTAGTGGATAACAGGTCTTCACAGTAATGTCATTGAGTCCCTGGTAGTCAATGCACGGGCGCATGGTCTTTTTCTCCATGAAGAAGAAACCTGTGCCAGTGGGAGAGGAAGAGGGACGGATAAATGCTGTAGCTAGGGAGTCTCCAATTTAGGTCTCCATCCTTGATCTCTGGGCCCGACAGAGAGTACAGACGCCCCCGGGGTGGTGTGGTGCTAGGGAGAAGGTCAATCCTGCAGTCATAGGGGTGGTGCGGCGGAAGGGAAGTGGCCTGGGACTTGCTGAACCCCTCCCAGAGGTCCTGGTACTCCGCAGGAATGGTGGAGAGGTCCGGAGCCACTTCCGAGCCCCCAGGAAGACGTCCCGGGGCAGGTTGTGTCGACTTCCGACAGTGATCAGACCCATAGACCAGTTGATGAGGGGATTGTGTCACTGGAGCCAGGAGAATCCCAAAACCACGGGAATCTGAGGGGACTTGAATGGTCTCGCTGTGATTCTCTGACATATGTAAGTTGATGGGAGTGGTGTTATGGGTGACCCGACCTATAAAGCGCCCGTCCAGGGCTCTAACATTCATGGGAATGGAGAGGCGCTGAGCGGGGATGTTCAGCTCGGAAGCCAGTGTGGTATCCAAAAAGCTTTCACCGGCCACAGAGTCAATGAGGACCCGGAGAGATTTGGACTGTTTCCCAACAGCAGAATGACATGAAAAGGGGTGCGAGTAAGGGAAGCAGAAAAGTTCTCCATGTGGCCCACCAGAATAGTTGGTCCTCCCGATGAGCTTGGTCTTTTACTGTGCGAGAGGACACAAAATTACCAAAAGTCCCGCAACACAGACAGCTGCTTGTGTTGATCCTGTGTTGCCGTTCTGCTGGCGATAGCCCAGCTCTGCCTAGTTGCATAGGCTCTGGAAATAGTGCCTCAGCCGTCTTCAGGGACTCTCAAGGAAGGTCGGGAAACCTCGGGTGCTCTCGGCAATGGGACTGTTGGGGAATTCCAGGATTACTCAAGGCGAGGTGGAATCCCTGGACGTGCGAGCAAAGTCAAATTTCCTCTCCATCCGTCGTTCCCGCAATCGCCCATCAATGTGGATGGTCAAAGCGATGATGGAGTCAAGATCCGTTGGTAACTCCCAAGCAGCAAGCTCGTCCTTAACCTCCTCCAAGACACCATGCAGGAATAAGTCAAACAGTGCTTCCTGGTTCCAGCACTCTCCGCTGCCAACGTGCGGAAATCCACTGCATGGTCGGCCACTCTGCGGGCATCCCGCCTGAGCTGGATTAGCTTCCGGGCAGCTTCTCTCCCAGAGAACAGGGCATCAAAAACCTTCCTTACCTCTCCCACAAACTCCTCCAGACCCACGCACATGGCCAGTTGTTGTTTCCATACTGCGGTAACCCAGGTGAGAGTCCTCCCTGACATCAGTATGATGAGGTAGGCTATCTTGGAGCCACCCGAGGGTAAGGAGGAGTGCTGAAGTGCGAAAATGAGGGCACACTGAGCTAAAAACGCCCGACAGGTGCTATGCTCTCCATTAAAGCATTTCGGGGCTCCCGGGAAGGTGGAGTGGCTGGTGGTGCAGCTTTGCTAACCGCCGAGTTCCTGAGGGGCAGTCTGCCCCCCAGACAACCTGCGGAATTGCTCCAGCAGCATGTCCAACACCCGGTTATGGCGCTCAGCCAACGTTTGGACCCCCTCCAATAGACCACGAAGCAATTCCTTGTGCCTACCAATTGAGGCTCCTTGGGAGGAGATGTCGTTGTGCAGCAGACATCGCTCGTCTGCTGGCCACACTATCAGGTATGAAGGTAAGACCCAGATGCAGACAACGTCGAACTAACAATGGTTTAATAATCCAACAGGGGCAGGCAATAGACAGGTCAAGGCAGGCAGGAGTCAGTAAACCAGAGGTGGGGCAATGGAACTGGATGTCAGGCAGGCTCAGGGTCAGAGTAGGTGCAGGCAGGCTCAGGGTCAGGGTAGGCAGAGGTCAATAATCCAGAGGTGGGGCAAAGGTACAGGTCGGCAGACAGGCTCAGGCTCAGGGGCAGGCAGAGTGGTTGACTTGACAAACAAGACGAACTGGCAACAGACAAACAGAGAACACAGGTATAAATACAAAGGGGATAATGGGGAAGATGGGAGACAGCTGGAAAGGGGTGGAAACAATCACAAAGAGAGGTGAAACAGATCAGGGTGTGACAATGGGAAGAGGGCCTGCCATGTCACGGACACCGACGTCACACTTCCGGACGGGCTGGGCTCCTTCTTGGCCCGCTTTGAGGATAATACAGTGCCACCATCGCGGCCCGCTAACAAGGACGTTCTCCGTGGCCAATGCGCGTGTAACATTTGGGCTTGTTGGTCCTCGCAGGGCTGCTGGCCCAGACGGCATCCTTAGCCGCGTCCTCAGAGTATGTGCAGACCAGCTGGCGGGTGTGTTTGCAGACATGTTCGGTCCCTCCCTGTCCCGGTCTGCTGTACCCACATGCTTCGGGATGGCCACTGTTGTTCCTGTGCCCAAGAAGGCAAAGATAACGGAACTAAATGACTATCGCCCCCTAGCACTCACTTCTGTCATCATGAAGCGCTTTGAGAGACTAGTCAAGGATCATATCACCTCCACCTTACCAGCCAACCTAGACCCACTTTAGTTTGCATACCGCCCCAACAGGTCCACAGAAGATGCAGTCGCCATTACACTGCACACTGCCCTATCCCATCTGGATGAAAGGAATACCTATGTAAGAATGCTGGTCATTATCTACAGCTCAGCATTCAACACATTCAACCATCCAAGTTCATCATCCGGCTGGAGGCCCTGGGTCTCAACCCCGCCCTGTGCAATTGGGTCCTGGACTTTCTGAAGTGTCGCCCTCCAGGTAGTGAAGGGAGGAAACATCTCCACTTCGCTGACCCTCAACACTGGGGACCCACAAGGGTGCGTTCTCAGCCCCCTACTGTACTCCCTATTCACCCATGACTGAGTGGCCATGTATGCATCCAACTCAATCATCAAGTTAGCAGACAACACTACAGTAGTGGGCTTGATTACCAACAACGTTGATACAGCCTACAGGGAGGAGGTGAGGGCAATCGGAGTGTGGTGACTGGAAAACAACCTCTCACTCAATATCAACAAAACAAAGGAGATGATTGTGGACTTCAGGAAACAGCAGAGGCAGCACCCCCCTATCCACATCGAAGGGACAGCAGTGGAGAAAGTGGAAAGTTTTTAGTTCCTCGGCATACACATCACAGACAAACTGGAATGAACCACCCACACAGACAGTGTGGTGAAGAAAGTGCAACAGCGCCCATTTAACCTCAGGAGGCTGAAGAAATTTGGCTCGCCACCCAAAACCCTGACAAACTTTTACAGGTGCACAATCGAGAGTATCCTGCTAGGCTGTACCACAGCCTGGTACGGCAACTGCACCGCCCTCATCCACAAGGCTCTCTAGAGGGTGGTGCAGTCTACACAACGCATGGCCGGTGGCAAACTACCTGCCCTCCATGACACCTACAGGAGCGCCAGGGTGATCATCGGGGATGGTAACCATCCAAGCCACTGCCTGTTCACACCGCTGCCATCCGGAGAGCGAGGTCAGTACAGGTGCATCAAAGCTGGGACCGAGAGACTGAAAAACCGCTTCTACCTCAAGGCCATCACACTGCTAAACATAATATATAATAATAATAATAATATAATAATATATAAACAGCAATCACTAGCTCAGAGAGGCTGCTACCTACATTGAGACCCAATCACTGGCCACTTTAATAAATGGATCACTAGTCACTTTAAACAATGCCACTGTAAATAATGCAACTTCAATAATGTTCACATATTTTACATTACATATCAGAAGTCGGAAGTTTACATACACCTTAGCCAAATACATTGAAACTCAGTTTTTCCACAATTCCTGACATTTAATCCTAGTAAAAATTCCAAGTCTTAGGTCAGTTAGGATCACCACTTTATTTTAAGAATGTGAAATTTCAGAATAATAAGTAGAGAGAATTATTTATTTCAGCTTTTATTTCTTTTATCATATTCCCAGTGGGTCAGAAGTTTACATACACTCAATTAGTATTTGGTAGCATTGTCTTTAAATTGTTTAACTTGGGTCAAACATTTCGGGTAGCCTTCCACAAGCTTACCATAATAAGTTGGGTGAATTGTGGCCCATTCCTCCTGACAGAGCTGGTGTAACTGAGTCAGGTTTGTAGGCCTCCTTGCCCGCACACACTTTTTCAGTTCTGCCCACAAATGTTCTATAGCTGTGAGGTCAGGGCTTTGTGATGGTCACTCCAATACCTTGACTTTGTTGTCCTTAAGCCATTTTGCCACAACTTTGGAAGTATGCTTGGGGGTTATTGTCCATTTGGAAGACCCATTTGCGACCAAGCTTTAACTTCCTGACTGATGTCTTGAGAAGTTGCTTCAATATATCCACATAATTGTCTTGCCTCATGATGCCATCTATTTTGTGAAGTGCACCAGTCCCTCCTTCAGCAAAGCACCCCTACAACATGATGCTGCCACCCCCGTGCTTCATGGTTGGGATGGTGTCCTTCGGCTTGCAAGCCTCCCCCTTTTTCCTCCAAACATAACGATGGTCATTATGGCCAAACAGTTATATTTTTGTTTCATCAAACCAGAGGACATTTCTCCAAAAAGTACGATCTTTGTCCCCATGTGCAGTTGCAAACCATCCATTCACAAGGTCCTTTGCTGTTGTTTTGGAATTGATTTACACTTTTCGCTCCAAAGTACGTTCATCTCTAGGAGACAGAGCGCGTCTCCTTCCTGAGCGGTATGACGGCTGCTTGGTCCCAGGGTGTTTATACTTGCATACTATTGCTTGTACAGACGAACGTGGTACCTTCAGGCGTTTGAAAATTGCTTCCAAGGATGAATCAGACCTGTGGAGGCCTCAAATTTTTTTCTGATGTCTTGGCTGATTCATTTTGATTTTCCCATGATGTCAAACAAAGAGGCACTGAGTTTGAAGGTAGGCCTTGAAATACATCCACAGGTACACCTCCAATGTACTCAAATGTACTCAAATTATGTCAATTGGCCTATCAGAAGCTTCTAAAGCCATGACATCATTTTATGGAATTTTAGTGTATGTAAACTTCTGACCCACTGGAATTGTGATACAGTGAATCATAAGTGAAATAATCTGTCTGTAAACAATTGTTGGAAAAAGTACTTGTGTCATGCACAAAGTAGATGTCCTAACCGACTTGCGAAAACTGTAGTTAGTTAACAAGAAATGTGTGGAGTGGTTGAAAAACGAGTTTTAGTGACTCCAACCTAAGTGTATGCAAACTTGTGACTTCAACTGTATATACTGTATTTTATTCCATCTATTGCACCTTGCTTATGCCGCTCGGCCATCGCTCATCCATATATTTATGTGTACATATTCTCATTCACCCCTTTAGAATTGTGTGTATTAGGTAGCTGTTGGAAAATTGTTAGATTACTTGTTAGATATTACTGCATGGTCGGAACTAGAAGCACAAGCATTTTGCTACACTCACATTAACATCTGCTAACCATGTGTATGTGACCAATTAGATTAGATTAGATTAGATTAGATTTGATTTGAGACAGACAGACAGACAGACAGACAGACAGACAGACAGACAGACAGACAGACAGACAGGCAGGCAGGCAGACAGACAGACAGACAGACAGACAGACAGACAGACAGACAGACAGACAGACAGACAGACAGACAGACAGACAGACAGACAGACAGACAGACAGACAGACAGACAGACAGACAGACAGACAGAGTGGACAGGGAGAGGGGAGGTTTCATGTCTTCCTTGCCAGACACATTCTAGGATGGGGGCAGCAGTAGTGTGATAAAGCCCTGTCTCTCCTTGGATTGCAATTACCTCTTGAGGAAAGGGAGACAAAGGGGAAATAAAGAGGAGACGTGTAGGGACTGAGTAATAGGACAGTTAGACAGGCAGTGGCTTTATCTGGCGGTACAAGAGTTCACACGCATGCACACACACATGCACACACACACACATACGTACACACAACCAACACGTTTTTTTTTTACAGTTCTAACACCTTGTTAGCAACCAGGCAGCCAAATAAATGTGTCTTGGTCAGGTCTTTTCTCTCCTCTCTCTCACCCTCCTCTCTCTAACATTACTTCTCTGACTACAGTACGTAGCAATCAGCCATTCAATCTGATCTCTTCTGATATTCGCTCTCCCTCGACCACACAATCCCTTCAAACAAACGCCTTTTAATGAAAATGCATTCCAGAGTTGTGTGGATGTAACCGGATTTTCTCCACTCTTTTTCTAGGCTTTGGGGAAAGTGCTGAGGCTCCGGCAGCCCACTTTAAGAAGTGCTGACACCAGAGGATAGGAATGAGGACTACAGATCAGCTTAGGAGAACTCTACACAGTCAGCCACACGTTATGGAGCAGCAGCACAACCCACCAGAAAAATAGGGCCTTCTGTTGTGCATACCAAATGACACCCTATTCCCTATAAAGTGAACTACTTTTGACCAGAAACGTATGGGCCCAGGTCAAAAGTAGCGCACTACATAGGAAATAGGGTGCCATTTGAGACACATCCTTACTGAAATACCAGGATAAATTGTGCACCTATTTCGGGGAGCTGGAATTGTGAGAGCTTTAACCTGGCACATTTGTCAGATTCAGCTCTAAGTATTACAAGCATCACAGGCAGTTGTAGCACTGTGGTGTCGTCAGTATCGCCTCGTTTCCGTGCCCTTGTCGAAACTTTTGCCTTTGAAATGAATGGATAACCAGTAAGAAAACATTTGATCATTTGAGACGGTGTTCAAACAAACATCAGGACTTGTGCTTGAAATAGTGAAACTGTGAAATATCACTCTGTGCATTTTATGCATTAGGTTATGTACATATAATATCCATTACAGACATTCAGGATTGGAGGGGTCGGCTGTACGGTATACACATGGACCTAAATTAAGTCTGAATTTCGAGACATTCCCAGACGACAATAATACCGTGCAGATGTATTGAGAGGACTTGGCGACACAGGCACATTAGTTCCACTGAAAAGACAATGGTTTTGATGGGAACTAATCAAGACCATGAGTCCTGATGCCACACAAATCAATGTCCTTTTTAGTCACAAAGCTGCAAGGTAATCATGACTGTTATGGACTGTTTATAAAGGGTAAACAAAGCCTCTATAAATAGACATGTCATAGCATAGGTACATGTGCCGGTAGTTATAGATAACTATACTGAAGCAGTAAGGCCCGAGGAGGTGTTGAATATGGCCAATATACCACTGCTAAGGACTGTTCTTATGCACAACGCAACAAGTAGTGCCTGGATAGAGCCCTTAGCTGTGGTATATTGGCCATATATCACAAACCCCCAAGGCGCTTTATTGATATTTTAAACTGATTACCAATGTTGTTAGAGCAGCAATTGTTTTACCTCTTAATAACCCCTTTATAAGCAGATGTGTCATAGTAACAGTCCATTGATTAGGAAGTGAGGGGTTATGTCACATCGGTGGCCAACAAATCTCAGCATTCCCCATGGTCTGCTGATATGAAGAGTGACAGGGGTTAAGGCAGCAGCGACACATCGGTCAAAACCACAGTCCCCCCCCACGGCAGCCAAACGAAACCCAGTCCAACCCTACTGCCGTCCCTGTCTCGCCCCTGCCAAATCCTCAGAGGCTCAGGCCTAGTTTGCAGTGTGGAGACGTCAGAATGTCGACCTCCTACACATCTGAGAGTGGATGTTCAACCCTGGAGGACTATAGACCTTGCACACAGGGCCCGGGGACTACCAATGACAGAGAATTAAACAAACTTCGAAGAATAGCCCGCACAGTAACATTCACTGACAACATTGGTTAGAAGGATGAAAATGAAATGAAAATAAAGGTTCACATGAAGAACAAAACTGAAAAAACTCAACTTTCCAAGCCAATAAGCTGAATATGAACAACAACACTCACGACACATCAACACGTTGACAATACACATTACAACATGCCAAGTCATGCTCTCGATAATGAGTCCTGGAGCAGGGCCTAAAGGGTGATTGGACAGTGAGATAATAAACTAAATGGAGGACACTGAAGGCAGAACATCACATCTTCATGCCTCTCACTTTTAAGATGGCTGGTGTTGGTCTGGACAGAAAAAGTCAGTATTCGACTGGTCCAGATGTCCCCTTGTCCCATTGCCATCCAGACGCAAGCCTGGCTCCTTGACAAGCCTCTCCAGACAGAACCCATTCCCATTGGCCCACACTAGACCGCTTCCAATCTTCTGACAGCTCCTTTCCATGGGTCAACATTAGAGTGGTCCTTTGTGCCATAGCCTGAAAGACAAAGGAAGAGAGCACATCCCCCTTGAGGTTAGTATAATTAAAGAACCTTTGGACACATCTTCGCTCCATAGGGAGCATTGGGGACATATATCCAGGTAGATAATATTCTAGATAGATTGTTATTCAGACCCTGCTTGTGCGTTAGTCAGATCTCATCTCTACAGTGGTCGAGGGTGAAAGGTCACATCAAATAGACAAGGCCTAAGAAGACAGCAGAAGACGCCACCGCGCAATTCCCCAGAGTCCGCCATGAGCCAGGACTCCCCCATTCAAAGGTTTTCGGCAAGGGATTGGAAAGGTCGCCCGGCAACACAGGTCAACGCTTTGATCGGATCAGAGGGAAATCTCAAGGCCCTTTTATGCATGAGAAGAAGTGGGCTGCCATTTCCAATTTCAGAGGTGAAAAGCTGGGCCAAAGGGTCCCAAAGGGAGCTGGCAGCTCCTCATTATTCAATCAGCAGCGTCGCTTAGATGCTGATGGACTAAAACAAGCTGGGTGGAAACAAAAAAAGAACCCATGATAACAGTTATTAAACTGCATATTTTATCAGGCCCCCCATTAGAAAGTCAATTGGCGGTTATGTATTCATGCAGGCGGCGAAAGGCTCCGAGAGAGACTGACCCCTATGCTTGACCTCTCTACGGCTTTGAACTTTCTTTTTTGTTGTTGTTGTGGTGTCGACTCCCTCGCAGAATGAATGCTTTGATTCGGCGTCCAGTTGCAGACGTGAACCACATGACATTTTAGCAATGTAAATAATAGAAAGTGCTTTCGAGAAAGATTCACTGGACGCCTCGGCGTTGCCACATAATTATTCAGAGAGCATATGTAAATACCTCTTACGATTATGGAGGAATGCATGCCATTTCCTCTCCAAAGCCATAACCATTCATTTGGTTAGCGGAGATAGGAGTTCCATAAAGAAGAAATTGCCGGACAACTATAGAAATTGGTCGCTTCATGGTTGTGAACGGCGGTGAGAGAACATTGTGTTCCGAGTGCTCTTTAGCCCTAGTATAAAGGCCTATGTATCTTTCTATTAAGCATTGCTTAAGTCCATTTGTCTGAGAGTTTCGATTAAAACAGTTCTTGAGTTCTCAAATGAAATCGGTTTATTGAACCCAAACTTTCACAGGCTACTGTCTGGCCGTAGCCCACACCAAAACAAACCCTTAAAGGAACAGCAACGAGTTATACAAGAAAAGAGAGAGAACAAAGAAAAAGCCTGGTCTTATAACTTGCAGTGCCCAACCCCCTGCCCAGCCCCTCCCCCTCCCCTTGTTCCACCAACCACATGGACTCCTGGCACTAACACATTTCAGGCATTCACTTGACTGGCAGACAGCAGGGGGACTGGCATGCTGGTACCCCGTGGAACCCAGAGCAAACAGATAAATGGGTCCTGATTACCACAGAACAGCAGCACATCCGAACACAGGCACATAACTGTCCAAGCGGTTTGCTGCTATATAAAACAAACTGAAATGGGAATATTCTCTCAATAATTCTCGCAGATATTCACGTGGTCTTTAAGACTGTCAGCTGTGTATGTTTTGACTCGGATATTCACGTGGTCTTTAAGTCTGTCAGCTGTGTATGTTTAGACTCGGATATTCACGTGGTCTTTAAGTCTGTCAGCTGTGTATGTTTTGACTCGGATATTCACGTGGTCTTTAAGTCTGTCAGCTGTGTATGTTTTGACTCGGATATTCACGTGGTCTTTAAGACTGTCAGCTGTGTATGTTTTGACTCTGATATTCACGTGGTCTTTAAGTCTGTCAGCTGTGTATGTTTTGACTCGGATATTCACGTGGTCTTTAAGACTGTCAGCTGTGTATGTTTTGACTCGGATATTCACGTGGTCTTTAAGTCTGTCAGCTGTGTATGTTTTGACTCGGATATTCACGTGGTCTTTAAGTCTGTCAGCTGTGTATGTTTTGACTCGGATATTCACGTGGTCTTTAAGTCTGTCAGCTGTGTATCTTTAGACTCGGATATTCACGTGGTCTTTAAGACTGTCAGCTGTGTATGTTTTGACTCGGATATTCACGTGGTCTTTAAGTCTGTCAGCTGTGTATGTTTTGACTCGGATATTCACGTGGTCTTTAAGTCTGTCAGCTGTGTATGTTTTGACTCGGATATTCACGTGGTCTTTAAGTCTGTCAGCTGTGTATGTTTTGACTCGGATATTCACGTGGTCTTTAAGACTGTCAGCTGTGTATGTTTTGACTCGGATATTCACGTGGTCTTTAAGTCTGTCAGCTGTGTATGTTTAGACTCGGATATTCACGTGGTCTTTAAGTCTGTCAGCTGTGTATGTTTTGACTCTGATATTCACGTGGTCTTTAAGTCTGTCAGCTGTGTATGTTTTGACTCGGATATTCACGTGGTCTTTAAGACTGTCAGCTGTGTATGTTTTGACTCGGATATTCACGTGGTCTTTAAGTCTGTCAGCTGTGTATGTTTTGACTCGGATATTCACGTGGTCTTTAAGTCTGTCAGCTGTGTATGTTTTGACTCGGATATTCACGTGGTCTTTAAGTCTGTCAGCTGTGTATCTTTAGACTCGGATATTCACGTGGTCTTTAAGTCTGTCAGCTGTGTATGTTTTGACTCGGATATTCACGTGGTCTTTAAGTCTGTCAGCTGTGTATGTTTAGACTCGGATATTCACGTGGTCTTTAAGTCTGTCAGCTGTGTATGTTTTGACTCGGATATTCACGTGGTCTTTAAGTCTGTCAGCTGTGTATGTTTTGACTTAGACCCTGTACGGCCTCAGACAGACACAATGACAGAGTGACTTTCTTCCCATCTCTGGGGAAGGGGACGTGTTAGAGGAAGGACTTGACTAGCGGGCAGCCCCCCTACCGCTTCTTCAAACTGTGTGCAGCGTGATTGCGCTGGTGCACATATAGTTAATTGTCATAAGGATCAAAGGATATACGATGAACACTCTGCGCTAAAATCTACATCGAATAATTTGTCCAACCAATGGAGATGGTGTTATCGATTCCCATGTGACCAAGTGAACCGACGTTGACAAAAACATTTATAGAAAAATACTGTTTTTTACAAGGCACCATCATCATGTAAATGAATATGGTTTGATATAAACTCTGTCAAACATCAGTAGCTAGACTAAGACTACCGCAAAACAAGATAAAAAATGCAAATAACGACAGTATTTTTGTTGAAGTTACTGAGGAAAATAATTAGCTAAGCACAGAATAGGACAAAGATATACTACAAAGACACCCCAACTATCCCCTGGGAGAGACACACGGCTTTAATTAACTGACAGACAGGGACAGCATTAGGAATTCTATCATGTGTTGGCTGTAGCCTCCACTGCTTTCAACCTCAACCATACAGCAGCTAGCTAGCGTGGCTTCCCATCAATCATGTCCTCTGGGTGTTTTGATCTGCTGGGTGGTATGTGTCCTTGGAGATACACGTCTCTCTCCTCCTCCAACCTCTTTGTTGCCAACACCTGATTTTCTTTCCTGCATTGAAGCCAGCTAGCTGATCTGCTCTCTGCTGCAGCGGCTCCCTGTGACTTTAAACATGCATAATGCTGAGTCCGCCCCTAACAGTTTTACAGACACGTGGAAGGGGATGCACGCATGCACGCATGCACGCACACACACACACACACACACACACACACGCACGCATGCACGCACGCACGCACGCACGCACACACGCACGCACGCACACTACCTCTTTGGAACCTGGTCTAACCTAGCCATGGAAGCTCAGAGCCTCCTCCTCTGGCCTCCCAGAGCCAAGTCATTCCGACAGGCCGACAGAACCCCCTGACTGCCTACGTCAGCCGTTTACACGGTTCCCCTTGAACATGGAGGGTCGTTTCCTGTAAGCCAGACAATATGCATGAATGCCCCTTCGTACTCCTGCTCCCCCTGTGAAGTAGTGTTCAGGTTACATTCCTCCAGGCTTAGCCCCAGCCTTCCCCCAACCTGCCAGACACAGACACACACACACACACATAGATCTGTAAACTGTTTACACCCCAGTTCTCCCACCTGGAGGAGGGCCAAGCCAAACCTCTCTCTAACCCAAACCCAGAGCTCCACCGAGCATCAAGGCACCTCGGATTTCACCGTCGGGGATCCAGGAATACTTGTGTTTGGAGACACTCTCCATGATAGGGGAAGACAGGAAGAGGGGAAGAGGACATGGAAGTTATCTTCCTAAAAGAGGAAGAGAAAGCAGGAAGTTTTGTCTTCACAGTTTGAGCTTGTTTTCTCAGTAAGAGCTGGAAAGGAATTCCAACATGTATTCTCAGGTTTGGAGGGTAGCTGCCTTCCCAATGCTTTCATTTTGATGGAAGCTGCTGGGAATGGAGAGAGGCAACATACTCTCCAATAGACTGAGGTGTTCCCTTAGACATCACTGTCTTCAAAGTCCCATAAGAGCCTCATATGCTGCATTTACCACCACTTTAACCATTCCGCTACGTCATACCCTATTCGCTCCACCACATGGTAATGCATGTTGAATTCTTGACATATTGTGCAAGTGTGATGTAAATCTACGACGGAGAAGTCTCCCTCCCATACTCCCTGCATAGAGTTGCTTAGAACGAGATAAACATACACTATTATTACTAAAAGAGGGAGAGAGAGAGGAGGAGGGAGGGAGGGAGAGAGGGATATGTCACGAAAGCACGGGAGTGAAAGAGGCAGAGAAAGAGGTATGTTGAGAGAGGGAGAAATAGAGAGAGGGAGAGACGGGGAAAGAGAAAGATAGATTTACTGAGAAAGGGCGGGTGAGAAGAAGAGAGAGTTGGAGAAAGAGAGGGGGGGGTGGAATCAGAGAGGGAGTAAGAGCCTTGCATACACGAGGAATGAAAATGACTTTTCTTAACACATTTGCAAGGCTGCCACTCCCTTAATTCTGTGTCCAATTTGCTGCATCTTTGTAATGACGAGGAACTGTGGCAAAGAAAGACATTTTTATGGCTGGGGAGTGGAATTAAGAGAAGAAAAGGGCAAAGAAAAGAAGAGAGAGAGAGAGAGAGAGAGAGAGAGAGAGAGAGAGAGAGAGAGAGAGAAAATCCACAGCCTCCAAACTAGCATGTCCTGAAGTAACATGTACACTACCATCCAAAAGTTCGGGGTCACTTATAAATATCCTTGTTTTTGAAAAAGAAGCACATTTTAAGTCCATTAAAATAACATCAAATTGATCCGAAATACAGTGTAGACATTGCTAATGTTGTAAATGACTATTGTAGCTGGAAACGGCAGATTTTCTATAGAATATCTACAGCAACCATCACTCCTGTGATCCAATGGCACGTTGTTTTAGCTAATCCAAGTTTAGAATTTTAAACAGCTAATTGATCATTAGAAAACCCTTTTGCAATTATGTTAGCACAGCTGAAAACTGTTGTTCTGATTAAGGAAGCAATAAAACAGACCTTCTTTAGACTAGTTGAGTATCTGTAGCATCAGCATTTGTGGGTTTGATTACAGGCTCAAATGGCCAGTAACAAAGACGTTTCTTCTGAAACTCATCAGTCTATTCTTGTTCTGAGAAATGAAGGCTATTCCAGGCGAGATATTGCCAAGAAAGGGAAGATCTCGTACAACGCTGAGGCCCCGGTGCACAACTGAGCAAGAGGACAAGTCCATTAGAGTGTCTAGTTTGAGAAACAGATGCCTAACAAGTCCTCAACTGGCAGCTTCATTAAATAGTACCTGCAAAACACCAGTCTCAACATCAACAGTGCAGAGGTGACTCCGGGATGCTGGCCTTCTAGGCAGAGTTCCTCTGTCCAGTGTCTGTGTTCTTTTGCCCATCTTAAACTTGTCTTTTTATTGGCCAGTCTGAGATATGGCTTTTTCTTTGCAACTCTGCCTAGAAGGCAAGCATCCTGGAGTCGCTTCTTCACTGCTGACGTAGAGACTGGTGTTTTGCGGGTACTAATTAATGAAGCTGCCAGTTGAGGACTTGTGAGGTGACTGTTTCTCAAACTAGACACTCTAATGTACTTGTCATCTTGCTCAGTTGTGAACTGGGGCCTCCCTCTCCTCTTTCTATTCTGTTTAGGGCCAGTTTGCGTTGTTCTGTGAAGGGAGTAGTACACAGAGTTCCACGAGATCTTCAATTTCTTGCCAATTTCTCACATGGAATATCCTTCATTTCTCTGAACAAGAATAGACTGATGCGTTTCAGAAGAAAGTGCTTTGTTTCTGGCCATTTTGAGCCTGTAATCGAATTCTCCAGATACTCAACTAGTCTAAAGAAGGTCAGTTTTATTGCTTCTTTAATCAGAACTACAGTTTTCAGCTGTGCTAACATAATTGCAGGGTTTTATAATGATCAATTAGCCTTTTAAAATGATAAACTTGGATTCGCTAACACAACGTGCCGTTGGAACACAGGAGTGATGGTTGCTGATAATGGACCTCTGTACGCCTGTGTAGATATTCCATTTAAAAAAATCAGCTATTTACAGCTACAATAGTCATTTACAACAATAAACGTCTACACTGTATTTCTGATCAATTTGATGTTATTTTAACGGACAACAAATGTGCTTCTCTTTCAAAAACAAGGACATTTCTAAGTGACCCCAAACATTTGAACAGCAGTGTATATTGAATACAAATCAGAGGCATTGCCTGCTTTACTAGCTAGCTGTGGCGCTGCAACTCATTTGCAATGCATCAACTGGAGCTCAATCAGACGGGCCCTGGTGCATAAAAAGGCGAGCTGCTCTCTGAATATTAGCTAATGCTACATTTGCAAGTCTTGCGAGACAGAGAGAGAAAGAGAGAGAGAGAGGGAGAGGGAATGAGAGAGAGAGGGGGGATTTCTTGTGAAACCTCTCTATGAATCACTTTGTAGTGCTGGATTGATGGAAGTGATGCCTGGGTAGGGATTACTCTTTTCATTACAAACCCCCATCTGGTACCAAGACCACGTCTGTCCAGCCTTTTGCCTTTAAAGTGCCGGCTTGGGTTTCACATCAATCTATTCCTATTGCAGCTGTGCTGGGGAAATAAGACAGACCCACACACGCATATACACATGTATTTACACACACGCACAGACACACACACTCACACTCACACACGTGTATGGTGCACAAAAACCCATCCGCCCCTTCCTTACACAAGCATCTGCACTCATACACACACGCGCGCAGCATTTATAAACACACACCAAAACACAGACATATGTCCCCATCCCCCTCCCCACCCAGTCACAAAGACACAAAGGGAAAACACAAGAAAAGGACAGCACTGATTTTTGAACCGCGCCTATTTCCAACTTGAAAGAGGCAGCCATAATTAAAACCAATGGGCACCATCGCAAAATAAATGAAAAGAAATCCATCCGCCATGCAGCCCCCCATCCCTCCTTTTAACTGAAACATTGGTCCAGAGCCCCACAGATGTTCTCTCCCCCTCCCTCTCTCAGATGTGTGAGGCAAGGCAGAGAGACAGACAGGAAGCTGTCATTAGGTCAGACCTCAGGGAATGGCCTCCCTATAGACCACTGTTTCTTTTTCTTCTCCACCCTGTCTTCGGTCAATGAAAATGGCCGCCACTCTTTGTGTATCACGTCGCCTGGACAGCTCGACACTTCATTAAAACCCCACTTGTCATTAGATAAAGTGTTATAATGGCTGAACCCTGCAACCCTAAAGCTACGCTGCGTGCCAAACTACACTCAATTCACTCAATTCCCTGAATGGCTCTGGTCAGAAGCAGTGCACTATGTAGGGAATAGGATGCAGCTATAGTCTATGTCGTAAATGATGGTATGACAACTGGAACATGACTATGGGGTAGTATACCAGGTGCCATCATCATTCACCACCAACTCTGCTTTCGTATTTCAAACAATAAACTGAACTCATCCGTCCATGACGGACAAAAGGCAGAGGTTCCCTATACATGGAACCATGTAGTATTCTCCTAGTTGAGCCAGTTTTGAATTATTCACGATTCATATCAAGTGGGTGGGAGAGACGTCTGATGCTGCTCAAGAATGGCCCTTATTGGTGGTAGTTACATGCCAATGTTTCAACATATGTCAGTTTAGAGAGAGAGAGAGAGATGCACCTGTTCTAGAACTAACTTATAGTCATTACACAGCTATGGGCCGCCAGTTAGCCTAATAACATGGTAGTAATTGAAGCAGGAATGTAAGTATTCTAATTGTTATTTTTACAATAAAGAGATTGAAACTGTCATGGAGCATTAAAGGAATATTGATGAGCAAGAGGGATGGGGAATTAAAATAACATTAATCAACTAAAATGTGTGTTACACTGACTGACTTGCAAGTACTCAAAAAATAAACATTCAGATCCCTCTAGTCTGCTCTGGCAATACAAAATTATTCACGAAGTAGAAGTAGTGTATTAGGCAAGACATCTACCATTTGTCACAATTGGTATTGGATTTCACACGTCACATTGGCGAGGCACAATTCCCTTTGTAATTCTACTGTCTAAGTTGGCTGCTAGGGACAGGAGCTCTTTATCTTGAACCGTGTCATCCTAGATCTATAGTCTCAAAAGAAATGAGAATGGATCCATTATCTCATCATCTGCCTGTCCTGAGCAGTCCCAGACCAACTGGATATGAACAAAGAGCATGATATTACATTCTGACTAGATGAAGGAAACCCAATTTCATTACATTTAAAAAATAAATAATTCACTACAATTAACTCTGCCTTTTGATTTAGTTTTCTATACATGCAGAAAATATTTTTTTAAATTCTTATTTATAAGGGTGTAGGTGAATTTGAGCTCTCGTTAGACCAATACATCAGTTTTAAACAAAGTGCAATTCTCTAGACTTTCCCTGAAATAATGATTGGTGTTACAAGCAGGTACACCACTGGTCAATTGGAGCTACTAGCGTCTTGTAGCTCCTGTCTTTGTGGTGTCCCTGTTTGTCTCTTCACTGAACTGGACACCACAAATGGACACCCCAGCGCTGTTGGCAACCATTAGTTGACAGGAGAAACGTGCCTTAAAGAGGCAACCATCACCATCACCTCCTCCCCTGTCAGGAGAGTCTGGACAGCCCCTTGGTGTTCAAACCTGTTTGTAATCTTGCTCTTTCTCTTTATGTCTGCATGTTAACAACGTGGACACATTGCACATAGTTTCTCTAACCATGCTCTCTCTAAGCTTCGTCTGTGGACTCTCTCTATTAAATTAAATGCAAGAAAGAAATATCCTATGCATTCAACTGATGAACAACTAGCCAGACAGAAGAACCCCTCCCCTGCAATCTCCTCGTGCAAGATGCATCAGGCATACGTCAAGCCAGGGGCTCTGAAACCAACCAACTCCTTCAAGGTGTCCTGGTATCACTGGGATCATCTGAAGTGTTCTTGATTTGGTTCGTTCCAGGGAGGAATGTACACTAACTGTATGGAACACGATGTTCCCATTGCTTCCCATTGCTCTGGGGACCCGGGGTCCTTCTGATCATGTTTGGGTTCCTTTAAACACAGTAATTTACGGGGACCCCAGCCCTAGATCAGAGGTCTTTATGTGGGTTAGCTGGGGGGAACCGTGGGGTGGGTGGGGGAAACATGGTCGGGCTACAGCGCTGGAAGTTCTGAATGAAAACAGCATGGCTTTTAATGGGCTGACCTCTGGGTGGTCCAATCAACTTCAAGATGACATTTACTGACACATGGCGTCCATGGCGGTTGACGACAGACTGGGAAATGGCTGCTTATTATCCGTCCTCTTCAGATGGTTCAAATGTTGATTTATCCAGATGACAACATCGCTTGATTACATGATGCGCATTAAGGAATTCCAAACAGGTTGAGCTGGTTTTCTCTGAGTTTTGTGGCTTTTTGACAGCTTCATCTAGGCTTGGATTCATAAGCTTTATGGTCTATGGCTTCGGGAGTAAAACGGGTACAAATATCTCACACTCTCCAAACCAAAGACATTTGCCTTATGAGGTTTGTGGTGAATAACTGAAATGCATATTGACTCCATATTTTCCATAAGATCTTGGTTCTGGCCGGGACATACCATTCTTTATTGTTAAAGGGGGACACTGGTGCATAAATCAGAAAATGTCTAAAAACAACTCACTTGCTCCTCAGACCCAAAGTCATGAGGTACATGCTGTGGAGTGCTGCTCACCACATCTGACCTCAAATCTCACAAACCTAGTGTTACTAATCTGCATCATAAGACACCTCGGGTCGTTCCCCCTATATGGGTTTCCTGGTAATACCCCTCAGCGTGTTGCGATTGACCTGCTGCCCAGAGTTAGAGGCCTTTAAGACCATTACGAAACGTCCATCGTTAGAGACTACTGTCAGTGGTTATTAACGTTGAGGGACCAAACCTATCACACGTAGCACATAGCATCAAAGCAATTGAAAACCCATTTCCTGAAACACGAATAACACTGAGTAAGCAATTCTTCAATGGAATAGCAACCACTACTGCCCAGCACGCTTTCGTTTACAAAATGACATCTACAACTTGTTCTGTTGTATCTCCCCGCTACTGTTCAAGGTTATGTGTCAATCACTGGTGGATGGAACTATTTTTAAACTGTTAATAGTTTGAATGGAACCTGAATGGAGGTTGAATCAAGGTTGAAGCATGTTTTTCTGTCTTTGCCCTTGGCGACAGTGATTGCCATCTAAAACGACACAATAATCCAGCAATCAGCTCAGAGTGATAGCTATGGCTTTGGGGCTATTTCTCCCAAACCAACTTCCCATTATTGCAGTTATCTCCCCTGTCCAAATGGCCTCAGTATCTCCAACCGGAGGTTCAACTGACCAGCTTAGACTTAGCCTCATGCTGTGTTTTGTTGCGAGGCTGAAGAGAATAGGTTTGGGAGATAAACTTAAAGTGACTTAGACTTAAAACACACTGTTTGAGAATTGCTGAATTGGAGAAAAAAAAAGTTATACCCTTGCTCCATCTTACCAGTAATGTGGCCTTCTTCAAACTCTAAAAACGTATAGGGAACATGTGCTCTACAATCATTTCAGTCACAATATGTTCTTGCTAGTCAATCTATAAATAATTTGAAAGCATTTAAGAGACATTTTGAAGAACTTAATGAATGGGGTTATGTGGTCCAAAATGTTCAACATAATCCCAACTTCAAATAGAGTCTTCGGCTATCAGTAGAAAGTACCAGGATTTAAAATGTGTGTCATTCGCAAAACTGTCCAACAACACAACATAAAAAAATATATATTGGGCCTCCCTGGTGGCACAGTGGTCTAAGGCACTGTATCACAGTGCTAACTTTGCCACTAGATATTGTGGGTTCAAGTCCAGGCTCTGTCGCAGCCGGACACGACCGGGAGAACCATGGAGCCCCGCACATTTGGCCCAGCGTCGTCCGGGTTAGGGGATGGTTTGGCTGGCAGGCATGTCCTTGTCCCAACGCGCACTAGCAACTCTTGTGGTGGGCTGGGCGCAATGCACGCGGACACGGTTGCCAGGTGCATGGTGATTCCTCCAACACATTGGTGCGTCTGGCTTCCAGGTTAAGCGGGTATTGTGTCAAGAAGCAGTGCGGCTTGGTTGGTTGGGTGGGCATCGGAGGATGCACGGATCTCGACCTTTGCCTCTCCTGACTCCGTACGGGAGTTGCAGTGATGAGACAAGACTGTAACTACCAATTGGATACCACAATGGATAAAAGTAAAAGAATATATAAAAAATTATAAAAAATAAAACAGATATCCAGCCAGGATCCAATAAAGATGGTTTCTCCATGCTGACAATATCCATTTCATTTAGCGGTCTGAAGAGTCAGTCTGACAAATGGCCACAGAGATCCCATGATGGAGGGATTGGGGATGGAAGGGGGGAAGAGGAGGAGGGGGAGGTCAGGTAGTATGGTGCTAAACAGACCTGCTTATGGAGAGAGTAGCGGTTATCATCTTATGACCAAGTCCGTATTCCAAACCCATTTCAAAACCTCCAAGGCGGCTGATATTTCATTGTGGGCAGCTGTGATTTAATAAGAAGAATACGAGGCGTGTTTTAAAAGGATGATGACCGCATTGGCTACCTGCAGTGCTCAGAGAAAAACAGAGGGCACCCCCCCCCTAAGCGCTCCATCTTTTACAAGGCTACAAACAGCAGCTTTGGCTCAGCCAATTTTGAAGACAGCCCAAAGACAAAAAAATAATAGGAAAATGTAGCCCAGGATTCTGAATAAAAGGCCTGAACTGCCCTTCTCTGGGATAGTTTTTTGTTCAATTGGCTACCTGTGGTTTCTGCAGATTAACCTATTATACTATAGCTTTTACAACCCACCTTGAAACCAACACACAGAATTGTGTAAAGTTTTTACCCGGTTTTATAAAAAACATTTGTTTTCTTTTCCCATTCGCATCCGTAAAACCACCTGCAGGAGTGGTTTAAGAATTTGGGAAAAGTACACCTGAAAAAAACCCACCAGAAACAATACTTCCACAAAAGCATTCCCGCCAATACTCATAGCGATACACAGTGACCGCCCAGTATATGCGTTTTTACATAAGTCGACCATGAAAAGAATTGTAAACAACGCTTTGACCATTGTATTGATAGCAAGGATGAATTGTGATGTGAACAGCATCAGACATGATATTGGACCCCCTACCTGGCAGCCCTTCATCCTCGTCCCCCGCTGGGTTGTGTTTTGTTGAACCATGGCGGCTCCGTTGACTGCCTTCCCACAAATCGTCCATTTCGTCCGTAGGTGGTCCAGGATCGGGCTGTCCTTCTCGGCATTGTGCAACTGGAATAGGTGTGTCCTCTCCTGTTTCATACTGCAGTTTTAGACTCCACGATCTGATTGGACAACGAGGAGCGAGACTTCATCAGCAGAACATCCCTGTCGTCATGACAACGTGCCAATATCCCCAACAGGGGTGGAGGGGTGAAAAAAACATGGCTGCCTTCTTGACTCAGAACGGAAGACGTCAACGGTAGTTTATTTTCGAAATCATCGTTACCTAATTTCTTGTTTTCTTTACCAACCTCGTTGCTAATTTCTTGGTCGGTCTGCTCTTTGAGAGTTACTAGGCCAATGTGCTATTGGGTCTGAAGCCAGCAGATGTCCCATCAGGGTTCCTTAGTCCTATTCCTCGCTCCCCAGGATGCCCAATCGGCTTAAAATGATGCCTATAATCATTAATATACGCTTCAATCACTCGGTGGAGAAAAGAAGGAGCCAAAACTCGACAACCAGCTCCTTTCACCTGTAACCCAGTTCTCTCTATGAGATTTCATCATTGAATTTGGTTATAATACAGGGTATTATTCAATAGCGCGTATAATATCCATGGAACCATTACAGTGGCTGTATGTTGTGTTAGAAAGAAACTTGAAAAAAGTCCCTCTTCTTCAGTCTCTATCCCCCCCAATTTGGTGTTCCCATGCTGGGATCCTCCTGCACCTTTCACTCTCCCCCCAAATCTCTCTTTAATAACTTGGGACTGATTTCCAGTCAAGTGCAAAGCATTCGGTTAGAATGCATTAATCTGTAAGTAAGCATACATTTGGGGTTTCGGTAGAAACAACCAAAAAGAAAAGATGAGAAAGAAAGAAAACCCCAAGGAAACCAAGACAAATAAAGCAAAAGAGCTAAACAAAAAAAAGAAGAAAGAACGAGAAAAGGAGAGTAGAGAAAGAAGAGAGAAAGGAAAAAGTAAAGCCATGGGGCATTATCTCGTTGTCAGCCACGCTATCCGCGGTCCAAACAGATGTACATTTAGCGGGCGAGACACCTGCTGTGCTGCTAGCCTGGCTCGTTCTCTGATTAGCAGGGGGAGACGGCTGGTTCCCAGGGTTCCTTTCCCAGTCTCCCTCCACGGTGACCTTGGCTGCTCCCCACAGCGCTTCTCAGCTATGGCTCCCATGCTAGGGCTGAATGGCGGCCCGGGACGCGGGGCCTCGCCCAAGCTACTTTGATACTAATCCCCCTACATTGTGCTAGCACGGCACCCTACCTGGTCCGCTAGCCTAGAGGCGGCGCGGCGGCCATTGAAAGCAAGGTGATGAATGAAGGCGTAGCTGCAGGAAGCCTGGCTCCCTGTGAAGCCTATGCGACAGTGCAGGCCACAAAGCTGCTTAAAACAGTCACTAGCGTTTTTCCTCAGTTTTGGTGGATTTCGAGGTATAAGGAAAAAGATGCCCCAAGTATTCCTTGTTGTCCTGGGCTTTTGGCGAAAGCATATCATTCTCTGAATATGACGAGCGGGAACGGTGGTCAGGCTTTCGAAAAACGTAAACAACGAGTCACCAGCCGTGCTTAGATGCAAAGTATATCTGGAGACGCTGGTCAACACATCATTGCATACACACCAAGGCAAAACTGACACAAACATGCGCATGCAGACAGACACACACTAACCTGCGCACTCAAGACAACTGAAAAAAAAATGCATAATGCTGCTAACAGTAGGAGCTGGCAAAAATGTATCGAGTGTGGCAAGGGACAGTGGATGTACCTCTTAAAGCGGTAGCATCCTTTTTTTTAAAGACCACTGCCCCACTGTTTTTAGGGATGCAAAAAGGGACCGACCTGTGTCCAGCTAAGCCACAGAACCAACCTTAACCATGACCCTGATGTCACAGAATCGTATGGAATGTCTCATCCTTTATCATCTACATGCATTCATATAAAGTCAAGGAAAAAACTAGAACTGTTCCGAGTACGACCATAACTCGCTAATGTTTACGGAAATTCCACATGACACCATGAGAACCTCCTGAGATCCATAAAGTCTATTCATTACTGTTCCTCAGTCCTGGCCGACAAAAGAGGGGTTTGATCGTGTTTGGAATTCACCATAGTGCGAATATAAAAGCCCACTCGTTCCATCATTCACACATCTAGAAGAACCGGGGCTGGCAGCAATGCTCGATTCTGCCAATTCTGATTTCGCCCGGTGACACGGAATCGTAAATCTGTCTCCAAATACACTTAGACAGCGGTAAAAAACAAAAAACACAACCATTTCATTGTAACGTCACCACGCTGTAGAGAGAAGAGAGGACTGCTGGGTGCCAGACTCTTAAGGGGCCCGAAGCCGAACTGAATGCCTCTTGTCAGGGGGCCCTGATGTGATTACCGCCCCCTGCTAGGGCAGGGATAGTGAAGTTGTCTGGAGCTGGCAAGGAGACTCAAATGGCACCACGGGATGCCCTCTCGCCTGGAAGCCTGCTCTGGACGCAGCAGGGGAGGGGGGCCAGGGTATCCACCATCCACACCAGGGAGTCTCTACCTCTCTGTTGTGTGTGTGTGTGTGTGTGTGTGTGTGTGTGTGTGTGGGGGGTGTGGGGGGGATTCAGCTTTTATTGTTATAGTGACGAGAGCATCAATTGGTCACTGTCAGGTCTGCCTGGTTGCAACAGAGGCTCCTGGATGTGTTTGTGTGTGTGTCTACTACCCCCATTTCATGACCTCTGAATGTCAAGTCAATGTCGTATGTTGTTGCGACAAAGGCTTTTTGTTCTTGAGAATCACTGGAGATGCTACTGATCATTTAATGATTTTGACATCTTTGTATGCCTCCTTCTAAAAACAATTGCCGCCATAACCTGAAACACAATATACCACATACTATGTGTTTTTTTTTAAGTAGTTGAAAATACAACAACCTGGTAGACTCATAGATGAGACAACACCCACTAGCTCTTCTAGGCCTAAACCTTTCTCTGTTTTTTAGGAATACACCAATGTTTTCCAGCAACACCGAGACGTGTTTATTCTCATCATTATCATATTTACCCTTGAACGTCTCTCTCTGGCCTGCAGACTTTGAGAACAACATCTCATGGATAATTCATGCTTGAAAATGATTCTGATCACAATGGGATGTTTGCATTTAGTTCAGGACGCCTGCATGCAAGTGAATAACGCAGCAAGTAAGACATCTCTCGTCATCACCTTCTTTGAATGACTCCCTAGGTAGACATCAGGCTGGTGTAATAAGATGAATAATAAGATGAAACACCAGATGAAATCAAGTGAACCAGTGGCATACAGTAAGTGACATATGATTTTAAAACCCCTGTGTTACTTCTCCCTGCTTCTCTCTCGCCCTCTGACCACCTACGTGGTGTCTGGATCAGACGGATAAAGTATTTTGGGTTACGGGGCATTTCCCAATGTTTTAGCTGATACCCCTACCTCTCTGTGCTGCAGTCCCCCCCTGAGGCGGTGTAAAATAAGACTTCAAAGCTCTCTCCGAAATAGTCCTGACACAATCTCGTTTCCTCGTGTTACAAGGAGGGCTGCTCAGACTGGAATGTCTCCCTCAGACTCTGTCCTAAGTAGCACCCTATTCCATATATAATGCACTACTTTTGACCAGAGTCCTATTGTCCCTGGTCAAAAGTAGTTCACTATACAGGGAATAAGGTGCCCTTTAGGATGTAGACTGGGGTCTGCTCTACCTCAGAGCGACTGACTGCTGCGTGATGACGGGAGGCCATTTTGACAGAGGCGATTAAATGTGGACACTTGGACATCTGCTTAAGGCAAAGCCAGATGGGAGCAGAATTTACAAGGGCCTGGCTGGGTCACGTTGGGTCTGGGATGAAAAGGAAATGGGAGAGGCTCGTTTGGTAAGTGGCTATAATGAGTGACGGCCCACAAATGACTGGGAAGTATGACATTGTACAGATGACGTATTAGTGGTTACGTTTCGGTCTGTGGGATTGGGAGATGTGATGATATTAGTCCCTGACAGTTGATTTGCAGTTGATTCATTGTATCTAGCGCATGCCTTTCTTGATTAATCGTGTATTTGTATGTGCTGATTTTAATGAATAGGCCTTGTGGGTAAGATGAAGCTCAACCTCACATCTACACAAACATGAGATTTCTAAGTATTTCCTAGAATGCTGTTTGCATAGTGTGTGTTTGAATAATGAAATTATTCTGTTTGGGTTTATACTAGCAAACTGGCTTAAACATGTCTGACACTCTTCTTGACTGGAATGCAGTCACGACTTTGAAACACTTATTACGCAGGAATTCGACCAGAAATTACAGCTGCCACAGATCTGACACACATGCAGTCTCTCTCCCCTTGATGGACCCTTCCCATCGAAGGCAGTCCCTCATTTTCTTCTTTTCGAAAATGTGTTGTTTCACTTATTTCTGTATGGCTAAAATGACAGCCACAACTTAAATGGCATTCTCTCTCTCTGCTTCTCTCTCTCTCTCTGTAGTCAGTGGTAGAGGCTGGTAACCTTGAAGGAAGCCATAATATTCTCGGGAAATTGCTACATTTGATTGAGAATGTGTCGTTCAAAATGGATGCCATCAGCCAAATTGGCCTGCAGGTATTGAGTTGCCAGGGCAACCTCGCCCTGAAGCGAATGGCAGTGAACGGTTAATGGAATTCATCTAATAGGATTGGAGCGGTGTATTTCTCAAGAACCACGCAGACATTGAGATAATGTCCAGGTAAGGACTTTAATTGCAATTGTACCGCCATCAAAGAAACATTTGGCCAAACAAAAGAATGTCTTTTTCCACCAATTACACATCATTATCAACATGATACGTTTCAATCATACAAGGAAATGAGTTGAGATTACCAATCAAGATGAAGTGATTGATAAGTCGGGATGTAATGCATCTCATATATTTGGAAACTTGGGTGAATTATATGTACTGTATGATAATTATTGGACTAAGCCTTCGCAGTCTCCAGAAATCCCATTTCCCTCATATTTAAGTCAGCCTGCACCAAATCTGAGGCTTTACATGTTTAAGTAAAAACCCAGTGGAAAAGATTATCAGTGGAGTTTTGATTCATTATCCAGAGATACTGCAATAATGAATGGAGAATAAGTGAGACATGCAATTCTCAACCATCTCCGAAGACATGCCAAACTCTCGACTTTAAAACTCGTCCAAAGGAATGCGGATTTTTCAGAGATTTTCACAACTGCTTTTGAGGTTTCGACTGAGATCTCACCACTTGATCTATTTGACACTGTGTCATAAACAATATTCTCAACAGGAGCGAATTCTGTAGCAGCCGGCGTCGCGAGCTGATGCGTAGATAGACAAATACTAAACCTTTTCCGAGCTCGTTTGTGAGAACCAGTTATAGCCTTCAGTCTTAGTTTTGATTCACCTGCCTGTTTGCCTACCTGCGTGTGACCATTGCCCGCCTGTGACCACGATTCCTGCCTTCTGCGTAGGCGGAAATAAACACCTGCCGCGCTCAGAGTGTGAATCTACACATTTTTCTCTTGGAGTATTCATTACCAATACATTGCTCAGCTGTCTCTCTGTCAGACGAGCTGAGTGACAGTTGCGGGCAAGACGTAAAATAACTGATACGTGTAGACAGGGTAACACTTTCTCAGTAGACGCTCTACAAACGCTCAGTCAACCTCAGAATATCTCCTCAATTTCAATAAGGTAGTCGGTCTACAAACCATCCTGTAGACTATCAGCATCGTTTCAACAGCATATCTGCAGCCTGTCAGTAGCTGGACTATCCAGTTTAAGTGTTACTGTTACATTTCCACGTGACACCATTGGGACAAGTTAATTGTATAAGTAAATAAGGCCAAATAGTATGAACAAACAGCTTGCCTGACGACTCACCCTAATTTGAATTCCCCTGCTCTATCGATTGCTATATGCATTCAGTCTGAAGCTGCCATCCTTTGAAGTAGTTTTCGCGAGTTCAAAATGAGGGGCGCTGTACAAAACAAACGAATCAGCGATTGGATCGCGTCCCAACAAATCTAACCAAAGTTGATAGCGTCATCATGATGGCCAGCTCTAGCCCAACCCTTTGGATTCCGGGACCAATCAGAATAATCCGAATGTGTTCCCATTCCGGAAGTCATCACAGGGAGGGAGTCAAATCCAGACTCATTGTGGAGAAGAAACGTCAGTTGGCCGGAGCGGTGTGGATGGGTAGCCATGATATCACGACTTTACCAATGTAACAACAGTGTGATGACATTTTATCAGCGAGGAAGTTCCAAAAAGGAGTAACTAGCAGCTATGATGTTGGAGCCCCACTGACCTATTGAACATGTCACTCTTCTCAGCTCTCCCAGTTGCAGTTTACACTTGTTTCTCACAAGGGCACTGTTTGATCTCTCTACGTCGGCATCCGCTTCTTCCATCTACAAAGTCCATGAAAGAGAATGAGTAATTCATCTCTCATTCCTTCTTCTTTGTTGTTTGTTGTTGACCTATTTCAGTTGCAGCGGCATGGTGTTTGTCGTGTCTCTGTCACTGTGGAGGAAGAGACTGTGGAACACCTGGAGAGCCAGGAGAACGTGTGAATTTGGAATTAGTCTTGGTGCCTATGGAATGAACACCATAGGGCCCAAGATTATGTGGCAGAACTCATGCTGAATACTATTTTGATATGTGGAGACAGTTAAAAACAGTTACGTGTAATTAAATCGAAAATGTAACCTACATCATCCCCCAAAGTAATTATGTATCACGAGAGGGCCTTTAACAATAACTAGAAGGGGTTATCTTCAAAGAAAGGTTAAAATCTCACATTTCTGGTTAAAAAAAATGGTAAATTGCTAAGGTGTAGTCACTTTTGAGGACACAAGCTCAAGTATACAGTACATATATGATGAAAATATGAAATATTTTATAACATATATTTCCTATTCAACAAAACTGTATAAGGCTTGAAATGACTCATATGCTTTCTAAATATAGTATAATCAAATTATAAAATGACTAACTATAAGATTTCACCTTCCTTAAAAAAGTGCAAAATACATGTTTATATGTTTAGTTTTCGAGAAAAGGTCTCTCTTGATCCAAACGTCTGCCCCCATCACTGTGAACATCTCACAGTGCTCTAGCGTGGCTTCCTGGACTCGTTAGAAACGTACCTTTCATCTCCTGTCAATATTGTCCGTCTATGATAAACAGAAAGTGTCTTTTTGTTCAAAATCTATTAATCATTTTAAATGAATGGCTATAAATCGATCTCTGAATGTGCTACAGTGATGAAACCACTCTATCCCCCTGTGCTATGATGTAAGTATGGCAGGCATGTGCTTTGTCAGTGGATGTGATGTAGGGTTCAGCTAGGAGTCGATGGACAGTCAGAAGAGCGAATGAAATAGTAGAAGGGACATCCCAGCTTCAAGTGGTTTCAGATTTCACATTCTAGGTCACACAGGCTCAAAAATAATATACGACTGAGTCATATTGATTTATAAGCAGAAATGTTGGTAGTAACGGGCCCCAGAACCACGCAGGTCCTCTAAACTGAGGACTTTACATCCTAAGAGGATTTATTCAATTCAAAGTACAATAGTAATAATACAGTTAACGGTGTACAGTATTTGGTGTTTGATTAATAACCTTTTCTATCATTAAATGTTATGACATGTTACTTTGTGAGGTACTGTAGCTGGGGAGAGCTTCGGTGTCCTGGAAAGTAAAATGGCCACTGTAAAAAAGTGTTACAAATAACATGCTACTACTGTCTGAAGGTAGCCCTTTCCTGCAGTCAAATGACCTAGTGGCCTCCTGGGTGGAATGTTATACATATTTTTCACAATTAATAAACGTTATTAAAAAATAATTATGCAGGGGAATTTGTTCTAAACTGACTTGCCTAGTTAAATAAAGGTTGACATGGTACAGTTGTCCTCTTTTCTTTTTATCCCATAACCATGAGTGTGAGGTGTATACTTTTGTTTCAAAGTCGATTTGGTCAAGGTTAAAGAAAGACATGTTCTTTTACTACTTGTAACGATTTTCCTCTTCTTCTGAGGAGGAGTAAGAGAGGTCGGACCAATGTGCAGCGTGGTAAGTGTCCCTTTTAGTTGATTCAACTGAACACTAAAGAAATACAAAATAACAAAGTGAATGATACGAACGAAAACCGAGACAGTCCTGAAATGTGAAACAAACATTACAACAGGAAACAATCACCCACAACTCAAAAGTGAAACTAGGCTACCTAAGTATGGTTCTCAATCAGGGACAACGATTGACAGCTGCCTCTGATTGAGAACCATACCAGGCCAAACACAGAAATCCCAAATGATAGAAAAAGGAACATAGACTGCCCACCCCAACGCCCTGACCATACTAAAACAAAGACAAAACAAAGGAACTATGGTCAGAACGTGACACTACTCATATCCTTGCTAATTTCAATCTCTTCAACACACACACACACACACACACACACACACACACACACACACACACACACACACACACACACACACACACACACACACACACACACACACACACACACACACACACAATTATTAAGCTGGTGCTAGCCAGCTGCACTCTGGGGAAAAAGGTGCTAAGTAGAACCACACAGGACACTTTGGATTGTCCACATAGTGGAACCCTTTTTGGTGCTGGATAGAACCCTTTGCAGAGGGTTCTATCTAAAAACCCACTAGGTAGGGTTCTTCAAACAATCCCCTACATATGGTTGTACCTAGAACCGTCTATGAAGGGTACTACCGAGAAACCTTTGGTCTTAGGAGAGTTCCACCAGTCTTATTAGCTTTTAAAATGTAATTATTTATGACAATACATTGCATGTATCATAAAGCATTCTTTGAGGGCATAGTTATACCCTAACAGTGTGGTGTTAGGAATCTCCTGATTTACAGGCCACGCCAGGCCTGCAAGTCACATTATGCTGGCAAGTAAAGTGATTTGTAATTCCTATTGGAATGCAGCCAGAGTTAGGATATCCAACAAGTGGAATTAATAATCACCCACAACCTGCATTCAGAATGACTGCCAGGTTAGGGAAGATTGACTACCTCAATCATCTAAACTGAAACAACCATCTCAGTAACAGGTGCAATACATCAAATTACTAATAGATCAAATTAATTTAGATGTAATATATATTTGTGTAGCACACAAGTAATCAACCAATCAATGTACATGCACAAACACAGATGTGACAGTAAAACAACTATTCTGAGACTCTCCCTGCAATAGAGCATGCTGAGAAATAGTATATATTGTTCTAATGTATGTAGAACCCTTCTTGCCTTCCAAAGAATCATCAACGAACCCTTTCTTCAAAAAAAAAATGGTTCTTAGGATGTTAAAGGTTCTAGGTAGAACCCCTGTCTTCCTAAAAGTGTTATTCTGATCAAAATGGTTCTTGGTAGAACACTATCCCTCTGCAAAGAACCCTTTTGGAACCCTTTTTCCTAAGAGTGTAGCTTCATGGACCATCTCATAATACCCCCAGTGTTATGTGATTGAAACCATGTTGAGTTACTATAAGGACCACTTTAATAGTGAAGACTGTGTCTTACCAAGGGGCTGTTGTTGTTTACGAGAGTGTGCCATTTCTTTCATAACCAACATTATTCAAAACAGGATGCTTTAAAAAAAATAATTACTGGGGCATTCTGGGGGGATGTTTGTAATTTCATACGCTCATACAAAACAATTCCGTTCTTCTCTGCACCAGATGGAACATATCATTTCAAAATGCTTCAAGATAGGACATTTCATTATTTGCATTCTTGTCTAGTGATCACTGTACTAACGGAATGGATCACTACTGTACACAACAGAATCTCAATAGAATCTCAATAGAATCCCAACAGAATCTCAATAGAATCTCAATAGAATCCCAACAGAATCTCAATAGATTCTCAATAGAATCGCAATAGAATCCAAATAGAAACTCAATAGAATCTCAATAGAATCGCAATAGAATCCAAATAGAAACTCAATAGAATCTCAATAGAAACTCCCACTGACTCTCAGATGCCACAACGGCTGTGGGCTGTACTTCCCATTAAAATATCGTAGTTTCCCCCTAGTTATTATCAAATAGCCTTGGGAGGTGGTGGAGGGTGTGAACAGGGATGCCTGCATGGAGCCCTCATCAAGTGCATTCACAGGAGGGACTCGTTTGGATTCACAGCCATTCTGTAACCTCTGATCTGGGTGCATCTGAAAAAGACCTCGTGATAGAAACAGTATGCGGGAGGAAATTGAATGCAGCTGTCCCACGTTGTTTGTTTCTGTGCTGTTCACCCCCCCCCCCCCTTTTCTTTCAACGTTCCTTCTTTTGTTCTCTAAGTTAGGATTCGGAAGAGGTACATTCAACTAACAGAGCTGAAGGTTGAACTTGAGGATAAAGTCAAGCAGCAAGACAGGTGTCGGGCATGTGCTTTGTGTCGATCTGATTGGGTGGCACAAAACCACCAAACCCCACTGCATGGTCCCAGGGGGTGTAGGCTTCACATCTCAGACAGCTATGATGGCGAAGGAAGGCATTTCTTCGCAACCGTGAGGCGTCTGTGAGATCATAACTCACATCGTCACAAGCAAAAGTCGATCTCCCAGTCATCTGACTTGTCTCAGTTTGATCTGTGGGAGGGCTTCAGTGAGTAACAACACTGATACATTTCCACATTACCCCCGAATCCAAAACACAGCTAGTGGAAACAAACAACTTGACTTGTTTACGCCAACTTTCGCAATTGTCAAGGTCCCCCCCACCGCCTCCCTTTCCCCCTCCCACTTTCCCTTAACATTAGGTTGTTCCTTGAGCATTTCTGGTAAACAAGTAACACATCCACTCAACAGTAGGAGGAGAGCTTATGACGGAGTTGACTTGTTTTCATTGTCAATCATGTTAACTTAATGACTTTTGGCTACAGCATGGAAATGGCTGGCACATCAGTCCTAATACGGCATCCCTTTTCGATGAAGCCCTAGTGGGACACACATGGTAAACTTATTCCAGAGCGAGAGTTAGCGGCGTAGGATGACGTCTCTGAAAAGTTCTCAAACCTTTCCCTCATGGTAGGGTTTTGAGCCTTTCGTATCTGCCAGCTGTTACATGTCAACTGCCTCAGAGCGTCTCCCCACCTGTTCCCGGAAAGTTTCACCACACTTCCTGTTGTACCTGCTGAGGACACAGCGGCCACATTTCCATTAGCGGTCCCATATAATCAACTCTGTTACTTCCCGTCCACTCTTTACCTCATGTCAACTATGTTACCCTCTGTCAACTGTTATCAGCCATCACTAGCGTTGAATACAGATCAACTCCTGTATTTCACAGCAGCTCCGCTACCTTCAGAAACCTTATTTCCATTCCATTAGCACCAATGACAGTAGAATGGTGGTGGCACAAATACGAAGAACTGAATTGGGAAAAGGAACAGAAAGATTCTAATTCCAATGATGGCATCAGGATGTTTCACTGAATTCCATTTGAAGTTTTGTTTTTTCCACCTTAACAGAACACATATAAGTAAACAGAGGAGGCATCAGCTGTCATGGTCTCGGCAGATGACCCTTGTGTTTTGAACACAAGACACTGCAGTGACACACGCAACACCCGACTGAGCGAAGAGCGCTGTCATCATTTTCCTCCGTCGTCGACGCAGCAGCTCCTTTTTTGTCACCGTTCAAACAGGCACGGTGTGACACCCCCGTAGCTTTTTCAGAAGAGGAACACAGTCTTCGCCCTGACTGACACTAGTCAAATGCGCTGTTGCATCTCCAGAAGGTCTGCCGTTGAGAAACAATCGCTACAAAGCAGTTGTCATGCCACTGATGTTTTGCCTGGCTTCTCCCTCCTACCTGCATGGGCGGCAGATTGAATCCTACTGCATTGGGAAGATATTCCGCGAAGGAGAAAAAAAGTTGTTCTTATCCTCAGATCAAAATCACTAACACTTTATTCGTTCAGTGTAGTCTAACACTCAATCAGCATAATGACACAACCGTCCAACCGGGCTCGAGTAATATGAACTAAAGATCTGACATGTTGTTTTCTAAACGTAGGGGATTAAAACACATATCACCAATTACTCAACATAGTACTGGGGGGTATCACGGATTCAGTAGCTGAAATGGCATGGTAAAGTAATAGAAGGGATTGTAAATGTTCACTCCAATGATGCATGCTTTTAAAGTTACTTACATGTTAAAGCGCAGTAAAGAGCACTCACTGCCGCTCAGTTACAGAGCATAATCATTACTGTGGACCACAACACTGTGGAGTCAGTTAGTCCTACATCTGGCCTTGAATCCTGTCTATATCATAGATACATAACAAGGGATGGGGAGAAGGGGGAGAGGGGGAGGGAGTGATGACGCTGATGTACTCACACATGTAAACATCTAGATCAAAAACCTTAACAACATGAAATACAACCCTCTCTTCATCTTGCTGACATTTGTCACAAATATGGCTGCCGCGCCCCTCTCAAATGTGCCCTCCCTCCCCAAGGAGACCCCCCTTTATAGTTCTCTTTATGTTTGTAATACACTGCCAAACAGTAGACAGCAACAATAACAGGAAATACTGCCAAGAGCGAAAGAAAGAAAGACCTAAACTTCACGACCTTTCCTCTTCAGACCTTTATCTTTGTAATTTTGGTGTCTCATGTTTGACATTTTTTTCCCATCAATGCTGTGTACTCTGTAATTATTAATCTGACTTGCAAGATGACTGCCTTCAGGGCAAAGACAGAAACAAAAGGCCCTTCTCTGATGTGGAGCAACACAGAAGAACACAAAAGAAGAGAGAGTGAGAGCGAGAGAGAGAGAGAGAGTGAGAGAGAGAGGACAAGACGAAAAGCAGAACTCTGCCTCCAAACTCATGTGTGAACTTTTTGACAACAGTTGTAAAACTTTAGAAAATAGAGAGGAGAAGCAAAGAAAAACTGAGAGAGAGCAAGAAAAAGAGAGAGTGAGAAGGTGGAAGAGCGTGAGAGAGAGAGAGACAGAAAGAGAGAAAGAGTGAGAGAGAAAGAGAGTGAGAAACCGATTTGAAAACAAAGCTCCAAAAGCTGTGTTGTTGTGACAGTGGCACAGCGAAAGCAACAGTGACTGGATGCAGTAACGAGCTCCTCTTACTTCTTCCAGACACACTCATCTCCCACATATTTCTTCTTATCACCTTGAAAAGATTAGTCACCATTCACTTCTCTGCTGCTTCCCATCGCTGTGGATTTCATGCCTGTGTACTGTGGCAGAGTTACACCAGAATTACTTAATGTTACTCTGAATGACTTCACCATGTCACACTGCAGTAGTTGGCTTTGGACAAGCCAGACACCATTCTCCCCTTAGGCTGAATCCCAAATGGCACCCTATTCCCTCTATATAGCAGGGTTGGGGTCAATTCAGAATTGAACCCAACCCTGCTATACTGTATAGTGCACTACTTTTGGTCAGGTCCTATAGGGCTCTGGTCCAAAGAAGTGCACTATGTAGAGAATAGGATGCTATTAGGGAAGCAGTCATAGATCCTTGTCTCTATGACTCAGGTGGATGTTGACTCCTTCCCTATAGCTGTTAAATGTGTATATTGGATGATAGGTTGATTTTATGGTCTACCTACCCTAACAGCTAGTTCGACTGATAGAGTTTCTCCTTGGTTTCGGCGGGGACCCTGTTGTGCTTTAGCTATGTTGAAACAGTGTTATGCTCTTACATTAATGTACAAATGTAATTAATGTACATTTAAATTGCAATGCATTTATTTAAGTTAACCAGGTCTTTCCTGAGCAGTCTTCACCATTAAGAAATGAGCTCTTCTGCCTTGCCGGTCTTGGCAACGCGCTATGTAGGTGGCAGAGAGGCAGAGATGACCCTGCAGCCCCCATTAAGTGTTACTCCCACCAAGCCATGTTCACAATTGGAAACATGAACAAGAACAGGTGGAAAGTCTGTCAGTCACTCTCACTGGCAGGAGGAGGAGGAACCTGCTGGGGAGAAAGCAGAGAGAGAACATGGGTTGAATTGCGATTATGGTAACACTGTTTTGCGGCAGTAAAAATGACAAGGTAAAAATGTGTCGTTCTGCCCCTGAACAAGGCAGTTAACCCACTGATCCCCGGGAGGCCGTCATTGTGAATAAGAATTTGTTCTTAACTGTCTTGCCTAGTTAAATAAAGGTCAAATGTTAAAATAAAATAAAAAATGTTGGTGTTTTGTATGTGGGATGTGTCTTAACATTGACCATCATTACAGTCTAGAGGATGAGTGCTGAAGTAACACAAAACAAATTATTTAATGTATCTGAAGAAAAAGAAGAGAAAGACAGTGAGAAGAAAATAATGAGATAAAGAGAGACAGAGAAAGAAAACAGAGAGAGCAAGAAAAAGACAGACAGAGAGAGAGAGAGAGATGGAGCCACGGAAGTGAACAGGGAGGGAAAGTTAAAGAGGAATGCCAGCTCCCATGTGGCCGCCTGCTGACTTAAAATGGTTTCTGGTCAGGGGAAGTGGCAGAAGTAGATGCCCAAATTAGAGAGGAACCCGTCAGATCCCTGGAAACCCTGTCATCCTCGGAGCACTGGCGTTCCAGGCCCAACGACATGGGAGTGGGTGCCGCCAGACGCTGTTTGGTTCAGATGAGATGGGAGGGGCCCCGGCTTCGTGGCGGAGTTTCTGAACCTCCGAAACCACAATGCACTTTAGAAGACAGGGCTCGTAGGGTCGGACAGTCAGAGTCTATCGATCACAGGGTTGATTTCTGTTTCTTGTCTCTCTGTAACAAGTCAGGCCCCCACAGCGTTTAGATGTAAGTTGTTGTTATTTGCCAGGCTAAGAGGTTTTCATAAGTAGAGCTACACACTGAAAAAATAGTTATTGGGATAAACATAAATAAATTACTTCAAGTGGTAACACGTTAATGAGTATTTTCAGGTCAAATAAATACTTTATAAAACATTTTATTATTATGTCAATGTTACTTGTATCATTTGATTACAATCAAATCCATTTTTTATTTTTATTTATTTTTTATTTTATTTTATTTCACCTTTATTTAACCAGGTAGGCTAGTTGAGAACAAGTTCTCATTTGCAACTGCGACCTGGCCAAGATAAAGCATAGCAGTGTGAACAGACAACACAGAGTTACACATGGAGTAAACAATTAGCAAGTCAATAACACAGTAGAAAAAATGGGCAGTCTATATACAATGTGTGCAAAAGGCATGAGGAGGTAGGCGAATAATACAATTTTGCAGATTAACACTGGAGTGATAAATGATCAGATGGTCATGTACAGGTAGAGATATTGGTGTGCAAAAGAGCAGAAAAGTAAATAAATAAAAACAGTATAAAAACAGTATGGGAATGAGGTAGGTGAAAATGGGTGAGCTATTTACCTATAGACTATGTACAGCTGCAGCGATCGGTTAGCTGCTCGGATAGCTGATGTTTGAAGTTGGTGAGGGAGATAAAAGTCTCCAACTTCAGCGATTTTTGCAATTCGTTCCAGTCACAGGCAGCAGAGTACTGGAACGAAAGGCGGCCAAATGAGGTGTTGGCTTTAGGGATGATCAGTGAGATACACCTGCTGGAGCGCGTGCTACGGATGGGTGTTGCCATCGTGACCAGTGAACTGAGATAAGGCGGAGCTTTATCTAGCATGGACTTGTAGATGACCTGGAGCCAGTGGGTCTGGCGACGAATATGTAGTGAGGGCCAGCCGACTAGAGCATACAAGTCGCAGTGGTGGGTGGTATAAGGTGCTTTAGTGACAAAACGGATGGCACTGTGATAGACTGCATCCAGTTTGCTGAGTAGAGTGTTGGAAGCCATTTTGTAGATGACATCGCCGAAGTCGAGGATCGGTAGGATAGTCAGTTTTACTAGGGTAAGCTTGGCAGCGTGAGTGAAGGAGACTTTGTTGCGGAATAGAAAGCCGACTCTTGATTTGATTTTTGATTGGAGATGTTTGATGTGAGTCTGGAAGGAGAGTTTGCAGTCTAGCCAGACACCTAGGTACTTATAGATGTCCACATATTCAAGGTCGGAACCATCCAGGGTGGTGATGCTAGTCGGGCATGCGGGTGCAGGCAGCGATCGGTTGAAAAGCATGCATTTGGTTTTACTCGCGTTTAAGAGCAGTTGGAGGCCACGGAAGGAGTGCTGTATGGCATTGAAGCTCGTTTGGAGGTTTGATAGCACAGTGTCCAATGACGGGCCAAAAGTATATAGAATGGTGTCGTCTGCGTAGAGGTGGATCAGGGAATCGCCCGCAGCAAGAGCAACATCATTGATATATACAGAGAAAAGAGTCGGCCCGAGAATTGAACCCTGTGGCACCCCCATAGAGACTGCCAGAGGACCGGACAGCATGCCCTCCGATTTGACACACTGAACTCTGTCTGCAAAGTAATTGGTGAACCAGGCAAGGCAGTCATCCGAAAAACCGAGGCTGTTGAGTCTGCCGATAAGAATATGGTGATTGACAGAGTCGAAAGCCTTGGCGAGGTCGATGAAGACGGCTGCACAGTACTGTCTTTTATCGATGGCGGTTATGATATCATTTAGTATCTTGAGTGTGGCTGAGGTGCACCCGTGACCGGCTCGGAAACCAGATTGCACAGCGGAGAAGGTACGGTGGGATTCGAGATGGTCAGTGACCTGTTTGTTGACTTGGCTTTCGAAGACCTTAGATAGGCAGGGCAGGATGGATATAGGTCTATAGCAGTTTGGGTCCAGGGTGTCTCCCCCTTTGAAGAGGGGGATGACTGCGGCAGCTTTCCAATCCTTGGGGATCTCAGACGATATGAAAGAGAGGTTGAACAGGCTGGTAATAGGGGTTGCGACAATGGCGGCAGATAGTTTCAGAAATAGCGGGTCCAGATTGTCAAGCCCAGCTGATTTGTACGGGTCCAGGTTTTGCAGTTCTTTCAGAACATCTGCTATCTGGATTTGGGTAAAGGAGAACGTGGAGAGGCTTGGGTGAGGAACTACCCATAATTCACCTCAGTTAAACCTAATTCAACTGCAACTCAAACGTTTCATATTTTTAAAACTTGATTATTTGCTTTACTGAAAACTAAAATATTATTAGGTTTGTTCAAAAAGTCCTCAAGATGCACTGTAAGAAATTACTCTTTGGTTGATCTAAAAAATATATTCATATTAAAAGTGAATAAATCAGGTTCTCAATTGAATAAACAGCCAAATGCAGTATGATTCAAGATCAAGAGTTATATTTGATTATTAACAAACCTATATTTGAAGTTGAAACCTATTTCTTTCAACACTCAACTTGCTTTCCCCCTTTGGTTAAACCTAATAAATAACATAAATACAAGCTCATATTTATTGTAATCACAAACAATATATTTTTATGCAAATATCATTGCAAATGCAATGCTAGCAGTGTACAAACAAAACGTTAAATGGTGAATACAACAGAACAGATTAACTTAAATGACATTCACCCCGAAGGGTGGCTAAAAAGAACAAACTGAAAGCCACGCCCCAAATAAGCCACCCCTCCACTTCTGATACGCTGCCGTTACACCACCACCACCACCAGCACACACAAAAAATAAACATTCATCTGACAAATACATTGCTTGATGCCAGGCAAATTGAATAGGTTGAACGAACCTTGACAAAGTGTACAACAATCATTCAACGCGCTTAAGATGAACAACAGTTTTGACAGTCTAAAGCATACATCAATGCAAAGATGATTACAGATGCTGGCAATAGACAACATTAACTGGAATGACATTCACTCTGACGGGTGGGCAGGAAGAACAAGCTGAATATCATGTACCCAATAAGCTACGCCTCCAACTCTTCTGTTAGGCTGCCCACATTCCCCCCACCGCTATTCAAAGCGCATATGCATGTGGTGTTGAAAGCAATTTAGAAGCTTTCATTCAATTAAAACAAACCAAAACGTAAAACGTGGACTTTGGTTCGAGTCCTCTCACAAAATATATATTTTTTTTAATACTCATTGAGCTACAGTTTGATTTCAAATGTACAATGCTGTCTATTTTTAAAAGCATAATTGTGTCAACATTTTTGTGTATGCTTCCTCGCTGCACCGGTTGTACGATATAAAGCCCTTAGACTTTGCATATTTGCCACTAATTCATATCTATACTGTACTACAACTCAAATAGGCAAGTCTGTGTCTCGGAATCTTTCATCTCTTTGTATTTCTAGCTTTTCATGCAGCTAATTAGAGGCAATACGACCACTGCACAGTATATTCACAATGTACGGAGCCTGATATCTATAACATCAAACATTCCTTCATGCTCCTTTATTACAGAGAATCATCAACTTCCTGGTTAGACTCAGACCAACCACATCACCTCATGTACTGTGGCTGTGGATGATCTACATGATCCACAGCTGGTGCGTTGCACGCCATTCCAACTGGGGTGTTGAATGCCGTTCCAAAATGTCTATGTTAGACACAGAACTTTGTGATTCACCCATTCCGTAGTGTGCGAGTGGGAGGAGGAAAGAGGAAATATGGAGAATGATGTGTAAGAACATACTGAATCTGTGGAATTATTTTGGGAGGGGGCAAGACTCATCCAGAGTGAACTCATCCAAATGGAATGACATCCAAACCAAAGCCAGATCAAAGGAAGTATGGAGAGGGGCAGAGACAGAGAAACAGAGCAAGCAACCGAGAGAAATGCAAAAATACTATTCATCGCCATCAAAACAGCCCTCTTCCTCCTATGAGACTACAGAGAGACAGTACTGTCAGCTCTGTGCTGCTTTGCTCTACACCCATGTGTATATACACGCATACATTAGGAAAATGACAATCACGACAATACAAACGAGAGACGGGAACAAAATAATTCCCGCCATCTCATTGTCCCACACATCGAAGGAGGTCAAGGGAGCGCAGACACAAAAAGAGGAGACAACTCGCCACACATCAGCTGAGGGAAGGGAGGAGGGAGAAAAAAACAGACCTTGCTGTGATGAACCAATCTTCTGCTTGTTGTTTACAATCAACAAGAGTATTGATTTGTATAGGGGATGGGGAGTGGAGAAGAGGGATGGAGAGGAGGGGTGAAGGAGCTTATGTTATCTGTTAGGCTCTGCCTGTCCAGGGCATTACGAGTCCTGCATCGCTCATTTCATGGCAAGTGCACTGGAACAGATTATTGCTGGCTATAGAGAGAGAGAGCGGGAGAGAGATGTAGAGAGAGAGAGGAAGGGGAGTATGAGAGGCCTGGTTTTGTAGTCAGAGACGAGGAGGAGAGTGAGCTCACTCCAAATCCCTGATTATGCACACCCCACAATTGCCTCACATTAGCCATCGATTTATTTACTTTATTTATTTACTCTGGCATTCAGCAGGTTTCTTTCTCTCCCTCCCTTCCCTCTCTGAAATCATTTCCTGGCTGTGCCGCCGCTCTACCAAAAGCTCTCTAGCCAGTTGAGTAGGCAATTGAACTCTCCATAATGTTTTCTACAGATGCTGTCAAATCCTCTGTGACTAGCACTGATTGCCTCGCTCGCATCCGGAGTTGCACCGTTAGCTCGTCTCATGCAGAGTTCATATATACACACCAAGCCTCCAACTCCAACACCTTCCCCTTCCATTTTGTTGCATACATTTTCTGAAAATGCATCCCGAAACCCCCAAAAAGTAATTTTTGGGACACAGAGACATCCTCCATCCTTTGACAGTTCAAGTTCCTGTTTTGTAGCTTTTGAAGGTTTACTGTCCAAGATGCCATAGCAGGTCCAGCACAGGAGGATCCATTTTGTGGGTTCCCCTGGCATGTGTTGATCCCCTGACACTTCCTGCTGCCCCCTGTGCTCAGTGAAAGACGATATGACAATGGACCACCGGGAGAGGGATGTCTTCACCCAGCGGGGGCCGTCAACTGCAGTCATTTGGAGGCCTAAACTTGGCTCAAGGGCTGAGAGATGGAGCTGGAGGGCCGGAAGGGGTAATACAGTTATTGGAGGGACGCGACAAGGTTGACCTCTTTCACCCTTGGCCTTTCTCAATCAGTTTCATTGGCAATGCCAGCAATGTGTCGTTTCTCTCTTCGGGGCTGGAGCTATATCAAGTTCAGTAGGGATTAGCTGTCCTGGGAACACTTCACATGTATGACAAGACCAGGGAAATTAACTGTCCCCACATTGTTGCACTAATGCAATTCCACAAAATACACAACATGCGCAGCAGCAGATTAGCAAAAAATAAAATAACACATTATCTAATTTACTTCACACAATGTTGCCATAAATTCAATGCAGTTAATAAACCCTACAGGAAACCCCTAGAGTATAGCCTATAAAATAGCATGTGACTGAGTTGTCATTGTGACTTTTCAAACAGTCAAAAATGTTATAGGCCTATGCACAATTCACTACATAGGCATCTCTGTCACAGACAGGAAGTCTTAACAATTCAGAGAGGTATGAAGGAAAATCTTCTCCTGTCCCAGAGCCTAGTCTAGCCAAAATCCTGACTCTCACATGAAAATCAAAGCACGTCTCTTGCCTATGCATGTGAAAATACTGCTACAACACCTGCTTCTCTGCGCTGTCTCCTACTTACTACCCATATGAGAGCTTCTGTTGAGCTCTGTGTCGAGATAGCCTACTGCTGAAATGCGCTGAATTAATTGAGGAACATGATAACGCTAGCAATTTATGACAATGTCATTGGCGATCAAAGATAGTTACTCTAGCATTGCTAAATATCAGTTACAGAGTCACACTACCAGCCAAGGTGGAGCAGCACCCCTCTTATTAAGGGAGAACCCTGGCATAGTGACCATATCCTGGTTTTAAAAGCTTTAAAATGGGCACTTACAATTTTTGCTGTATTTCCCAGGACAAAATTCCCACTATTGAAACTTGGTAGATTTTCAGGAAAATATTGTTCCCTAGAGTTCAGGTAGTGGGTTATTAAATTATTCCAAGGCATTCCAAGGTTAATTTCACTTAACTAATGAACTAACGAGACTGCATCAATTAAGCACCTTATTGTACCTTATTGTACATATACTTTATTATTCTCAACATTCCACGTTCAGGATGTTAGCATGCCCACATACTTCCCCAGTGAAGTCCCTCTCCTAGGTTAAGACCATCCACCATTGTTCGCTCCCCCTCTCTCCTCTGTATGAGCAACCACCACAGGGGTGTGCAAGTAAGGGAGCTACAAAAAACTACCACCTCATTTTCCCTTCTTCTTCTTCTTCTTCTTCTTCTTCTTCTTCTTCTTCTTCTTCTTCTTCTTCTTCTTCTTCTTCTTCTTCTTCTTCTTCTTCTTCTTCTTCTTCTTCCTCCCCGTCGAGGCGGTACACAAAGCATTCAAAGATGAGGTCTTATCTGAAGCTGGTGGAAAGGTTTAAACCCCAGAGCCTGGCCTAGGAATCTCGGAGGGCTATTCTGCCTCTCCCTCGCCTTCTTTATGGAATGATCCTGAAGGGAGCGCACAGTGGGCTGCATATTTGTGTTGCTGTGTGCCCACTTTATACTGTGCCCCCTGCTTAGAGCGACTACGCAGCACAGAGCAAGGGGCCTGCTGGAATGCCTATAATGCACTGTGGAAACTGTGACTGCTTTTGATTTAAATGCTTTCAGATGCGCCTTTGGAGGCGCGCAGCGAGGAACAGCTGGCTGCTCCGGCTATTGATATGCACAAACGAACAGAGCGAAGGGTCTCCCCGGGTTCAAAAACTGGCAGGACCTCGAAAAGTCACTGCCCTCTTCTCTGTCTTATCAGCTTATCATGTAATGATGTGTTATTGATGTGTGGCAGATGCGTTTCCTGTATGTTAACTGCATGGGTCCATCAATTAGTCCACCAACTGCAGTACTTATTAGTAGGAAACAGTGCTGCTAAGGCTGTTAGCTCACAGTGTGAAACTTGAAACCCAAAATGAAAGCTATAACAGGGAGCATTAATTCTATCTTCCACTGAATTTGCCACAATAATTAAATGTGCCTCCTTGAAAACTCTTCAAAAATACTTTCAATTACTTTTGATTAGAGGTGTTTGTACAGTAGTGTGTCCTTGGGTCATATTAGAACACAGACACAGCCCGTACCCCTAAAATCACTATAGTTGCATTATTCTCATTGAGTGATTCATTTTAACCCCCAAAAAGTTTAAGGGACTCAATAATGTATCCCACTTCAAAACTCTGTCTTCTTTTGCATGCACTCGGGGGGAGGTGAGAGATATATTCTTTGAGTTCCAATGAAGTTACATTTCCTTCTGGGTCGTTTAGCTTGGCCCTCTGCTTGGACTGACCCACAGTGGGAGCAGATGGGGGGGGGTCTGAGAATCACCAGCCAGCAGGAGTAATACTGTGAGACAGCGAACCCTCCTAACCTAGAGAGAACAGCCAATCAGGGCTCAGTTCTAGTCCGTTCACCTATGACCCCTCCCTACAGTGTCTGGGGTTGACGCCGCTAAACTCCCAACACTAATCAAACCACGCCCACTGAAGACAAAGGAAAGGCTAGCAGATAGTTCTAGGTTATTATCACCTGCAGACTGTGTCACATAGAAGGTGATAGTGTAGCTAACACACTCCAGCAATACAGACATATTCAAAATGTTCTCTGACCCACTCATTTTCAGACCACATTCGCTTTGGTCAGTAGAACTGGCTTTATCAGTTGGATGTTGTTATTAGGGCAGTTTCCCTCAATGTGAGATATTCTATTATACTCAGTGAATAGTCATCAACCCCCACTCCCCCTCTCTCTCTCTCTCTCTCTCTCACACACACACACACACACACACACACACACACACACACACACACACACACACACACACACACACACACACACACACACACACACACACACACACACACACACACACACACACACACACACACACACACACCTCCTCCCCCGTCTACACCTGCAGACAGTGTGGAGAGGAGATAAGGCTGAATCAAATTCGTGTCTCAATATTGATTTCATGCCAACCAATTTCACCCAATCAAAAAAGGTCACAGCGTGTTGAGAAAAAAAAGGAGACAATTGCATGCTGGGTAGCCATCAAGTTGACATATCCCATGAGTGAGACAGTTTTGAAATCCATGGCTAACCAGCCTCTTCAGCAGAGGAAATTGGAAAACAATATTGATATCTGATCACTTGAATACCTCAGATAGCAGTTTGTGAAAAGCAGGACTTTTTTATTGCTATTTTCTGCACTCTGGGGACGCGTGTATAGACGCTTATAGGCACGATTGTGTTTCGTTTGTTTCTACAGTATACGGGCGAAAGGAGACACTTTATACTATTGTGGTTTCTCCATTCAACACAACACAACACCTAAATCTCTGTGCTTTGTCTTCTTTTGAAGCTCAGAAAAATATGATCGACAGGAGGAAAACAGAAGACAGAGACTTCGTCACAAATGGCACTTTATTCCCTACATAGTGCACTTTGGGGGCTCTGGTCAAAAATAGTGCACTACATAGGGAATATGGGGCCATTTGGGAGCCATGAGAATCTGTGGGCTCGTGGGCAGATTTCAGAGCCGTCCACTCCACTCCTCTCCTCTCCTCTCCTCTCCTCTCCTCTCCTCTCCTCTCCTCTCCTCTCCTCTCCTCTCCACTCCTCTCCTCTCCTCTCCTCTCCTCTCCTCTCCTCTCTCTGGCTGTGTGATGATGGTCAAGATAGATGTCGGCTCTGGAGGGGGTTTGTGATGTGTCTGCCTGCTTCCCCATTCCCTACATAGGACACTACATTTGACAAAAACAAAAGTAGTGCACTACAAAGGGCTTAGGCTGCCATATGGGATGTAGTTTCTGTCTGTTATGTGATCCTGCTCTGTTGTTTAGCTTTGACCCGGGTCACTCCTACATGCATTAATGAGCTGATGCAGCGTTTGATGTTGCCCTTCAAATCTCCTCTGGTGCTTTGGCCCTCAGTGTCCACCTCCATCCCTCAATACACACACCCCCGTCTAGGCATCTGGGCATCCACCCACTGGTCCTGCCCTGCACCACCGTACCGGTCTGCTGCCCGGTTCAGTAGTGGACTTGGGGCATCACTGCTCCTTAAGACACAGCATGGTTTTGAGAAAGAGGTGTGTGTGTGTGTGTGTGTGTGTGTGTGTGTGTGTGTGTGTGTGTGTGTGTGTGTGTGTGTGTGTGTGTGTGTGTGTGTGTGTGTGTGTGTGTGTGTGTGTGTGTGTGTGTGTGTGTGTGTGTGTGTGTGTGTGTGTGTGTGTGTGTGTGTGTGTGTGTGTGTGTGTGTGTGTGTGTGTGTGGAGGATGTTTTCTCTCTTTTTCTATTTTTTTGTTCTCCTCATGATTTTTTCCCTTTTTTTTATTGCCAAGCCCAAACTCCCTATTTTTATTTAGGCAGCCAGCGCGGACAGCCTTCCAAATGCACAATTGCTTTGCTCTGTGAGGCTCGCTCTCTCTTTTCCCGGTATGCTAATTTCCTATGATGATCAGAGGGACGCAGGGATAAAAGTGCTGCGCTTTAAGCACTTTGTAGTTTTTATGTTGTTGCCATAGTTACATGAAACTGGAAACCAAATCAATGTTCCGGCTCTCATTTGCATGGAAAAATGGAGAACCGAAACAGAACCAGAGAGAGAAAGGAGAAAGCAGATGAGAGAGAGAGAGAACAAACCATTGCCATCCGTCTCTGCAGTGCACCGTGTCCAGAGGACAAACCAGTTTAAAACAACAAGAACAACTACCCATATTTACATATTTACATATAGAGAGAACACATTCTCCACACTGTTCACCATACTACATGTTATTTCTTGAACTGCATTGTTGGTTAAGGGCTTGTAAGTAAGCATTTCACGTTGTTTTCGGGGCATGTGACAAATAACATTTGATTTGATGTTTCCTGTTAAAGGGAACTAATAGACAACGTAGGATCTACGTAGCTTCACTGTTCCCTCTATAGGACAGCTCCTCTGCTTTAGTCGACACCAAAACACTCCCAACCTCATTTCCATCCTATTCAGGCAATGCTCACTTGATATGTGCCCTGCATGCGATCGCTGGACTTTGAAGTTGTGCACAGGGCTGTATGGCTATGATTAACACAACCCTCCTCTCACTCCAGAACTTCACTAGGCTGGGTGAGCTATGAGCTATGAGTTATACTGGTATTTGCAGCACAAGCCATCCCAAACACCGAAGCGCTTCTTCTAATATTTCTGCCTCGGAATCTCCATCTGAGTCCCCAAATGGCACCCTATTCCCTATATAGTGCACTACTTTTGACCAAGGCCCAATGGCACTATAAAGGGTATAGGGTGACATTTGGGAAGCTGCCTCCATCTCCCGGTCTTATTAGCCTACTGAGTGCTTAATGAGTTGGTAATTAGCTCGGTGCCTAAATGTGACACTCGCTGTATCTCGCCACATCAGAATTCCAGATTGAGTCTCCTCGCGCCCCTTAATGAACTGGCTAATTTATTCACCCCAATCTGTTTGTCGTTTGAGGTAGCAGCTAGACTCCTGCTCTGGTAAAGACTGTGTGTACCCATGCATCAGACGATTTGTCGAATGCGTCTCACTACAGTACATGATAGCCTGGGATATAGGCTAGTAATCAGGGGAAAAAGATAACATTGCCTTCAGCCTAGATGCTGATCTAAGGTTAGTTTTGTGTTTCTCTCACCTACTTGTTAAGGTTCATTGGGGGAGGGTGGGCTGATCCTAGATCTGTGCCTATGGGCAACTTTTACCCGGAGCGATCTTCTTCCCAGAGGAGAGAGGAGGAGTGCAGTATAGAGAGAAAGGAAGAGGACAAAGAGGGGGCTCAGGGGCTCTATGTATCAACTTCTCAGAGTAGGAGTGCTGATCTAGGATCAGTTTTGCCTTTTGGATCATAATTAATCAGATTACATGAATAGGAGAAACCTGATCCTTGATCAGTACACCTAATTTGAGAAGATTGACACATACAGAAGTAGAACAACTAGATGGGACCCCACCAACAGTTCACACCCACCCACCTACAGTACACAAATGGGCAGGCATACATCTTTATTAGTTCTGGCCTGTGATTTAAAACTACAGTCTGTGATTTAAGAGAAAGACAAGGAACTCATTAAAACGCATGCTAATCCCTTAGATATTAAAAACAATCCAGTGATATGACATTTCTAAGTATGTGTCCCAAATGGCACCCTATTCCCTTTACAGTGCACTCCTTTTGACCAGAGCCCATTAAACGTAGGGCACTATATATTCAATAGGGTGCCGTTTGGGACAGAACAAAAGACTTGCACCCGGCATCCCCTTAGGTATAACAGCAAGGGGTTAACCCAGTACAGCACAGTATATAAGGGCTGCATACCAAATGGCACACTATTCCCTATATAGTGTACTACTTTTGACCAGGACCCATACGTCTCTGGTAAAAGGTAGTGAACTATATAGGTAACAGGGGTGCCATTTTGGATGTACCCTAGGAGAATGGAACGAACCCAGGTTGGCTGCAGCCCAAGGCAACATGGTGTTTGTTAAAGGCTGGCGTGTAATTACCCAGAACACCCTCTGATTCCGCTTAGCACTCCTAATCTTTACAGGGCTCTGAGATGTATGGGAGCCATTACAGTAGTGACATCAATAGTTTTTTGGTCATCATGTAGCCACATAGGGCCCTTGAGTATCAAATGGCTTCCCAGCTAGCACATAATGTTCCAAGAACCATATGTTTCTTAGAGCTTGGTGAGAGCATGGTTGTCCGATGGTTATTTTGCATACAACCTTCCCACAAAGTTCTGGGAATGGTGCAGGATACCTTGAATGGTGCAGGATACAATAATGTGGTGAGTACTTCAGCATCACATTTTCTGCAGGATTCCAGATGGTTCTATTTAAGGTTGTGTTCTCAAAACATTAAGAACGTTTTCATAAAAACCACAAGAAAACATTGGCAACGTTCAAAGAACCTTATTTAAAAACATCTACAAACCATTCTCAGCATCAACAAAACTCTCTCGATCCTCTATCTTGCTAAGTGTGTGTTTGTCGTGCCCACTAACACCTGATCTTAACGAGTGCTTGTTTCCTTTGAAACGAGGCCTGTTTGAGTAACCTAAAATGAACAGCTTTATATGAGTAATTTTATGTATAGAGAACAGAAGATCATATGTTTAAATCTCACTGATGCCACAATAAAAAAAGAAATGTGTTTGTGTGACTAATGCCTAAGGAAATGAATTTCCATGTGTCCTATCTGTGCTTGGAGTTCTAAACAATTAACCCAAGCTAAGCTAGCAGTGTTATTAAATTACTTATTGAAACATGTTCTCAGAACCTTATTTAATTACCTTCAAATGACCTATCATTTCCGTTCTCGTAACATTAATTAAAAACCTCCCAGAAAAACTTTCAGGGAACCATAGTAAAACGTTCTTAGAACCTCCCTGCAACCTAAAAGTGTAGGTTTTCAGAACAGGCAAAACCATAAATTCCATTCTCAGAAAGTTTTTTTTTTAAATCCTGTTTTACCTGTCAGGAAACATATGGCTTTGTTCCCAGAAACAATGGGAAACCAAACACATACATTAACACAACTTCCAAGGGTGGAGGTGATGGGCGAGATTGACAAACCCACCAAGAGGAATGACAGATTTCTACTCATCCAAAGAGGGAATATCCCAGAATGGGTGGATGGAGTCAGAAGGAGTAGTGGGAAGAATGGTTGCTCCCCAAATGGCACCTTATTCCCTACAAAGTGCATTACTTTTGACCAGAGCCCTTTCCCAGACAATGGGAAAGAATGCCCAGATGAAGTCCAGATCCCATTCTTGACATATAGGCAGCAACATTTTCGGCTGACGTCAGCTTTGTTTTCCCCAGCCAAACAGCTTTGCAAACTAAATGAGCCTGTTTAGCTGATGACTACAGAATACACTCATTAGGCTGGTTGAGAGAGACCACGTGCTTGCCGGGTGTGATATGTCTCAAGTCACAGCCAAGTCAACAAGCGTAAACACAGATGACATCATACATGGGAGCTCATCAAGCATGACAACAGTGGGTACGCTTGGAGATGGGAGGATAGACAGAGCAAAGCTAGTAGTGGTTTGGGCTAACCAACACCCTATGCTGGAGACCATCTCGGAAAATATACAGAATGTAAGATTTCAATTCAATTCATTGTTCTTTCTTCCATCTATTAGGTATGTCCTTATAACGCATCTGACTAGTTAAAGGCTCAATCCTTAATAAATTAATAAGAAAAACAACAAAACAGAAGCCGCACGACTTGGCATTGGAAAGTGATATTCTTCAAGAATCAATGTGTATAGCAATAATTTAAATGATCACAAACTGCTGTTAATATCACAGACTGGCCCTTTAAACTGCTACAAGTTGAATAAATTCCTATTGCTGTTATATTGTAGGACTGCTGTGTCAATTCATTCATTCAGGCCCATTCAGATTTCAGCTAACAAGGCAGGTGCCTCAGGTGCTGGATAAGACACACACACACACACACACACACACACACACACACACACACACACACACACACACACACACACACACACACACACACACACACACACACACACACACACACACACACACACACACACACACACACACACACACACACACACACACACACACACACACACACACACACACACACACACACACACACTTCCTGCTCTCTCCTTTTACAACTTAATTGACACACTGCTCAATCATCCGCCCATGCTTTGACACACATACCTGTCCCCCCTCACCACCTGACTCGCTGGATAGAGGGCCCTAATTAATTTGGGCTTTGGTTCCTCTCTTCCCTCTTTTAAAACAGCTCTGTGTTTGCTTTGATCCGTCAGCAGTGCATTTGATGTTTAGTGAGGCTGTTAACAGCACTACTGTATTAGACCATAGGGCTCTGGACGCTGATCCGTCCCCAATTACCCTCCCCTCTACTTAACCCCAGCCCCCAGGGGTAACGGCAACCCAGCACACCCTCGCACCATCAATAACGACAGAGAAGAGAGTGACACTTAAGAGAGGAAGTGGCTCAGCCCCAAATTATTTTTCAATGTGGCACCTGTGTCTTGCATTCCCCAAATGGCCCGCTATTCCCTATACAGTGCACTACTTTTGACAAAGGTCAGTCTCTCACTCTCTCTCTCTCTCTCTCTCTCTCTCTCTCTCTCTCTCTCTCTCTCTCTCTCTCTCTCTCTCTCTCTCTCTCTCTCTCTCTCTCTCTCTCTCTCAATTCAATGGGCTATATTGGCATGGGAAACATATGTTTACAATGCCAAAGCAAGTGAAATAGATAAACAAAAGTGAAATAAACTATAAAATAAAGAATAAAGATCTCTCTCCCTAATATCTACATTTTATGAATGTAGTTCAACTTGACAGGGCTTTGCACTGAATCCCTGTACAGATCAAGGAAACATTCCCAATTGTCACTTTGTTCCCAAATAGTATAAATGGAATCGAAGCGCCATTTGGGAAGTAGTTCTAATCTGATCTGGTCTCCACTAACCGCTCCCTTTGATGTCTCTGCGAACCTTTTCCCATGTAAAATATATCAACGTGTCATGTTGAAGCAGATGATTTCTCTCAGCAGATGATTTCTCATGCGGGTACTTTAAAAGGAGCAACAATGTCAAATGGTCTCTTCTCCAAGTCAAATCGCACATTCCTTTGTCTCTTTTTCATTTTGGGCTCTGAGATAAAGGTTTAGCTATAACCAACCCACGTTTCCATTTTAATGGGAGTCATACCGTATAAAAAACGAACTGTGACAGCTGTGATGGAAACAGGTAGTTTCGGCACAATTTTATAAATGGCGACAGATCATTTGTCCATTTGACATGGTGGGATCTTTTTGTGTCTAAAATGAATTATGCAAGAAATGGTGGTGGAAACGCCTTTTTGCACAAATTTTGATATTATAACCATCATATTGAAGTACACTTGGAGTCACACGATGACATGGTGTGTGGTCCTTCCGCTAAGACATGTGAAACCATGCAGTTCGTTAGGCTATAGATGATATAATTCATGATGAACTTCACAGGGTGGTGAAAGTGCACGGTGATCTTGATGCTCCTTTCCAATGAATATCGAGGGTCTTATTCTGGTGACATGATGATCGATGCTTGACTGCCGTTTGACAAATCAAAATAGGCTCGCTCTCGTCCATAATAATCTCATCATGTCGACAAGCCTACTGTATCTGCGAGCTGTAGGCTAGAGTGCACGTGCCGAGACCAGAGGAGGCACTATTTAACGCAGCAGTTTAGAAACACAATGAACTTCAAGAGTTTTTTTTATTCAAATTTGTATTTATTCCGATTTTTATTCGGTACATGGAAAGTATATTTTGTGTGCACTACGTCATCACACACTGACTTTTATCTGCAACAAGTACATTTGGTTGAAACACACCACCGGTGGGAAAATTCACATATTTTCTATATGCAGATTTGAGAAAATTCGGATAAAAATCTGTGTGATTTGGATGGAAACCTAGCTACTGAGGCCCTTTAGGGAAAACCATGTGAAGTTGGGAATTCAGAATGGTCCCCAACTGTACAAGGATCCCAATAACCTTCATTATATCAAATATAGTAGCCTGCCTTCAATATGTTCACTCATAGGTTATACTTACTGTACATCTGAAATGTGTTGGTTGGTTGGGGCCTCAAGGCCAATACTCGAATACCAATGGGGATAAGCACAACTTTCAGAGCCTTCGAACCTTGAAGTTAGTTTTTCAAAGCATCTAAAGCCATGAGAGAGTTTATATATAGATTTACAATTCCACATAATATTCCTTTCAGTTGGGGCTTTTGCTTTGCTGCTCTGCTGCCTGGGAACTCACTCAGCCCAAATACACCCTGGAGCCTTTTCTAATGAAAAGACACGATAAGGGGTTAAATGTCCTCAACACACACGAGCATGCACAGACACACACACACACACACACACACATGGATTCTAAACATCAGAGGCGACTCACCATCTTTGAGTGAGGACCAACAGAGGTTCTCCAATAAAAGCCTGCAATATTGATGGACGATTTGAACAATGGACAGAGATGATACAGTTTTCTGTGTTCGATGATGGACTGGGACAAAAGCCCCCCTCTTATGAACGCCTAACTACTTTTATTGCATAAATAAGTGCCTGACTGTCATACATGTCTCCCCTATCCTAAGGGTTAATTACTATTACATACTAATACAGAGCCAACATATCAATAAACTGGCTGTACATGTGTCAGTGTGTCTCTCTCCCTCTAAGCTTTCTCCCCACATCCACTACACTTGACTGGTGCAGCAGCTGAGATGTCTGTGCTGCTAAGAATAGCATGACTGGGCCCAGCAACACCCTAGGGTAACACTTTATTTGAATCCATAATAAACCATTTATAAGGCATTTACTAACCATATGCTTCCCATTTATGAATCATTGCTCCCACATTTGTAAATGTTAGTAATTTAGTTATTCACAGATGTATATACATTTTCTTAAACATCTCGTGTTTTTTTGTGCTACCAGGTACTACAGGAATGTCTACCAATGGCATGACCATCTTTTTGTGAGAAATGACACTTGTCACCCCAAAAAAAAATATTTCAAAGGTATAAACAGCACTCACTTTAGATTTGAGACTGCAAATATACTGTACTAATGATTAGTAAATGGTTTATTAATGTGGGAGCATTGTTTAATAAATGGTGATCTCACAATTTATAAATGCTTTATGAATTGGACCCTGAAAATAAAGTGTTACTATCCTAGTTGTGAATAAATAAACACATATACTGACCAAATATATAAATGCAACATGCAACAATTTCAAAGATTTGACTTAGTTACATTTCATATAAGGAAATCAGTCAATTGAAATAAATGTATTAGTTGTCCGGACCTCTGGCAGTCTCTATGGGGGTGCCACAGGGTTCAATTCTCGGGCTGACTATTTTCTCTGTATATATCAATGATGTCGCACTTGCTGCTGGTGATTCTCTGATCCACGTCTACTCAGACAACACCATTCTGTATACATCTGGCCCTTCTTTGGACACTGTGATAACAAACCTCCAATGAGCTTCACCACCATGCAACACTCCTTCCGTGGCCTCCAACTGCTCTTAAATGCTAGTAACTAGCATCACTACTCTGGACCGTTCTGACTTAGAATATGTGGACAACTATAAATACTTAGCTGTCTGGCTAGACTGTAAACTCTCCATCCAGACTCACATTAAGCATCTCCAATCCAAAGTTAAATTTATTGCCAGCAGCATACCACCCTGCATACCACTGCTGGCTTGCTTCTGAAGCTGAGCAGCGTTGGTCCTGGTCAGTCCTTGGATGGGAGACCAGATACTGCAGGAAGTGTTGTTGGAGGGCCAGTAGGAGGCACTCTTTCCTCTGGTCTAACAAAAAAAATATCCCTATACCCCAGGGCAGTGATTGGGGACACTGCCCTGTGTAGGGTGCTGTCTTTTGGATGGGATGTTAAACGGGTGTCCTGACTTTCTGAGGTCATTAAAGATCCCATGGCTCCTATCGTAAGAGAAGGGGTGTTAACCCTGGTGTCATGGCTAAAATTCCCAATCTGGCTCTCAAATCATCATGGTCACCTAATAATCCTTAGTTTACAATAGGCTCATTCATCTCCCCTGTAACTATTCCACAGGTTGTTGCTGCAAATGAGAATGTGTTCTCAGTCAATTTACCTGGTAAAATAAATAATAAATTAATCTAGAATTGGCTTCCTACTTTGCAACAAAGTCTCCTTCACTTTAGCTGCCAAACATACCCTCGTACAACACCAATCCTTGACATCGGCGTTTAAATTTTCAAAATAGCCTCCAACACTCTACTCAGCAAATTGGATGCAGTCTATCACAGTGCCAATTGTTTTGTCACCAAAGCCCCACATACTACCCACCACTGCGACCTGTATGCTCTCATTGGCTGGTCCTCGCTACATTTTTGTCGACAAACCCACTGGCTCCAGGTCATCTATAAGTCTTTGCTAGGTAAAGCTCTGCCTTATCACAGCTCACTGGTCACCATAGCAACACCCACCCGTAGCATGCTCTCCAGCAGGTATATTTCACTGGACATCCCCGAAGCCAACACCTCCTTTGGCCTCCTTTCCTTCCAGTTCACTGCTGCCAATGACTTGAACGAATTGCAAAAATCACTTAAGTTGGAGATTTATATCTCCTCACTAACTTTAAGCATCAGCTGTCAGAGCAGCTTACCGATCGCTGCAGCTGTACACAGCCCATCTGTAAATAGCCCAACTACCTACCTCATCCCCATATTTATTTTTGTTTTTCTGCTCTTTTGCACACCAGTATTTCTACTTGCACATCCTCATCTGCACATATATCAATCCAGTGTCAATTGCTAAATTATAATTACTTTACCACTATTGGCCTATTTATTGCCTTACCTCCTTACTTCATTTGCACACACTGTATGGAGATTTTTCTATTGTGTTATTGACTGAATGTTTGTTTATCCCATGTGTAACTCTGTGTTGTTTTTGTCGCACTGCTTTCCTTTATCTAGGCCAGGTCGCAGTTGTAAACGAGAACTTGTTCTCAACTGGCCTACCAGGTTAAATAAAGGTGAAATAGGAAGAAAATTGTCCCTAATCTAGAGATTTCACATGACTGGGCAGGGGCACAGCTCCCCAGTGGGTGGGCCTAAGCCCTCCAAGGCCCACCCACGAGGGAGCCAGGCCCAGCCAATAATAATTAGTTTTTCCACACAAAAGGGCTTTATTACAGACAGAAATACTCCTCAGTTTCATCAACTGTCCGGGAGGCTGGTCTCAGACGATCCCGCAGGTGAAGAAACTGGATTTGGAGGTCCTGGGCTGGCGTGGTTGCATGTGGTCTGCGGTTGTGAGGCTGGTTGGATGTACAGCCAAATTCTCTAAAACGAATTTGGATGTGGCTTATGGTAGATAAATTAACATTCAACTGGCAACAGCTCTGATGGACATTCCTGCAGTCAGCATGCCAATTGCACACTCCATCAAAACTTGAGACATTTGTGGCATTGTGTTGTGTGACAAAACTGCACATTTTAGAGTGGCCTTTTATTGTTGTTAGCACAAGGTGCACCTGTGTAATGATCATGCTGTTTAATCAGCTTCTTGATATGCCACACCTGTCAGGTGGGTGGATTATCTTGGCAAAGGAGAAATTGTCAGTAAACAGGGATGCAAAAAATGTGTGCACAAAATTTGAGAGAAATAAGCTTTTTGAGCGTTTGGAAAAATGTGAACTTTTTTTTTCACCTCACGAAACATGCGACCAACACATTACATGTTGCGTTTATATTTTTGTTCAGTATATATTAGACAAAGAAGAAAATCACTGAATAAATACCTTATAGATGAACATTGGCTTTTGTAATACCTTATGACAGCCTAACTACATATTACAAATGAGTGCATTTCAAGGGTTCCCCCTGCCCACTTAGCTAAGTGTTTAAATATTAGGCTACATATAATTAAATAAAAGAAGAGAGAGAGAGAGTCTACCAACCTCTTAAGGAACAGCCTCTTTTTTTCCATTTTCACCTACAACGACATACCCAACTGCCTGTGGCTCAGGACCTGAAGCAAGGATATGCATATTATTGATACCATTTGAAAGGAAACACTTGGAAGTTTGTGGAAATGTTAAATGCATGTCGGAGAATATAACAATTTAGATCTGGTAAAAGATAATACCATCATCTTTGAAATGCAAGAGCAGGCCATAATGTATTATGCCAGACCATGTGCAGTTTCGATTTTGGCCACTCGATGGCAGCAGTGTACATGCAAAGTTTTAGACTGATCCAATTAACCATTGCATGTCTGTTCAAACTTTTGTATCAAGACTGCCCAAATGTGCATAATTGGTTTACTAATACATTTTCAAATTCATAACTGTGCATTCTCCTCAAACAATAGCATTGTTGTTCTTTCACTGGAATAGCTACTGTAAATTGGACAGTGCAGTTAGATTTAACACGAATTTAAGCTTTCTGCATATATCAGATATGTCTGTGTCCTGGGAAATGTTCTTGTTACTTACAACCTCATGCTAATCACATTAGCCTACGTTAGCTCAACCGTCCCGCGGGGGGTTAATAGTTTTGCCTGTGTGATACAGTCAATGGCTGTATTAGGGAACTGGCAGTCTCCCTCCCTCTCTATCAAATTCAATATACTGTACTGTAGGTATAATATATATTTGATACAATACACAGCCAAAATATTATTTTTCACAGACACAGCACTCTGACCAATAGAACTACAACTTTTAGCAAATAAATCGGTTAATTTCACACATTTAGCAGTGTCGGCCACAAGAGCCCATTTTTGGTCTCTCTAACTTTTTCAGCATCACCCTTTCCGTTTTTCTGCCTTTGACTGAGTGACTGACAGAGTCAGAGCGGGTCTCATTCTCTTTGATGATGCGCGTTTGACTGAATGTGAATTTGCGCCACTTCAGCTCAGCCAATCAGAAAACTGTCCGGCCGTTACCCACTGGTCATATAGATCAGTAGAGCAAAAGAGAAATAGCGCAAAAGTAATTTTAAAAAACAGGCCCTTGGACCTCAGGTCGTGTCTATTGTTGGTGGTACGGGACGGGGACGGGGGCAATTTCAATAACAGATGGTCTGACCTTTCTGGCATCACAAGTATCACAAAATGTGCTAGCAGCTAGTGTAACATCATTGGTTAAGGGGGACATCAATATGATTTTCATGTATCACTGGACATATACCCACAGCAGTACATGTTATTTATTCAGTGATTTTTCTGGGCGTAAGTGCAATGGCCATGTAAGTACAAGACTAGGGTTGTGTTATGTTCCTGCTAACACTAACTACTGAGGTTTGCATCGCAAATGGCAATGTAGTGCACTATTATGGGCCCTAGTCAACAGGGCTCTGGTAAAAAGTAGTGCACTATATAGGCAATAGGGTGCCATTTGGCACGAAGCCAGCGTCTACGTGCCCTTTCAGTCAAACAAGCACTTCCAGTGAGCTATGACATCATCCACATTGTTGCATTGTATACCTTTGAGGCCTTTTTACCTTTCATTCTCTGCGTGGAAGATAAGACCAGCCCGTAGCATGCCAATAAGGGAGAAGAAAAGAACAGCCCCCAGAAGAAAAGAAAGAAAAATAAACCGATTTTCAAAACACTTTCATATCAAGACATCAAATGCTCGTGGACGATGACGCAACATACAGCAGCCTCACTTGAATTGACATATTGACAACCAACTTACGATAAGAAGGAGGGGATGAGGAGGAGGTGGAGCAAGGAGGGCTGTGAATGAAGATCAGCCTGAGCTAACAACAATAACGAGATGACAGAAAGGCTTATTTCCCCTGACAGACGGCTCTTTCATCCGTATGTGCCTTGAACTACACCTTGGTTAATTATTAAACGGGGGTGTTGCTCTGCGGTTTTGGCCCCCTTTTGATGGTGCTCAAAATGGGCTTCTGCTGACAGATAGTGGCCATTGGCGTCCGTTTACCACATACCCTACAACAGCAGATGAATACTAAATATTCTCAGCGTGATACTTCTTAATGATAAGCTTAAAACATTCAAGGGCAATTTGCATCCCGTTTCAAAGACTTGTTCACTTTTGGAGGCCTTTCACTTTTTTCATCCCCTGAGTTATTCCCTGGCTTTTACATGGCTTGCTCCTGTAAAGGGTTGGTCTGAAAGCAACTCCCAAACTAACGGTACATAGGGCCTTTAGAAGGTGGATGGATGATTCTCTATGTAAACAAACACTGGATGGATACTGATTACTTCATGCTTCTTCTTCTTATTATTATTATTATTTTCTATGCTATCATGGCAGTCAGCAAACAAACGTTTAAGGCGCATGGCCTCACCTACTGTTTCCCCCCCCAACCCATTACACTTGACCTAAATCATGCTGAAACAAATAGGATTATTTTGCATGTTTTTACAACAATTTCAACAATAACATCTGTTACCTCCAATAACTCTTTACCATATCCACACTAACATTCAACCTGGCATTTCTGCTTTCTAGAAAACGAGTCATGTTGAAAACTTCATAGATTTCATTGGTAAGGTTAACTTTATTCACCATCAAAGTGTCCTTTGACACAGCAGATTCACGAGCGCAAGGTTTCTGAACAGGTCTCGATACCATGCCAGGACCACCAGAAACACCAGCCCCGACATTAGGTCCACATAGTAAAGGAGCAGCAATGGAAGGCCCATCATTCCACACTGTAGTTCCACCAATCTGTCTTACAGCCTCTGCATATGATACATAATGACTGATTCTATATCTCTGAACCTCTCTAGCCTCTCTCTGCTCTTGGCATCCACCAAAATGCTTCCCTATGTTCCCTCCCACAGTAACCATGTTCCCCTCCACACTTGGCACATCTTCTCTTTCCTTTACACTGAACAGCTACTTCTTTGTCATCTAAAACATCGCAACGGGAACGGGACAAATTCTCTGGCATTGAAAACTAAGGAATCCTGTCTGTACTTTTCCAGGCAAAACCTTCTCAAACCACAGCATCACTGATAAGCTTTCACTTCTTTGACCTTCTTTCCGACTGATCAACCTTTTGGCCTCCATCACTCTGCCTCCCTTCACATTCTCTTTAATATCATCTGGGACCCCAGTGATGACTCCCCTCAACCTAGCATAAGGACCAGGGACATGGCTTTTAATCTTCTTCCCATTCAGGTTTTCTATTTGCAGATTCTTCTCTTGCTGAGCCTGGCTAGCACAAAATATTAACAATCTACCATTTCCAATGAACCGGGATAATTTGACTTCACCTCTCTTTCTGTAGAGCATTGGTTAGTCGGATAGGGTGTAAATGAGGCCCTTTGGTCTCATTAAACACCATCACCACTTTCCATTCCCACACATTATTATTCTTGCTTCCTTCCTTGGCCCTCTTTATGATTTCTTTACTAGACGCTCCACTGTTTTGAGTCTCATTTCACCTTTATTTCACCAGGTAGGCCATTTGAGAACAAGTTCTCATTTACAACTGCAACCTGGCCAAGATAAAGAAAAGCAGTGCAACAAAAACAACACAGAGTTACACATGGGAATAATCAAACATACAGTCAATAACACAATAGAAAAATCTCCATACAGTGTGTGCAAATGAAGTAAGGAGGTAAGGCAATAAATAATCCAATAGTGGCAAAGTAATTATAATTTAGCAATTGACACTGGAGTGATGTATGTGCAGATGAGGATGTGCAAGTAGAAATACTGGTGTGCAAAAGAGCAGAAAAACAAAACAAAAATATGGGGATGAGGTAGGTAGTTGGGCTATTTTCAGATGGGCTGTGTACAGCTGCAGCGATCAGTAAGCTGCTCTGACAGCTGACGCTTAAAGTTAGTGAGGGAGATATAAGTCTCCAACTTCAGTGATTTTTGCAATTCGTTTCAGTCATTGGCAGCAGAGAACTGGAAGGAAAGGCAGCCAAAGAAGGTGTTGGCTTCGGGGATGACCAGTGAAATATACCTGCTGGATTCTACGGGTGGGTGTTGCTATGGTGACCAGTGAGTTGAGATAAGGCGGAGCTTTACCTAGCAATGACTTATAGATGACGTGGAGCCAGTGGGTTTGGCAACGAATACCTCGCGAGGACCAGCCAATGAGAGCATACAGGTCGCAGTGGTGGGTAGTATATGGGGCTTTGGTGACAAAACGGATGGCACTTTGATAGACTGCATCCAATTTGCTGAGTAGAGTGTTGGAGGCTATTTTGTAAATTACAACGCCGAAGTCAAGGATCGGTAGGATAGTCAGTTTTACGAGGGTATGTTTGGCAGCTAGAGTGAAGGAGGCTTTGTTGCGAAATAGGAAACCAATTCTAGATTTAACTTTGGATTGGAGATGCTTAATGTGAGTCTGAAAGGAGAGTTTACAGTCTAGCCAGACACCTAGGCATTTATAATTGTCAGACACCTAGGTATTCTAAGTCAGAACCGTCCAGGGTAGTGATGCTATTCAGGCAGGCAACTGCGGGCAGCGATCGGTTGAAAAGCATGTATTTTGTTTTACTTGTATTTAAGAGCAGTTGGAGGCCACGGAAGGAGTGTTGTACGGCATTGAAGCTCGTTTGGAGGTTTGTTAACACAGTGTCCAAAGAAGGGCCAGACGCATACAGAATGGTGTCGTCTGCGTAGAGGTGGATCAGAGAATCACCCGCAGCAAGAGCGACATCATTGATGTATACAGAGAAAAGAGTTAGCCCGAGAATTGAACCCTGTGGCACCCCCATAGAGACTGCCAGAGGTCCGGACAACAGGCCCTCCGATTTGACACACTGAACTCTATCTGAGAAGTAGTCAGTGAACCAGGCGAGGCAGTCAATAGAGAAACCAAAGCAGTTGAGTCTGCCGATAAGAATAAGGTGATTGACAGATTCGAAAGCCTTGGCCAGGTCGATGAAGACGGCTGCACAGTACTGTCTTTTATTGATGGCGGTTATGATATATATTTTAGGACCTTGAGCGTGGCTGAGGTGATCTCTCTTCTTCCTATGTCTTTCCACTTCAGACCATTCTGGTCCTTGACCCACATCCTCCTGCTCCATATCATCAGAACTGACTGTTTGCATTCCAGCACAGCTGTTGCTTCTCCAACCTTTTCTCTATTTCATCTGTAATACTCACCACCATTTCGCCTGTCAGACTTCCAAACTTCTCACTCATCAACAACTCATTCACCAAGTCTCACTGCAAAAAACTGGCGCCAAACCAAAGAATATGGATATACTGACAAGGTACATGTCTCTCCCACAGCCATGCATCAACTCAACTACTCCTATTCTCTTCCAATAATTAACAAACATCAGGGGTGTGTTCATTCGTCGGATTCCGTTGCAAAACGTTTTGTCTGTTTTGCTCATGGAAACCGTTTAATGTTTACTCGACGAACCAAACTGAAGCAAACAGAGAAAATGGAACAAAAGAGGGAGGGATCAACCTGCATGTGTCCAATAGAAACTCTTGTTTTCAATGCTAAATGTTTTCTGTTTGGAGTAAACGTTTTTGCAAAGCAATCCAACTAATGAATACACCCCTGACCAATCAGAAAAGAGCAAGGTAGTTGCAAGGTGTATAATAAATTACCAATACAATTCCAAATAACTGAATCACTATATTTTAAAACTACACAACAGTGACTTAGAAAATAAAAATATCTCTCATGAATGAATCCTCCTGTACACTTATGTGAAGATTCAGCTGCATGTGAGACATATCCACATCTGAATGACAACCCATCTGGGTAGCATTCATTAGTGCACGTTTTGCAATGGAAAACGAAAGCAAACATTCGGACAAGCCTGTCAGGTAATCCCTCCCTGTTTCAGTCCATTTTCTTCCGTTTCGTGCCTCATGAACCTGCGTGGTTCTCACTCACTGGGACCAGCAGAGGGTGCTAAAGGGCTCCTCTCACAGTGTGCTGATGTGCATTGGTATTAGTGGCTCTAAATCTATGTTATGTACACCTGCTTAATACCCTCAACCATGGTCCTCCACATGTGACCTCTCGCTTATATAATAACATTATGATGGGAATGCATCACTGCTTAGATCTGCTTAAGATGTGAAGAGTTTGAAGCAGTAAAATATTTAGAGTAATGTGCATGTGTGTTCGATGAACAGTTAAAAAAGGAGTGGCATTTCATGTTTGGACATGTTTGATTTCAGAATGCCTGTCCAAATCACTCAGGCAAGGGAATCGAAATGTACCCATTTTTTAATTTAACCATTGTTTAACTTGGCAAGTCAGTTAAGAACAAAATCTTATTTACAATGATGGCCTAACCCAGCCAAACCCGGACAACACTGGGCCAATTGTGTGCCATCCTATGGGACTCCCAATCGCAGCCTGATGTCATTCAGCCTGGATTCGAACCAGGGACTGTAGTGACACCTCTTACACTGAGATGCAGTGCCTTAGACCACTGCACCACTCAGTGGTTAAATAATGACCACAGAAGGTCCGCTTTAGTTTAGGGCAAGTACTGTACTGTAGACCAATGTGTGCATTCCAAATTGCACACTATATGGGGAAGAGGGTGTAATTTGGGACTTGTATTGGTACCAGGCTGTGCCAAATGGGGGATTGGCGACCATTTTCCTTTTTCTCCCACCTTTCCTTTAAAGTCGGAGCACATGGTCGGCGATGCCCTCTGTATCTTTACTGCTAGTCTTGTTTGGTTTGTGACATAGCTGGCATAGCTACGGTCTCGTAGATGCGTTCTACAACTCAGCGCATCTGGAGAACCTCCCGCGCACCTCGCAGGGAACTGTATGGAACCCACTGTGGAGGGAGCAGCAGAATGCTATCCCGCTGGTCGTGAGCACTGTGCAATAGGTACTACTCATATTTTCGCACCACCTCAGTGAAGCCGAATCTTGTACAAACAAACCTTCTCGCTCCATCGCAAACCTCTCTGCATGAGCTTGCTTAGGGTCTCCGGGGGCTCTTTCTGCTTGTTTCCATACATGGTTTTTACTCTCCGCAAAACTCTCACAGTAGATCTGTAGGGAAAAGGGGGAACTGATATGCTGTAAACATCATTTTGGAATCAGAGGGACGACTATTCTATCGGCCCTTTGATGTGCGATTTTAAATAGATTGCTTCAATAAACTCAATTTGAAGCCGCAAACAGCACAATACCTCATTGTTCTTAAGAGTTGGACTGATCTAATCTTAGAAGGTCTTCAGAAGTCTCAGAGAAGAGGACACATTGTCATCCATCACGTTTGATGCAACAAACTCGTGATGGCTTGTAATCAGATTTCCACTAGATTAGCACAACGAAAATGAAACGAAGCAGATCAAACATGATGAAAGAGTTGTTTTTAGTATTACACACACACACACACACACACACACACACACACACACACACACACACACACACACACACACACACACACACACACACACACACACACACACACACACACACACACACACACACACACACACACACACAATCCTCTTTTGTCATTGGAGTAATAACTGAAAATGTCCTGTGGAACTGTGTTATCCTACAGTAGAATCATCCATCTGGTGCAATGTGTGTCATCAGCAAATTGGATGGAGATGTTTCATGATAAATGGTTTTATATCAATGGTTCAGACCACAACCATTGGTAAGGGCTTCCAGGCTCAATTTGTGAGTGTACAGTGTCAGGTGTGTTGCAATAGTATGGGGTCATATTAGTGTTGGGGGAAAAAAGAAAAAAAATACAAGTACATACCAGAATATTATTTTTGATGATATTTCATATCATTTTGACAATATCACAATATTATTTTTGCGCTAGTTGTCTGTACCTGCACCAAAACCCCAATATCTTCTTTTTAATATATGGAGCCAATGTGTTTTCAGCACTTGTATTATTCTGTGACTGATCGAAACGTGTTTTCTCATGGCTCTCTCTCTCTCTCTCTCTCTCTCTCTTGTCTATTATTGTGAGCAATTTGTTTGGAACACCGAGTAACAAAAAAAACACATGATCAAATTGAAATACATATAGAATCGTGAGAATCATGAGAATCGTAATACATATCATATTGGCACCAAAGTATTGTGATGATATCACATTGTGAGTTCCCGAGCAATCCCCGGCCCTTGGTGATACTAGTGCAAGATACATTGAATCTGAATTCAATTTCTGCTGGCATTACAGTAATATCACTCGATACAATTGTTCCACCAAAAATGTATTTAGGTCAAGCAATACACAAAACCCGAGCTATTTTACAACACAATACACTTTATTTCAACCAGGTAACATGGCGAAAACATAGCTATTCCTCCCAGTCGTCAGTCACTGTACAACAATCCCCTCAGCCTTGTAAGAGTTCCTCGTTCTGTTGAGCTAAGCAGCTAAAGACAAACCCAGCGAAACACAAAACTCATGCCACCATCTATCTATGGGCACAAGCAAGAGATGGATACTGAAAATGCCACCCTGTGACTTTTCCTGAGCTAATCTATTCTGTTTAATGTACTTCTAAGGCTTGGCTCGGCACTGAAGACACAAGCTGGATTAGTCCTTTATAACAGTGCCAAGATGAAAGGAGATAAACCACATAGTGTTCCTTGAATGACTTCATATATGTATTTCCTTCAAGTCTCCAACGTTTGAAATGGGATTTGGTAGGGGTAAGCATTTAGTAAGACTTTCCTGCTTGAGGAAATGTATATATTTTTCTTTCAAATATGTTTTTGGGTTGTTGTTTTTTTACTGTTGAGTTTAATGAGCTTCTGACGGTAGTTAGCAGTTGAACTATGGGATGTTCTGCACTAACGACGTCCCTGAAAAGGTTGTCTCAGTTAAAACCAGTTGTAAAAGAGCATTTCAAATCCAAGGTACTCCTAATCTGGACGTCAAACTGAAAAGACCAATACAATAACACTATGGTTGGTGAATTTAAACCAGACCATCCGAAAAGTGGCGGTCCTTTTGATGCAAATGCAATGGCGAAGAGGACGACAGATCAACCCAGCTGAATTCCATCTTTGTATATCTGGTGTACACACGCACGCACGCACACACACACACACACACACACACACACACACACACACACACACACACACACACACACACACACACACACACACACACACACACACACACACACACACACACACACACACACACACACACACACACACACACACACACTAACGTCTGGTCTCTCAGTATCTTCCCACTCTAGTATTGACTCTCTGGCCGACAGGCCTGTGCGTTGGGGTGTCTGGACCACAGAGGGGCTCCGACCCTGGGCCTCAGCCCCGGACATCAAACGGCCCTCATGGAGGATGTTAATATTTGCTCAGGTGCATCTCTGGGGTCTCTGCTACTATGAGCATATAAATACAGCAGGGGCCAAAGGGCTGTCTGGATGTGGTGTCTCTGTGAGAGAGATGAGGGGTGGATCCACACACACAAATGCATGTATGTACTCATCCCACCCACCCACACACACACACAAACACACCCTACTTCACAACCACACTCATCTGTCCATATGGCCAGTCTTTGAACCCCCTCTCTCGCTCTCTTCTTCTCTTCTTTCTTCTGGGTGACCTTGTGACCTTCCTGCGGTAAGGGTGTCACGGTCGGGACAGCTGGGGACAACAGAACCCCCTCCGATTTAAACCTCACCCCCTGCCTCCATCCCTTCTATCTCATGGCCATCTCTCCCTGCCTTTGAACTTCCGTTGCTACACTCCCCCGGGCCGCTAGCTTGGGGAACCAGCCATTTCCAGACAGAGCCTCTCAATGGAAACCGGAGAAAATGTTTGTTTATTAAATTGTCCATTTAAATCAAATTGTATTTGTCACATGCGGCGAATACAACAGGTGTAGATTGACCGTGGAAAGCTAACTTACAAGCTATTTCCAAACAATGCAGAGCTAAACAAGTATGAACAAGCTAAAAAATAAAAAACAAAATAGTACACAATAAAATAATAACGAGACTATGTGCAAGGAGGGCCGGTATAGAGTCAATGTGCAGGGGTACGAGGTAGTTGAGGTAATATGTACATATAGGTGGGGGTAAAGTGACTAGGCAATCAAGATGGATAATAAAACAGAGTAGCAGCAGTATATGTGAAGAGTGTGAATGTGTATCTATGTGTGTGTGTCTCTTCAATATACGTGTGTGTGTGTGTGTGTGTGTGTGTGTGTATTGGAATGTCAGTGTAGTATCTGTGAGTGTGTGGGTAGAGTCCAGCATGTGTGCATAGATTGTGCAATTGTGTTACAAATAAGGAGATAAGATTTTCCACCCTTATTATTCTCTATCTACCTAACTAGGCCTTTATCTCTTCTATCAGTTCTACAATCCACACTGTCTCTACACGGCTATCACTGATTCTAGTGGCGGCCTACAACAGCCTAAAGCTCTGTCCCTTGGGTTATTTTTCCACTCCCCTGAAGTTTGCGCACAGATGTACACACAGACATACTGTAACGGCTGTCGTCGGGAGAAAGAGAGGACCAAGGTGCAGCGTGGTAAGTATTCATTGTAATTGAATAAGAATTAATACTTAAACAAAAACAATGCACGACAAACGAACAGTCCTGAACGGTGCAACAAAACACAGAACAGTAAATAACTACCCACAACCCACAGTGGGAAAACAGGCTGCCTAAGTATGATTCTCAATCAGGGACAACAATTGAAAGCTGCCTCTGATTGAGAACCATACTAGGCCGAACTCAAAAACCAACATAGAAAAACAAACATAGACTGCCCATCCAACTCACGCCCTTGACCATACTAAAACAAAGATATAATATCAGAACTAAGGTCAGAACGTGACACATACACACTGTTTTTACATACATGGGAAGCCAACAGCGACGTAATGGAGGCTGGAAGTAGTTTATTCTGTTCTGTAAATAAGATCTAAACCCTGGCCTCCTCGCTGCCAGCCAACGCAGATAGATGGACGTGTAATCTCGAAATTCCATCCAAATCATACAAAGCAATCAGACCTAAAGGACAATCCACTCAAAAAACAATATTTTGCTGTTATTTTTATTAGACCACTGTTGATACAGTCCAATTCTTTTTTGCATTTCAGCAGTAAAGATTTCAAGATATTTTCACTGGCCATATCATGATGATGCAAAACAACATGATGATTCATTTTTGCATCTTCATGATGATGTGGCCGGTGACACTTTGCTTCTTGAAAGTCCAATATCTTGAACACTGCTGGCAGGCAAAACATTTTGGGACTGTATAAATAGTGTACTAATGACAAAAATACCAGCATCTCTGTAGCGCACATGTATTTGTAGCACACATGTATTTGGGGAGTTTCTCCCATTCTTCTCTGCAAATCATCTCAAGTTCTGTCAGGTTGAATTTGGAGCATTGCTGCGCAACTTTTTTTAGGTCTCTCCAGAGTTGTTCTATCAGGTTCAAGTCCTGGCTCTGGCTGGGCCACATTCAGAGACTTGTCCCCGAAGCCACTCCTGCATTGTCTAGGCTGTGTGCTTCGGGTCGTTGTTCTGCTGGAAGGTGACCCTTCGCCCCAGTCTGAGATCCTGAGTGCTCTGGAGCAGGTTTTCATCAAGGATCTCTCTGTACTTTGCTCTGTTCATCTTTCCCTCTATCCTGACTAGTCTCCTAGTCCCCGCCCCTGAAAAACATCCCCACAGCATGATGATGCCACAGCCATGCTTCACCAAAGGGATGGTGCCAGGTTTCCTCGAGACGTGACGCTTGGCATTCAGGCCAAATAGTTCAATCTTGGTGTGGCTTCCGTCTGGTCACTCCATTAAGGCCTTATTGCTGGAGTGCTGCAGAAACGGTTGTCCTTCTGGAAGGTTCTCCCCTCTCCACAGAGGAACTCTGGAGCTCTGTCAGAGTGACCATCGGGTTCTTGGTCACGTCCCAGAATGCTCAGTTTGGCCAGGCGGCAAGCTCTAGGAAGAGTCTTGGTGGTTCCAAACTTCTTACATTTAAGAAGGATGGAGAGCACTGTGTTCTTGGGGACCTTTAATGCTGCAGAAATGTTTTGGACCCTTCCCCAGATCTGTGCCTTGATACAATCCTGTCTTGAAGCTCCACGTACAATTCCTTCAACCTCATGGCTTGGTTTTTGCTGTGACATGTACTGTCAACTTTGGGACATTTCATAGACAGTTGTGTGCCTTTCCAAATCATGTCCAATCAATTCAATTTACCACAGGAGGACTCCAATCAAGTAGAAACATTAAGGATAATCAATGGAAACAGGATTCATGTGAGCTAAATTTCTAGTCTCATAGCAAAGGGTGTGAATACTTATGTAAAGAATATATATATGTTTTTAATTTGCAAAATTAAAATTTAAATGTTTTTGCTTTGTCATTATGATGTATTGTGTGCAGAGTGCTGAGGATTTTTTACTTATTTAATCCATTTTAGAATAAGGCTGTAACATAACAAAATGTGGAACAAGTCAAGGGGTCTGAATACTTTCCGAAGGCTCTGTAAAGTCGTTTTTGGGTAAATTTGGCGAAATTCCATGTGCGTCCAATTATATCAGCGCATTCGTAACAACCTAAACGTAACTAAACTCCTATTAGATATAATAAGCCTCACGTAGCAAATTAGCAATTACATTTATTTTTACCAAATTCGACACTTTCATTGACCTCATCACTTCATGTGTTTATTTCCATGGACAGACTTGTCCATACATTATGTGTTTAACCTTCGTTCATAAATAATAATAATTTGATGGAAATGGTTTTAATCACAGAGGTTGGGGAGTTTCACTAATTCAATGCCTTTTGAGAAATGTAGCAATTTTATGTAGCAATTTTAACATTCTGTCATAAATCTTACTTTGCTACCTGACAACTTTACGGTTTTTACTTTTTAATTACGTATATATTTTTAGTTTTTCCACTCTTTTTTTCATTCAACTTTTTCACTCCGGACGCTTTATCTGGACGTGGTTCGACAGGACCTCCACCAGCCGAAGTTAAGTAGTAACATTAACATGACACCTTCTAATTGCAGTCGCTGTACTCATAATATACGGTGAGGATAGCTGTGCTGCAAGCCCAGCTTCAGACGCAATCGTTAGGCAAGTGTAATTTCAGTGTAGGAAAGGATGAAACAGCGTCTGTGCCACCAGTAAATACAGATAGTAGTATAAATCCCCTCGCACAGTCCCCACAGCCAGACAACTTTCTCATTGCTTCATGGGGGAAATGCTGTAGGAATGCTCAACCAGTGTCGCTCATTCAGACGACAGAAACTTTCAACCGGTTCTTCCCATTAAGCAGCGAGTCGGAGTCAGATGCCGAGCCTTCTCTGGTCTCTACTCCTCCAGTTACGGGGTCTGAGACGTCGAAGCCACCCACCATTAGCTCTGACAAATTGAAAAACCTAGTCATTGGCGACTCCATTACCCGCAGTATTAGCCTTAAAACGAATCCTCCAGCGATCATATACTGTTTACCAGGAGGCACTGCTACCGACGTTAAGGCTAATCTGAAGATGGTGCTGGCTAAAGCTAAAACTGCCGAGTGTAGAGAGTATAGGGGTATTGTTATCCCCGCCGGCACAAACAATGTTAGGATGAAACAGTCAGAGGTCACCAAGTGCAACATAGCTTCAGCATGTAAATCAGCTAGAAAGACGTGTCCGCATCGAGTAATTGTCTCTGGCCCCCTCGCAGTTGGGGGAGTGATGAGCTCTACTGCAGAGTCTCACAACTCAATTGCTGGTTGAAAACTGTTTTCTGCCCCTCCCAAAAGATAGAATTTGGCCCTCTTTCTGGGACTCACCAAGCCTGGCTTGTTGAGGAGTGACGGACTCCATCCGAGCTGGAGTGGTGCTCTCATCTTATCTACGAACATAGACAGGGCTCTAACTCCCCTAGCTCCACAATGAGATAGTTAGCCAGCCTGCCAGCTTAGTGGAGTCTGCCACTAGCACAGTCAGTGTAGTCAGCTCAGCTATCCCCATTGAGACCATGTCTGTGCCTCGACCTAGGTTGGGCAAAACTAAACATGGCGGTGTTCGCCTTAGCAATCTCACTGGAATAAAGACCTCCTCCATTCCTGCCATTATTATCAAAATAGGGCTACTTAATGTTAGATCCCTCACTTCCAAGGCAGTTATAGCCAATGAACTAATCACTGATCATAATCTCGATGTGATTGGCCTGACTGAATCATGGGTAAAGCCTGATGAATTTACTGTGTTAAATGAGGCCTCACCTTCTGGTTACACTAGTGACCATATCCTCCGCGCATCCTGCAAAGGGGGAGGTGTTGCTAACATTTATGAATTTCAATGTACAAATAAAAAATGACGTTTTCGTCTTTTGAGCTTCTAGTCATGAAATCTATGCAGCCTACTCAATCACTTTTTATAGCTACTGTTTACAGGCCTCCTGGGCCATATACATAATTCCTCACTGAATTCACTGAATTCCCTGAGTTCCCTGAATTCCTATCGGACCTTGGAGTCATGGCAGATAATATTCAAATTTTTGGTGACTTTAATATTCCCATGGAAAAGTCCACAGACCCACTCCAAAAGGCTTTCGGAGCCATCATCGATGGGTTTTGTCCAACATGGCTCATGCTTTTGTCACTTCTAAGTTAGACTCTTGTCCAGATGGGTTAGGGCAGTGTGTAGTGTGGTTGGGATTGCGTCGTCTGTGGACCTATTGGGGCGGTAAGCAATTTGGAGTGTGTCTAGGGTGTCAGGTAGGGTGGAGGTGATATGGACCTTGACTAGTCTCTCAACGCACTTTATGATGACGGAAGGGAGTCATTTAGCTCAGTTACTTTAGCTTTCTTGGGAACAGGAACAATTGTGGCATGTGGGAACAGCAGACTGGGATACGGGTTGATTGAATATTTTCGTAAACACACCAGCCAGCTGGTCTGCGCATGCTCTGAGGATGTGGCTGGGGATGCCGTCTGGGCCTGCAGCAAAGCAAGGGTTAACACGTTTAAATGTTTTACTCACGTCGGCTGCAGTGAAAGAGAGTCCGCATGTTTTGGTTGCTGGCCATGTCAGTGGCACTGTATTGTCCTCAAAGCAGGCAAAAAAGTTATTCTCACATAGGAATACCTATGTGAGAATGCTGTTCATCGACTACAGCTCAGCATTTAACACCATTGTACCCTCCAAAATCATCATCAAGCTCGAGACCCTAGGTCTCAACCCCGCCCTGTGCAACTGGGTACTGGACTTCCTGGCGGGCCGCCCCCAGGTGGTGAGGGTAGGTAACAACATCTCCACCCCGCTGATCCTCAACACTGGGGCTCCACAAGGGTGCGTTCTGAGCCCTCTTCTGTATTCCCTGTTTACCGATGACTGCGTTGCCATGCACGCCTCCAACTCAATCATCAAGTTTGCGGACGACACTACAGTGGTAGGCTTGATTACCAACAACGACGAGACGGCCTACAGGGAGGAGGTGAGGGCCCTCAGAGTGTGGTGTCAGGAAAATAACCTCACACTCAACGTCAACAAAACAAAGGAGATGATTGTGGACTTCAGGAAACAGCAGAGGGAGCACCCACCTATCCACATCGACGGGACAGTAGTAGAGAGGGCAGTAAGTTTTAAGTTCCTCGGCGTACACATCACGGACAAACTGAATTGGTCCACCCACACAGACAGCGTTGTGAAGAAGGCGCAGCAGCGCCTCTTCAACCTCAGGAGGCTGAAGAAATTTGGCTTGTCACCAAAAGCACTCACAAACTTCTACAGATGCACAATCGAGAGCATCCTATCAGGCTGTATCACCGCCTGGTACGGCAACTGCTCCGCCCACAACTGTAAGGCTCTCCAGAGGGTAGTGAGGTCTGCACAATGCATCACTGGGGGCAAACTACCTGCCCTCCAGGACACCTACACCACCCGATGTCACAGGAAGGTCATAAAGATCATCAAGGACAACAACCACCCGAGCCACTGCCTGTTCACCCCACTATCATCCAGAAGGCGAGGTCAGTACAGGTGCATCAAAGCAGGGACCGAGAGACTGATAAACAGCTTCTATCTCAAGGCCATCAGACTGTTAAACAGCCACCACTAACATTGAGTGGCTGCTGCCAACATACTGACTCAACTCCAGCTCACCTTAATAATGGAAATTGATGTAAAAAATGTATTACTAGCCACTTTAAACAATGCCACTTAATATAATGTTTACATACCCTACATTACTAATCTCATATGTATATGTATATACTGTACTGTATATCATCTACTGCATCTTTATGTAATACATGTATCACTAGCCACTTTAAACTATGTCACTTTGTTTACATACCCTACATTACTCATCTCATATGTATATACTGTACTCAATACCATCTACTGCATCTTGCCTATGCCGTTCTGTACCTTCACTCATTCATATATCTTTATGTACATATTCTTTATCCCCTTACACTTGTGTGTATAAGGTAGTAGTTGTGGAATTGCTGGGTGAGGTTACTCGTTGGTTATTACTGCATTGTCGGAACTAGAAGCACAAGCATTTCGCTACACTCCCATTAACATCTGCTAACCATGTGTATGTGACAAATACAATGTGATTTGATTTGATTTGACTACTGCAATGCTCTACTTTCCGGCTACCCGGATAAAGCACTAAATAAACTTCAGTTAATGCTAAACACGGCTGCTAGAATCTTGACTAGAACCAACCTTTTTTTATCCTATTACTCCAGTGCTAGCCTCTCTACACTGGCTTCCAGTTAAGGCAGGGTCTGATGTCAAGGTTTTACTGCTAACCTACAAAGCATTACAGGGGTTTGCTCATACCTATCTTATAATATATAATAATAATAATATATGCCATTTAGCAGACGCTTTTATCCAAAGCGACTTACAGTCATGTGTGCATACATTCTACGTATGGGTGGTCCCGGGAATCGAACCCACTACCCTGGCGTTACAAGCGCCATGCTCTACCAACTGAGCTACAGAAGGACCAGGATCTTTCCGATTTGGTCCTGCCGTACATACCTACACGTACGCTATGGTCACAAGCCACAAGCCTCCTAACTGTCCCTAGAATTTCTAAGCAAACAGCTGGATGCAGGGCTTTCTCCTATAGAGCTCAATTTTTATGGAATGGTCTGCTTATCCATGTGAGAGACGCAGACTCGGTCTCAACATTTAAGTCTTTATTGAAGACTCATCTCTTCAGCAGGTCCTATAGTTGAGTGTAGTCTGGCCCAAGGGTGTGAAGGTGAACGGAAAGGCACTGGAGCAACGAACCACCCTTGCTGTCTCTGCCTGGCCGGTTCCCCTCTCTCCACTGGGATTCTCTGCCTCTATCCCTATTACAGGGGCTGAGTCACTGGCTTACTGGTGCTCTTCCATGCCGTCCCTAGGAGGGGTGCGTCACTTGAGTGGGTTGAGTCACTAACGTGATCTTCCTGTCTGGGTTGAAGCCCCCCCTTGGGTTGTGCCGTGGCGGAGATCTTTGTGGGCTATACTCGGCCTTGTCTCAGGATGGTAAGTTGGTGGTTGAAGATATCCCTCTAGTGGTGTGGGGCTGTGCTTTGGCAAAGTGGGTGGGGTTATATCCTGCCAGTTTGGCCCTGTCCGGGCCACAGTGTCTCCCGACCCTTCCTGTCTCAGTCTCCAGTATTTATGCTGTTGTAGTTTATGTGTCATGGGGCTAGGGTCAGTCTGTTATATCTGGAGTATTTCTCCTGTCTTATCCGGTGTCTTGTGTTTATTTTATTTATTTATTTATTTTACCTTTATTTAACCAATTCTTATTTTCAATGACGGCCTAGGAACAGTGGGTTAACTGCCTGTGAATTTAAGTATGCTCTCTCTAATTCTCTCTAATTCTCTCTCTCTTTCTCTATTTCTTTCTTTCTTTCAGTCTCTTTCTCGGAGGACCTGAGCCCTAGGACCATGCCTCAGGACTACCTGGCCTGATGACTCCTTGCTCTCCCCAGTCCACCTGGCCGTGCTGCTGCTCCAGTTTCAACTGTTCTGCCTGCGGCTATGGAACCCTGACCTGTTCACCGGACGTGCTACCTGTCCCAGACCTGCTGTTTTCTCTAGAACTCTCTAGAGACAGCAGGAGCGGTAGAGATATGATCGGCTATGAAAGCCAACTGACATTTACTCCTGAGGTGCTGACCTGTTGCACCCTCAAAAACCACTGTGATGATTATTATTTGACCCTGCTGGTCATCTATGAACATTTGAACATCTTGACCATGTTCTGTTATAATCTCCACCCGGCACAGCCAGAAGAGGACAAGCCAACCCTGATAGCCTGGTTCCTCTCTAGGTTTCTTCCTAGGTTCTGGCCTTTCTAGGGGTTTTTTCCTAGCCACCGTGCTTCTACACCTGCATTAGAAGGGCTTTATAAATAAAATTGCTTGATAAAGAGCACATGTTTCATAAAAACACATATTCCCATCTCAAAGAGGTTAAATAAAAGATGTACTATAGTAAGTGCTTATTAAGTGCCAAATAAAGTAACAGGGTTGATCATTTATTCTGAAAATCAGCCAAGAATCCCCTTGTGACAGGGGGAATGGAAGCTTGTTGTGTGCAACAGGCAGTTGCAATTGTTAAAACATTTCTAGCCTGTTTATCTATGGGTAACAGGGTTTATGTGTTTTGCTCGACCGTTCAGTTTTCCATCACAAAATACCAGAAAATGGCCAAAAAGTGTAGAACCAGTTCACCTGCTTTTACACTGCACTCTTAGAATAAAAGGTGCTATCTAGAACCTAAAATGGTTCTTCGGCTGTCCCCATAGGAGAACCCTTTGAAGAACCCTTTTTGGTTCCAGGTAGAATCCTTTTGGTTCCAAGTAGAACCCTTTTGGGTTCAATGTAGAACCCTTTCCACAGAGGGTTCTACATGGAACCCAAAAGTGTTCTACCTGGAACCAAAAATGGGTATCTTATGGGGACAGCCAAAGAACCTTTTCAGAATCCTTTTTCTAAGAGTGTATGATTTGACTATTAGATGTTCAATGTTTCTTTAGAAAACTACATTTGAAAAGGAATAGGTTTTTCACCGTATTAAAATGCGAGTTCAGTTCACGTAATAGGGTTGACCTTAAAATGAGGGATAGATGTAAATTAATCACTAATTACATGAAATAATGTAATGAAATAATTGTTAATACATGTTAATAATTAATCATCTTTACAATGATGGGATATAATCTTCCTAGAAGTGACACAGGTTTGAAGGAGGAACAATGTTGGCACTTTAGCAAGCCTTTATTCATATTAAAAATCTGATTTATTGAATTCTCCATCTGGTCTATATTAAAGGGCACTTCATTTAATATAACATGCTTTTAAAATTCAAAATGGGTGCCCAATTTCTACTTCAATCCCAGATTGCCCCTTTAACTCTATGGTAACTCAGATTAGAATCACCTCACAGGCTGTTTTTGCAATTATCAATACCAATGTGGCTGGACTAAAATGCCACCAACTGAAAATCCATTTATGTGGGGAAAGTATTTGTCTTGGTGCACTTTATCTACTAGTCAATGTGGAAAGATACTTTTCCATCCAAAGTGACTTTGTCCATCCCAGCATCCCTAAACCCAAACATTGGACGGAGGAAGTGTGAAAAAGGAAAATGTCATTCTTTGACAGTATTTGCTTTATTATCTGTCGATAATGTTGTGATAACATGGTGAGTCCAATCTGAAACTAATGTTGAAATATTGATCAGCTACTCTTATCGCTCGATGCCAGGACTTATTTTTCCTATAGGAGGTTTATTTAGTCTTTATCTTGTTTTTTCAATATCTCTTTCAGTCTGTAAAACTATCAGGATATTTTCCACACTAAACTTTCAGGGCCGGTTTCCCAGACATCGATTAAGTCCTGAACTAAAAAGCAAAGTTTCTTCATGCCTTTTAGTCAAAATAAAATAAAATAAAATTGTACTGGTCACATACACATGGTTAGCAGTTGTTATTGCGAGTGTAGCGAAATGCTTGTACTTCTAGTTCCGACAGTGCAGTAAAACAAGTAATCTAACAATTCCACAACAACTACCTAATACACACAAATCTAAAGGGGTGAATGAGAATATGTACATATAAATATATGGATGAGAGATTGGCAGAGCGGCATAAGGCAAGGTGCAATAGATGGAATAAAATACAGTATATACGTATGAGATGAGTAATGTAAACATTATTAAAGTGGAATGATTTAAAGTGACTAGTGATCCATTTATTAAAGTGGCCAGTGATTGGGTCTCAGGCAGCAGCCTCTCTGATTTTCACGACTTCAGCGGTTCCTCTCCTTGTTCGGGCGGCGCTCGGCGGTCTACTAGCCATCACCAATCCACTTTTCATTTTCCATTTGTTTTGTCTTTGTTTCTACACATGTATTTCATTCCCCTAATTAATGTTCATGTATTTAACCCTCTGTTTCCCCCATGGTGTTGTGCGGGATTGTTTTATATCATGTTCGGTAATGTTGGTGACTAGTTATTTCGAGGGGTGCTGTTTCTTGCTAGTGCGTAAAAGTTGATGTTTGTGTGTTTGTGTTTGGGCAAGTGTATTGTTTTACCTTGCACCATTATTCTGAGTAAAGTTACGTTGCTCCCAATTCTCTGCTCTCCTGCGCCTGACTGCATACACCAGATACACCCACCATTCTGACACTGAGTTAATGATTGCTGTTTAGCAGTCTGAGGACCTTGCGATAGAAGCTGTTCTTCAGTCTCTCGATCCCAAGTTTGATGCACCTGTACTGAACTCGCCTTCTGGATGGTAGCGGTGTGAACAGGCAGTGGCTCGGGTGGATGTTGTCCTTGAATATCTTTTTGGCCTTCCTGTGACATCGGGTGCTGTAGGTGTAATGGAGGGCAGATAGTTTGCTCTGGAGAGCCTTGCGGTTGAGGGCGGTGCAGTTGCCGTACAGAATGTGATACAGCCCGACAAGATGCTCTCGATTGTGCATCTGTAAAGGTTAGTTCAGGACTAGGCTCAGCGACTATGTTGTTGAAATAACTTACTCAGCGATCATGTAGAGAACAGACAGAATTATCTATTGTATAATTAACAAAATTACCATTTTCCTCCTTGGATCATGCTCTTGCATTGGATTCATTTGAATAAGATAAATGAGTGAAGTTATCCATTCACTCTGAGCGACATTCAAGATATCACTGCAATATTAACACATTTTTTTATGAGCTTCCTGCACATTTAATAATTCATGTGATCATAATTGGACTGCATCGAAATGCAAATGGCACAAACGGGCTTCATGGCATTTAAGTCAAAGTTTTCCATCATATAATATTCCTGTATTGTTGATATAGTTCAATTCCTGTCTGTGACTCAAACATTCAACAGCTTTTAACAGTCATAAAGAGCCATGTTTTTGCTTTTTGCTCTTCCTCTAGGCCTGCTACTGTCATTTCATCACAGATGATTACTGAGGCACATGAAGCAGATATATAAATTGAGTCCTGAAATTGCATAAAACAAAAACCATGAGTACCTGAGTACCTGGACAACAATATGCAAACACAGTAGCGTTATCTGGATGAAGCCAGTGTAGCTATGTGTAAAAACAAATAAAAAATAATAGAATCGATGGAAAATAAAACAAGTGTCCCTCAACTGCAATGGGACTAAATTACTATTTTACTGTTGTCATGGAGGCAGATGGTACTGGGACACGTTTTGCTGGGGTGTTGTTTTGATAGCTCCAATAGAGATGGCAGCTTCGCTTCTAGTCATTAGGAAACTGTGCTGTATTTTGTTTTTTTTTATGTATAATTTATTACATTGTTAGCCCAGTTAACCTTAACTGTTATTACATACAACCGGGAAGAACTATTGGATATCAGAGAGACGTCAACTTAACAGCACAACCAGCACTACGACCAGGAATACGACTTTCCCAAAGCGATCTTGTGTCTGCACCTCCCAGGGCATTTGAACTGATTCCAGAGGCTGACCCAAAACAACACCACCGGAGGAGAGGATGTCGGAGCAGTCTTCGAGTGAGGCTTCGGATGCGTGCACCCCACCCACCGCTCCCGAGTATATTTCTCACTAATGTCCGGTCCCTACTTAACAAACTCGACGAAATCTGGGCAAGAGTTTCTTTCCAAAGCGACATCCGGGATTGTAACATACTCTGTTTCGCAGAAACATGGTTAGCTGGGGACATGCTGTCGGTGTCCATACAGCCAATGGGATTTTCAGTGTATCGTGACGACAGGAATAAACATCTCTCCGGTAAGAAGAAGGGCGGGGGTGTATGTTTCATGATTATCGACTCATGGTGTAATTGTACCAACATACAGGAACTGTTTTTTTTTGCGTTTTGTGTAACTTATTCTTTTACTTATTGTGTACATAATGTTGCTGCTACCGTCTCTTATGACCGAAAAATAACTGCTGGACATCAGAAAAGCGATTACTCACCGCGGACTGTGAGAAAATGTTCCATTAACGAGTCCGACAAGAAAGATATTCTGCTTTTACTGGAACAGGCCCAGATCCATGCCTTTTGCGTGAAGAAAAGACGCCGGAAAAGGGGATGCAGATCGGGGATCCTTCTGAGAATCCGGAGGTGAGCGAGTAAACTCCCAATACCTTTCATTGTTCTTGCTAACGTGCACTCATTGGAAAATAAAATTGATGACCTACTATTAAGATTATCCTACCAACGGAACTTTAAAAACTGTAACATCTTATGTTTCACCAAGACGTGGCTGAACGAAGATACAGACAATATAGAGCGAGCTGGATTTTCCATGCACCGGCAGAACAGAGACGCTACCTCTGGTAAGACGAGGGGTGGGGGTGTGTGTCTTTTTGTCAATAGCAGCTGGTGCACGATGTCTAATATTTTAAAGAAGTCTCAAGGTTTTGCTAGCCTGAGGTAGAGTACCTTATGATAAGCTGTAGACCACATAATCTACAAAGAGAGTTCTCATTTGTATTATTCACAGCCGTCTATTTACCACCACAAAACGAAGCTGGCACTAAGACCGCTCTCAACCAACTCTATAAGGCCATTAGCAAAGAAGAAAATGCTCACCCAGAAGTGGCACTCCTAGTGGCAGGGGACTTTAATGCAGGCAAACTTAAATCAATTTTACAAACATTTTACCAGCATGTGACGTGCAACCAGGGGAAGAAAAATCCTAGACCACCTTTACTCCACACACAGTGTCATGACTTCCGCCGAAGTTGGCACCTCTCCTTGTTCGGGCTATGTTCGGCGGTCGGCGTCACCGACCTTCTAGCCATCGCTGATCCATTTTTCATTTTCCATTGGTTTTGTCTTGTCTTCCATCACACCTGGTTCCAATCCCATCAAATACATGTTGTGTATTTAAGCCTCTGTTTCCCCTCCTGTCCTTGTCGGTGATTGTTTATTGTAAGTGTATATGTACGTCTGTACTGGTGTGCGTCGGGTGATGTTACCCATTGACTTTTATTATGATGTTTTCCGGTGTTTTTTTTGTAGATAAACTGCGCAGTTGGAAACACAGTTATTTCCCTCCTACGTCTGACTTCTCTGCCACCAGTGCACACCATTACACAAAGATGCAAACAAAGCTCTCCCCCGCCCTCCATTTGGCAAATCTGACCATAATTCTATCCTCCTGATTCCTGCTTACAAGCAAAAATGAAAGCAGGAAGTACAAGTGACTTGCTCAATATGGAAGTGGTCAGATGATGCGGATGCTACACTATAGGACTGTTTTGCTAGCATAGACTGGAATATGTTCTGGGATTCATCCAATGGCATTGAGGAATACACCACCTCAGTCATAGGCTTCATCAATAAGTACATCGATGATGTCGTCTCCACAGTGACTGTATGTACATATCCCAACCAGAAGCCATGGATTATAGGCAACATCCGCATCGAACTAAAGGCTAGAGCTGCTGCTTTCAAGGAGTGGTAGACTAATCCGGACGCTTATAAGAAATCCCTCAGACAAACCATCAAACATGCAAAGCGTCAATACATGATTAAGATTGAATCCTACTAGATCGGCTTTGATGTTCGTCGGATGTGGCAGGTCTTGAAAAATCTTACGGACTACAAAGGGAAACCCAGAAGCGAGCTGCCCAGTGACAAAAGCCTACCAGATGAGCTAAATGCCTTTTATGTTCACTTTGAGGTAAGCAACGCTGAAGCAGGCACCAGAACACCAGCTGTTCTGGACGGCTGTGTGATAACGCTCTCGGTAGGCAATGTGAACAAAACCTTTAACTTCTTAAGGCTAGGGGGCACTATTTTCACGTCCGGATGAAAAGTGTGCCCAAAGTAAACTGCCTGGCACTCAGGCCCAGAAGCTAGTATATTCATATAATTAGATTTGGATAGAAAACACTCTAAAGTTTCTAAAACTGTTACAATTATATCTGTGAGTATAACATAACTTATTTGGCAGGCGAAACCCCAAGGAAAACCATCCAGGAATTTTGTTTTTTGAGGTCACTCTCTTTTCAATGGGATTTATATGTGGATCTAGATTTCTAAGGCACTTGCCTGCAGTTCCAATCACTTCCACTAGATGTCAACAGTCTTTAGAAATTGTTAGATTTTTTTTCCTTTGAGAAATGAAGAGGTAGGGCTGTTCAGAACGAGGGTTGAGTCTAGTGTACTGTTGTGGTTGGGGCGCTCGACCTGTAAGCTTGCTCCACTTTGTTTTCAACCGGTATTGAACACAGTTTATCCCGTCTTAAATTTTATTGATTATTTACGTTTGAAAATACCTAAAGTTGGATTAGGAAAGTTGTTTGAAATGTTTGGATCAAGTTTACAGGTAACTATATTAGATACTTTGTAGTAAAGTTGCGCGAGTTGGAACCAGTGTTTTTCTGGATCAAACGCGCCAAACAAATTGACATTTTGGAGATATAACGACAGAATCTATCAAACAAAAGGACCATTTGTGATGTTTAATGGACATATTGGAGTGCCAACAGAAGAAGATCTTCAAAGGTAAGGCATGAATTATATCGTTATTTTTTACTTTTGTGTCACGCCTGGCAGGTTGAAATGTGATTTTCATGTGTTTGTTTGATGGGGTGCTGTCCTCAGATAATAGCATGGTTTGCTTCCACCGTAAAGCCTTTTTGAAATCTGACACTGTGGCTGGATTAACCTCTCTGGGATATGTGGGACGCGTCCCACATAAAATGCAGAGCTCCAAATTAAAATAAATTACTATAAAAATCTAACTTTCATTAAATCACACATGCAAGATAGCAAATTAAAGCTACACTTGTTGTGAATCCAGCCAACATGTCAGATTTCAAAAAGGCTTTTCGGCGAAAGCAAACGATGCTATTATCTGAGGATAGCACCTTCATAAACAAAGAGAGAAAAGCATATTTCAACCCTACAGGCACGAAACAAAACTGAGAAATAAAAATATAATTCATGCCTTACCTTTGACGAGCTTCTTTTGTTGGCACTCTGATATGTCCCATAAACATGGGAATGGTCATGACAAATGGTCCTTTTGTTCGATTAATTCCGTCGATATATATCCATTTATTTGGCGCGTTTGATCCAGAAAAACACTGTTTCCAACTTGGGCAACGTGACTACAAAATATCTCAAAAGATACCTGTAAACTTTGCCAAAACATTTCAAACTACTTTTGTAATACAACTTTAGGTATTTTGTAATGTAAATAATCGATACAATTGAAGACGGGATGATCTGTGTTCAATACAGGAGGCAAACAAACTGTAACTAGCTTTTTGGTCACGTGCCTCTATCTAACAGTACACTATACATGACACTCATTCTGAACAGGGCTACTTCTTCATTACACAAAGGAAAAACCTCAACCAATTTCTCAAGACTGGCGACATCCAGTGGAAGTAGTAGGAACGGCAAGAAAGTCCCTCAAACAGTTTTAGAAACTTCAGAGTGTTTTCTATTAAATTTTTCCTATCTAATTTTCTATCCAAATCTAATAATACTAATAATATGGGGATGAGGGATGAGTAGCAGGCAGTTGAATTTGGGCATGCATTTCATCCGGACGTGAAAATACTTCCCCCTGTCACCAAGAAGTTAACAAGAAGTTCATCTTTAAACCGATGTATAACACTTGTATGATTCATGGATTTTTATTATGAGTATTTCTGTTTTTGAATTCGGCGCGCTGCTATTTCACTGGGTGTTGTCAAATCAATCCCGTTAACGGGATTGGCGTGCGGAGGGATCACTAAGAAGTTAAACAGGTCAACATTCAAAAAGTCACTGGGCCAGACGGATTACCAGGACGTGTACTCAAACATTTAATACCACCATAGTCCCTGTGCCCAAGGAAGCAAAGGTAACCTGCCTAAATGATTACCACCCCGTGGCACTCACGTCGGTAGCCATTAAGTGCCTTGTAAGGCTGGTCAAGGCTCACATCAACAGCATTCTCCCGGACACCCCTAGACCCACTCCAATTTGCATACAGCCCCAACAGATCCACAGATGACGCAATCTCAATCGCACTCCACACTGCCCTTTCTTTTGTTTCAAATATTATTTATTGAACACACACAAGAATGGTGTATAGGTATACAAGACAGGTATACAATTCTTATCTAAACATAAAAGAGCAGACAGGAACAATAAGACCCAGAGTTCTGGGTACAAAACAGATAATACAGAACACGACATACAAAACAAGTAGGAGAGGAAAGGCTGCCAGATTTGATCAAATGTTGATAATTTATTGTTCAGAATATATCTAATTCTTTCTAAGTGTACAGTGTTTGCCAATTCACTGAGCCATAATTTGGTAGAGGGCGCTTCCCTCCTTTTCCAAAACAACAAGATTTGTTTTTTTGCCGAAATGAGACCGTAAGAGATTAGTTGTTTTGGGGGGTTGGTTAATCCGTTTAGAGACTCAGATACTCCCAGGATTATCAGAAGCGGGTCTGGGTCTATTGAAGTCTCCAAAACTTCAGAGAGGATCCCAAAAATTCCACACCAATAACCATGCAAGCTAGAGCATAGGGCAAAGCAGTGGAGTAGTGTACCCTGCGCAGCCTGACATTTATCACACGTAGGGGATGTATCAGGAAATATCCTATGCAGTTTAGAATAGTGTAATCTGTGTAATACCTTGAATTGTATGAGACGATGTCTGGAATGAATGGAGCATGTGTGGATATACTCCAAGCTCTCTTCCCAGTCTGCCACCGAAATGTCAGTCCCTAGTTCTTCCTCCCATTTTGCCTTAATGGCATCTGTAGAAGGTGTGCTAACCGATTGAAAAGCATCATATAGATGCGATATCAGTTTGTCTGAGGGGGGGCATATTTTTATGCATCCGTCAAACATGGAATGTTTAGCATTCCCAAATGTTGGGAGGTGTTTTCTAACGTAGTCTCTACTTCTGGGAAGATTATAAGTTTCCCTCAGCAACTCAAAGGAAGCAAAGGTCCCTTCTATGTATAAATCCCCTATGGTACTTATCCCCAGCTCTCCCCATCGCTCAAAGGTGTTATCAAGGTTAGAGGGCAAAGGAGGGATTCCGGACAACAGGGAGCATGAATGACATTTGTCTATGCTCAAAGTGGACTTTAATTTGCTTTCAGATTCGGACTGTGCTATGTATAATAGGATTGTTACAATAAAGTGACATCTCCAGATTGACAGGCGACAAAATCAGAGCGCCAATAGGGGTGACACTCCTCACACTCCATACTTAGCAAGCTGGATGACGGAAGTGCGTCAACCAGCAGAAATGTAACAACACGAAGGTTAGTGGCCCAGTAATAAAATATAAAATTTGGGAGAGACAATCCTCCTTCCATCTTGGATTTACAGAGGTGTTTTTTTACCTATCCTGTGTGTTTTGTAATCCCAGATGAAAGGATTGATAATTGAGTCCAGTTGTTTATGAAAGGATTTAGGTATGAATACTGGGATGTTCTGATATAGGTAGAGCAGTTGTGGGAGGAAGACCATTTTAATTAATGGCATTAATTCTTCCGAGCAGAGAAATTGGGAGAGTTCTCCAAAATAGTATGTTTGCCTTGAGTTTTTGCATCAGAGAGGGGAAATTCTCTTTAAATAGTAAGGAGTATGACTTAACTGGGAGATGTTCTAGCCAGGAGGTGTTTTGCGACCGTATGGGCATTAATTCACTCTTGTTCCAATTTATTCTGTATCCCGAGAAGGTACCAAACAAATTGATCACATCAAGAATAGCTGGGATACTAGCCTGGGGTTCTGTTACATAGAGGAGGATGTCATCTGCGTATAGGGAAATCTTATTTAGAGTATCTTTAGTATTATAGCTGTGTATTGCTGCATGAGATCTAATCATCTGAGCAAGAGGTTCGATAATTAGGGTGAAGAGCATAGGCGACAGCGCACAACCCTGCCTTGTCCCTCTGTAAAGGTTAAATCGGGGCGACAATGATTTTTTAGTGAGTATTCTGGCACAGGGGTTCCTATATAAAAGCTGTATCCAATTTATGAACCCATCTCCAATATTACATTTCTGTAGGACCTTGAATAGATAGGGCCAGTCAACTTGGTCAAAGGCCTTTTCGGCGTCAAGAGATATGACGGCAAGGTCCACATTGGGTAACCTCTGAGAATACATCATGTTGAAGAGGCGCCTGAGATTGAAAAATGAGTTTCTGTTAGGGATAAAGCCGGTCTGGTCCGAATGGACTAATTTGCCAATTAAAGTGCTAAGCCTGTTAGCCAGAGTTTTTGCTAAAATCTTTTGGTCTGTATTAAGGAGAGATATTGGTCTGTATGACCCTACCCCTTCTGGATCTTTACCCTTCTTATGTATAACTGTAATGAACACTTCGTCCAAAGTAGAAGGGAGAGCTCCATCCTCACTGGCCTGAACCAACATTTTGTGCAGGTAGGGAGAGAGCATGTTGCTGTTTTATAGAATTCACCAGGGTTGTCACCTGGGCCCGGGGTCTTGCCACTCTTTAGAGATTTAATTGTTTCTCGAATTCCATCAAGAGATATTTCCTTATTCAGGAAGTTAGAACCTTCCTGGTTCAGGGCAGGAAGATTACAGTCCTCTAAAAATGTTTGCATAATTAAGGGGTTAGGATCCGCTTTAGATGTATATAGAGTCTCATAAAACTGATGGAATCTGTCATTGATCTCTTTGGGGGAAGAGAGTAATTCCCCAGATGCAGATTTAACTTTATGAATCATTCGGTCACTCACATTTTTTCAAAGTTGTCTGGCGAGTAATTTGTGTGGTTTGTCACCAAACTCAAAATATTTTTGCTTGGCATAGCAATTTTAGCTGAGAGAATCTGATTATATATTTCTCCATAGATGGATGGCTAGCATTCTCCCTATCCAGAAAGTGAATTTGTCCCTCCAGTTCTTCCAGTTTTCCTCTGTTTTGCATACTCCTGGCAGCCTGAAAGGAGATGATACAGCCTCTCAGATAAACCTTCAGTGTTTCCCACAATAATGCTGGAGAAGTGTCTGTGGTGTCGTTGGTATCAACAACATCCGCAGAGTACGACCCTGCCTCACACAGGAAGCGGCGCAGGTCCTAATCCAGGCACTTGTCATCTCCCGTCTTGATTACTGCAACTCGCTGTTGGCTGGGCTCCCTGCCTGTGCCATTAAACCCCTACAACTCATCCAGAACGCCGCAGCCCGTCTGGTGTTCAACCTTCCCAAGTTCTCTCACGTCACCCCGCTCCTCCGCTCTCTCCACTGGCTTCCAGTTGAAGCTCGCATCCGCTACAAGACCATGGTGCTCGCCTACGGAGCTGTGAGGGGAACGGCACCTCAGTACCTCCAGGCTCTGATCAGGCCCTACACCCAAACAAGGGCACTGCGTTCATCCACCTCTGGCCTGCTCGCCTCCCTACCACTGAGGAAGTACAGTTCCCGCTCAGCCCAGTCAAAACTGTTCGCTGCTCTGGCCCCCAATGGTGGAACAAACTCCCTCACGACGCCAGGACAGCGGAGTCAATCACCACCTTCCGGAGACACCTGAAACCCCACCTCTTCAAGGAATACCTAGGATAGGGTAAGTAAGGGTAAGTAATCCTTCTCACCCCCCTTCTCCCCCAACAAGATTTAGATGCAAGTGGCTGTTCCACTGGTTGTCATAAGGTGTATGCACCAATTTGTAAGTCGCTCTGGATAAGAGCGTCTGCTAAATGACTTAAATGTAAATGTAAATGTAAAGAAAAATGTAATTTGGTCTTTAAGATATTTACAGAATGTTGGTTCTGTGAGGAGCTGAGGATTCAACCTCCAGACCCTCTCGTTTGGTACAATGTCACCCAATCTCAGGGAGAAGGTGAGTGGACTGTGGTCCGAGATTATAATATCATGATACTCACATTACAGGTATAGGGGAGTAGTCTAGCATCCACCAAAAAGTAGTCAATTCGAGTGTAAACATTGTGAACATGAGAGTAAAAAGAGTATTCCCTAGGGTTAGCGATCCTCCATATATCAAATAAGTTAGATTTTTTTATGTAGGTATTCAAGAATTTGCTTGAATAGGAGAGAGGGGTTCGCTGGGTAGAGGATCTATCCAAATATTGGTCTAACACACCGTTAAGGTCCGCTCCAATGACCAGGTTAGTATGGGAGATATCTGGAATCAGGGCAAGGACTCTGTTGAAAAAAGAGGGGTTATCAATGTTTGGCCCATAGATATTTAGTAGAGTTACTGAAGTAGAGTGGGTTTCTCCTATTACGATCACAAACCGACCCTCTTTATCCGCAATAGTAGTTTTATGTAGAAAGGGAATTCCTTTCTGTACCAGAATCGCTGTGCCTCTCGTTTTGGCAGAGAAGTTAGAGTGATACACTTTCCCCACCCACCTACAATTAAGTCTGCTATGAGAGTTATTTTTCAGATGAGTTTCTTGCAAAAATATAATATCAGATGAGAGTGCTTTCATGTGGGCTAGGACCTTGCCTCTCTTAATTGGTTCGTTTAAACCCTTGACATTCCAGGAAGTAAATGTAAGCCCCGCTCGCCTCTCGTTTGTAGTTCCTATGGTGGCCTGCATAACATGTAACTTGATAAAAAGGTAAGAAAGCGCACCAAGCCATCACGATCAGCATATGTAGCACCTACACCTGAGCAGTATCCAACCCACCCCTCCCCCCCTGCAAACACCTTTACTTCCCACCCTGTTCCCCTAATTTCCCCAACACTTACTCCCACATCAACCCACATTTAACAGGCATGCACAAACAGGAGAACAAGGATTTTGCTAAATTAAACGTACCCCCCAATAAAAATATATATATAAACAAAAACAAGCAAACAAACAAACAAAAAAATATATATATATACATACATAAACATTTTTTTCCTCTTTAAGATTAAATAAATAAAATATTTATATATATATATTTACACACACATACATACACATCCACACACACACACACATATATACACACACCCCACACAAAAAAGCATATATAAAAATATATATTTAAAAAATATGTATATACATCCATATGCACATATACACATACACACATACAAACATTCATACCTCAGAATAACAATCTACACTGATTTAAAATATACACATACATAATACTAAAATGCTAAGAGAAAATAGTAATAAAGTACAAATAGTCATTATATGTCCTTTGGTCGCTTATTACTCGGCATTTTCATATAAAAAGTTACAATCTTGTATTAGAAAGAAACGTTTGTTGTAAAAAAGTGCCATAAAGTAGGTTCTTTTAGATTATTTCGCAACAAAGTTGCAGGAGCCTCTCAGACACAGCCGTTCACTCCAACATGCTAGCTCCGCCCTCCCACACTGTCCTTTCTGACCTGGACAAAAGAAACACCTATATGAGAATGCTGTTCATTCTCACATGAGAACAGTCTATGACTGGGGTGGCTGGAGTCTTTGACAATTTTCAGGGCCTTACTCTGACATCACCTATTATACAGGTCCTGGATGGCATGAAGCTTGGCCCCAGTACTGGGCCATTCACACTACCCTTTGTATCGCCTTGCAGTCGGTGGCTGAGCAGTTGCCATACCAGGCAGTAATGCAACCAGTCAGGATGCTTTCGATGGTGCAGCTGTAGAACCTTTTGAGGATCTGAGGACCCATGCCAAATCTTTGTTGTTAGTTTGTTGGTGATGTGGACACCAAGGAACTTGAAGCTCTCAACGTACTCCACTACTGCCCCGTCGATGAGAATGGGGATGTGCTCGGTCCTTCTTTTCCTGTAGTCCACAATCTTCTCCTTTGTCTTGATCATGTTGAGGGAGAGTTTGTTGTTCTGGCACCACACGGCCAGGTCTCTGACCTCCTCCCTATAAACTGTCTTGTCGTTGTTGGTGATCAGGCCTACCAATGTTATGTAATCGGTAAACTTAATGATGGTGTTGGAGTCGTGCCTGGCCGTGCAGTCATGAGTGAACAGAGAGTACAGGAGGGAACTGAGCATGTACCCCTGAGGGGCCCCATTGTTGAAGATCAGCGTGGCGGATGTGTTGTTAGCTACCCTTACCACCCGGGGGCAGCCCGGCAGGAAGTCCAGGACCAAGTTGCAGAGGGAGGTGTTTAGTCCCAGGGTTCTTAGCTTTTTGATGAGCTTTGAGGGCACTATTGTGCTGAACGCTAAGCTGTAGTCAATGAATAGCATTCTCACATACAGTACACTACTGTTCAAAAGTTTGGGGTCAATTAGAAATGTCCTTGTTTTTGAAAGATTAATTAAAATAAAATCAAATTGATCAGAAATACAGTGTAGAGATTGTTAATGTTGCAAATTTAAGTTGGTCTAGGGTTTCTGGGATAATGATGTTGATGTGAGACATTTCAAAGCACTTCGTGGCTACAGACGTGAGTGCTACGTGTCAGTAGTTATTTAGGCAGATTACCTTAGTTTTCTTTGGCACTGGGACTATGCTGGTCTGCTTGAAACATGTTGGTATTTCAGACTCAGACAGGGAGAGGTTGAAAATGTCAGTGAAGACACTTGCCAGTTGGTCAGCGCATGCTCGGAGTTCACGTGCTGATAATCTCTCTGAATATTGACCTGTTTAAAGGTCTTACTCACATCGTCTGTGGAGAGCGTGATCACAAAGTCGTCCGGAACAGCTGGTGCTCTCATGCGTGTTTCAGTGTTACTCGCCTCGAAGCGAGCATAGAAGTAATTTAGCTCATCTGGTAGGCTCGTGTCACTGGGCAGGTCTCGGCTGTGCTTCCCTTTATAGTCTGTAAAAGTTTGCAAGCCCTGACACATCCGACGAGCGTCGGAGCCGGTGTAGTAGGATTTGATCTTAGTCCTGTACTGACGCTTTACGTGTTTGATGGTTCGTCAGAGGGCACAGCGGGATTTATTATCCCGCTCCTTGAAAGCGGCAGCTCTACCCTTTAGCTCAGTGCGGATGTTGCCTGTAATCCATGGCTTCTGGTTGATGTATGTACATACAGTCACTGTGGAGACAACGTCATCGATGCACTTATTGATGAAGCCGATGACTGAGGTGGTATACTCCTCAATGACATTGGATGAATCCCAGAACATATTCCAGTCTGTGCAAGCAAAACAGTCCTGTAGCTTAGCATCCACTTCGTCTGACCACTTTTTTATTGAGCGAGTTACTGGTGCTTCCTGATTAAATTTTTTCTTAGAAGCAGGAATCAGGAGGATAGAATTATGGTCAGATTTGCCAAATGGAGGGCAAGGGAGAGCTGTGTATGCGTGTCTGTGTGTGGAGTAAAGGTGGTCCAGAGTTATTTTCCCTCTGTTTGCACATTTAACATGTTGATAGAAGTTAGGTAAAACATATTTAAGTTTCCCTGCATTAAAGCCTCCGGCCACTAGGAGCACTGCCTCAGGATGAACATTTTCCTGTTTGCTTAGGGCAGGATTCAGCTTATTTAGTACTGTCTTAGTGCCAGCATCAGTCTGTGGTGGTATGTAGACAGCTACAAAAAATACAGATGAAAACTCTTTTAGGTAGATAGTGTGCTCAACAGCTTATCATGAAATACTCTACCTCAGGCGAGGAAAACCTCGAGACTTCCTTAGATATCGTACACCAGCTGTTGTTTACAAATATACATAGATTGCACCCCTTGTTTTACCAGAGGCTGCTGTTCTATGCTGCCGATGCAGTGTGTAACCAGCCAGCTGTATGTTAATCATGTCGTCGTTCAGCCACAACATAAGATATCAGTTTTTAATGTCCCGTTGGTTGGATATATGTGCATTTAGCTCGTCCAATTTATTTTCCAGCGATTGTGTGTTGGCCAGTAATACGGATGGCAAGGGCAGATTAGCCACTCGTCAGCCGATCCTCACAATGCACCCCGATCTCTTTCCGTAATATCTTTTCTGTCGTTTTCTCCTGCGAATGACGCCTGTTCTGGTGTCTGGTGTAAATCCCTCTCATCCGGCTCATTAAAGAGAAATTCTTTGTCCAGAGTAAGGTGAGTAATCGCTGTTCTGATTTCCAGAAGCTCTTTTCTGTCATAAGAGAAGGTAGCAGAAACATTATGTATAAAATAAGTTACACAAAATGTGAAAAAACTACAAAAGTTGCACGGTTGGTTAAGAGCCAATGAGACGGCAGCCATCTTCTCCGGTGCCATTATATTATTTACATTGCTATCTGATGTCACGGTCGTCCTCCGCTTCATCTGAAGAGGAGAGGCGAGAAGGATCGGAGGACCAAAATGCAGCGTGATATGTGTTCATGTTGAATGTTTAATTAAAGAAAGAACTGAACACTGAAACACTATACAAAAACAGTAAACAAAATAACAACCGTGACGCTAATGCGAGCTGCGCTGAAACAAGCCATCAACATAGACAATGACCCACAAACAAACAGTGCAACCCAGGCTACCTAAATATGATTCTTAATCAGAGACAACTAATGACACCTGCCTCTGATTGAGAACCATACTAGGCCGAAACATAGAAATACCCAAATCATAGAAAAACAAACATAGACTGCCCACCCAACTCACGCCCTGACCATACTAAATAAATACAAAACAAAGGAAATAAAGGTCAGCACGTGACATCTGAGAGATGTATTGCCACAGGATTTGAGTCGGCTAAATTAAACAAACTCCCCAAGGCCAGTTACCAAAGTAAGGAAGTGTCACGCCCTGACCTGAGTATTATTTTTATATATTTTGGTTAAGTCAGGGTGTGACGAGGGTGGTATGTGTGTTTTTGTCTCATCTAGGGTGTTTGTACTGTCTAGGGGTTTTGTAGATTTATGGGGTTGTTTCCATCTAGATGTTTATGTAGGTCTATGGTTGCCTAGATTGGTTCTCAATTAGAGGCAGGTGTTTATCGTTGTGTCTGATTGGGAACCATATTTAGGCAGCCATCGTGGGTTATTGTCTATGTTATGTTGCATGTTAACACAGTGTTTACATAGCGGTCACCTTAATTGTTTTTTTTGTTTGTTTAAGTGTTCTTCGTGTTCTTCATTCAATAAAGAAGAATGTATTCTAACCACGCTGTACTTTGGTCCACTCCATACGGCGATCGTGACAGGAAGCCATCTGTTACGCAATATCGAGGCAATTAGCAGGAAGTACAGGAACCAAATAAGCGCGATATGGAGAATTCATATTCATTCATATTTGAAGCCGATGTAAAAGCTGATGGAGAAAGTGGCAAATATATTAAATATATTGTGATGATTAAATCATTTTCTGATCTGCACTGTATCTATCTAAACAAACTGCTGAAGGAATTAAAATGTTATATATGTTTCTGTTGGAGATGGGTTTCCATGCAAACACTTTGTGTTACAATTAAAGTTAACCGCATTTATTGTAATTGTGACAACTACAGTAGTAGTCCATAGGCTATTAACTAAGGCCCATTGCTCCACTTCACTTTTGACGAAAAGTGAAACTTTTAATTCTGCTCTCATTGGCACAGAGGACATCCTATAAGGGTCAAAGGTCAAGCTAATTTCGATCATATGCAGTTAATTAATCTCTGTGTCAATTCATCAGAGAAAGATAAATGTACTTTTTAGTGCCTCAGACAATCCAATCACTCTATTGGGCAATGACCTTGGTTCAGTATGGGTCGTTCTTTGAAGACCATTCTCATTTGATTGAGCCTTTTTTCCCACAAGGATAAAAAGAGGGATGCTCAATTAGCTTATCATTTCCTGACTGTCTCATGATCGGTTCCATCCATTGTTCTGTCACGCAACAGCCACGTCAAAATTGGTCCCATACTAGCTCCTGAGCTGTGTCATGTGTTTTTGAATTTCCACTTACAGTAACCTGCACTCTTTCTTTCTCACAGCTGTGAACACCTTGGCATATACATATACAATATTTCTTTAATCCCTTTCGTGCGATTTAAACATTTTCAACGTACTTGTCATGTGATTCTTGCATTACAGCCATAATATTCTAGATACTTGTACTGTACCCAGCTAGCACATTTGTTTCCTTAGTAGTTGTGGGAATGTAAATTCAAAGTTAGTCTACACCTGTTGTTTACAAAGCATGTGACAAATACAATTTGATTTGATTTGAAGTTGTTCGAACATCCCATTGGTCCTGGGAATGAAGCCATAAGTTTCCTGACCGGTAAAACAGAAAAAGAATGTACGTTCTGAAAACGGAAGTGAACATTTTGCCTGTTCTGGGAACATACATTAGTTAGGTTGCATGGAGGTTCTGAGTACATTTTACTATGGTTCCCTGAAAGTTTTCCTGGCAGGTTTCATTAACATTCTGAGAGCAGAAATTATACTGTAGATTATTTGTAGGTTTTTAATAACTTCGTTGAACTTTCACTGAATGTTTCAATAAGACCTTTAATAACACTGCTAGCTTAGTTTGGGTTAACTGTTTCAGACTCCAAACACAGATAGGAACATGGAAATCCATTTGCTTAGGCATTAGTCATGCAAACATGTCCTTTTATTATGGCACGGCATCAGTGAGATTCTAACCTATGGTCTTCCGTTGTCTATCCATGGAATAATTCCACTGGCCAAGAGGATGGAGATGGCATGCCATGTTTTTTTTACTTATACAAAGCTGTTTGTTTTTGTATATTGAAACAGATCCCCTTTCAAAGTAAACAAGCACTCATTAAGATCAGGTGGGGCCAATTAGTAGGCGTGGCCAACACCTGAACACACTTAACAAGATAGAGGATAGCAAGAGTTTTGTTGACGCTGAGAAAGGAATGTATATGTTTTTACATAATGTTCTTAGAACGTTCTTTGAACATTACTACTGTTTTCTTGTGGTTTTTATGGAAAGTTTTCGTAATGTTCTGAGAACATAACTTTAAATAGAGCCAAGTGGAAATCTGCTGAAAACGTTATGCTGAAGTACTGAATTTCCCACAGAAGAACGTTGTTTCTTAACGTTCTCGGGAACAATTTGAGAACATTACTATAAATAGAGCTATGACGAAACCTGTCGCAAACGTTATGCTGTACTGAAATTCCCACCTGAAAAACATTTTTATTTATTTATTTTTATTTCACCTTTATTTAACCAGGTAGGCTAGTTGAGAACAAGTTCTCATTTGCAACTGCGACCTGGCCAAGATAAAGCATAGCAGTGTGAACAGACAACACAGAGTTACACATGGAGTAAACAATTTAGCAAGTCAATAACACAGTAGAAAAAATGGTTCACAGAACGTTATGTGCTAACTGGGTATCCTGCACCATTCCCAGAACATTCCCAGAAGGTTGTATGAAAAATAACCATAGGACAACCACGCGCTCACCAATCTCTAAGAAACATATGGTTCTCAGAACATTATGTGCTAGCTGGGTAGTGCCTGATTCACACTATAGAGCCAATCAGAGCAAGGCAAAGCCGAACTGTACTTGCCTGGCCTGGTTATGTATCCATAGTTACTGGAACCGTGCTAGACAGTAAAATATGAAAATAAAATAACCGAGCCAGTACAGTTCAGGTCGGCCTTATTGTGTAAATCAGGAATATGTGTCCTTCCAAATGACTAGCCATAATCAGACATGAATTCCGAATGAGATAATGTAAAAGTGGCATCGATATGACATCAGGACAATTTCGAACAAGGGAGGTCAGACAAGAGCAGAAAAAAGGATGAGCTAAACAGCCCATCAGATCCTGTCAGAGGCCTTCCTGACACTCCTCCCGCACGCCTCAAACGCTGCCTTAAATATTCATCACTTCCTTTTCCTCATCCTCCACTTGCATTTTATTACCATTCTCAATGGCAATAAATACATTAGTAGATAAAAGGAAAATCTAACCAACTCCCTGGGGCTCTTGAACTAAGCTTCACAATTGACATGCTGTTTGTACTTCAAAATCCATTAAAAATATACAGCTGCCATCAATGTATTAATCATAAGTCCATCGTTTTAGGCTCGTGGCAGGCAGACATATGTACATGTCAGTTGGATAAATACATTTGTGAGGAAAGAAAAAGTCGCGGAGCGCGTAAGAGCCGTTGTTCTTTCATGTTACAGTCGGAGTCTCAAGACTCCCGGTGAATGCGTCTGGCTTTCCTTCCTTTCGACTCTTCTTTTAACAAGTCCAAGAGACTGGCAACCTGACCCCTTGCACTAGTCTGTGTCCTGTTCTCCAGTTCTATCCATAAAACAATGTCTGTCTATACTCTTTTGAACTCGAAGGAGTCATTGAGGATGGTCAGCAAGTGCGTTCTTGATCACAACATTGATTATTAATGAGCGAACCTTTGATTATCGATAGTTTTTCCTATGAATTTGACAATTTTCTGTTTACCTGCAGCCAGGTGTTGCAATGGATCCCTGGGCTCAGTGAAAGGAGAGTTTTGATCATTTTGATATTTAGCTGGGCTCTCCTCTCCTTGTGCTTTGCTTTGCCTCTCTCAGAGCATCCACAAGCAGCAGACCTACAGAGATGCAATTGAAGTGAGGGAGTCTAGTCGATCTGAAGCTCAAACACAAACACATGTGGGTGCCTCGCTTGTAACATCTTCAAATGTCCTTTTAAGAAAGTTTCTCGCCAACCACATCAGTGGAGGCAAAAAACTTATGAAACGACCTGCCAAGCAACACACACACACACACACACACACATCTCCAGGTTTTTCTGATTCCTTCAATCGGAGAAGCATGTCTTAACCCCCCTCCCCCCCCCACTCGCCCTTTTCTCTCTCTTTATTTCATTTTTTATTAAAAACATCAATCTGCAAGATGCCTGCTTTTGACATGTGTTCTGGGTTGTGATGGGCGGACTTAACGGGAGATCAATAGTGGGAGATCACTCACTCTCAGGTGGAAAGGTGAGGAGTACAGTTTAGCAGATGTTCCATGTGAAGGAGAGATGGAGGGGTGCGTGTGTGTGTGTGTGTGTGTGTGTGTGTGTGTGTGTGTGTGTGTGTGTGTGTGTGTGTGTGTGTGTGTGTGTGTGTGTGTGTGTGTGTGTGTGTGTGTGTGTGTGTGTGTGTGTGTGTGTGTGTGTGTGTGTGTGTGTGTGAGAGAGAGGAGGCTAGGTAATCCCTCTGGGAATCCTCTCAGACTTCCACCGGATGGAAAAGGCGATGCGATGCGTTTGTGGTTTTCTTAAAGTCGGGAATATGAGCATCTGATACAGTAGGTAACAGCTTTCATTCAGAACAAAACAGCAGAGTTAGAGCCTCAACGTGTCGGCCGTACAAGACTGTCCTTCTGATGTCTCTTTGACTTGTCTTATGGTGAGAGTTTAGTTCTTCCCATCTGTTCTTTTACCCATTAAAATATGTATATGATTCTGATCTGGGTATAAATTGCTTGTATAGGCACAAATCCACCCAAAATATCCTTGCATCATCCACTATCCTCCCCAAGTTGTGAACTTTGAGTATGAGTAGGATCTGCTTACCCTGAACAATCCTACAATAAACATAAAGTGGTGAATAAAGAAGCGATTTCAACCTGCTCCTACAATTCTAGTGCTAATTTACTTGTCTTGACATTCAACCACCTGTAGGGAGCAACTTCAATGAGAACAAGTGTACTGAAACACAACAGTACACAGTTATTACTAAGCCTATACAAACCAACACAGTGAGAGAAGGAACAGTGGTGGATTATCAGAACAAGATGCATCACAACAGGGTTGTGTTCATTAGGCAAACGCAAGAAAACAGATAGAAACAGGGAGCAGGGAGCTACTACTTGGACTTGTCGAATAAGAAACGCTCATTTTCCGTTGCAAAACCTCTTCAAACGTTGTGTGCCCTAATAAACGTGACCCAGTTACCCGTGATCCTCCCAAATCTCTTTGATACCAGTGGTTGGGGTAAGGAATTAATGGAGACGTGGGATTGGAGGGGAGGTGGGCGAGGAGGGGATTGTACAGTATTTCATCCTCATCCCACAACTTGAACATCTGCTTCTTGTTTTAGTCACATCATCTGTTCTATCCTCCTCCACTCCACCTCTTTTTCTCCCCAATTTCAATCGTCTCATTGCTGCAACTCCCCAACGGTGCCCGGGAAGCAAAGGTCGAGTCATGTGTCGTCCAAAACACGACCCGCCAAACCGCGTTTCTTAACAACCCGCCCGCTTAACCCGGACGCCAGCCGCACCAATGTGTCGGAGGAAACACCATGGAAACACTATTTACTTGTTGACCGAGGTCAGCCTGCAGAAGCCCGGCCCGCCACAAGACCTCAGCCAAGTAAAGCCACCCTGGCCAAACCCTCCCCTAACCCGGACGACGCTGGGCCAAACCCTCCCCTAACCCGGACGACGCTGGGCCAATTGTGTGCCACCCTATGGGACTCCCGATCATGGCCAGTTGTGATACAGCCCGGGATCCCACTCCACCACTTTCATTCACAGGAAATGTAAAGGTTAATGTTGACAGTCTCAATGTCACATGATGAATTCTGTGAGAAAATAGAAAATCTGATACCACAAGGCGATGCACAAGTGTCTGTGTGGCCAAAGCTGACCTGTGATTTGGGGGTGCAACCTTTGCACCTTCACGCACCTCACGGCCCTCAGAGACACACACACACACACCTCAGAAACAAACCAACCATTTCCTCAACTCAATGTCACGTACAACATCTCCCATGTACCTGCTGGCCATTCAGGCTTGACAGAAAGCATTTTGATAGCGTGTCCTTGGTCCATATGCCTCCGCGTTGCATCGCTCAGGGCAGTAATGGGGTTTTATGGGCCATGTTTAAAGCACATCCTTTGCACAGAGAACACGTTTGCCTGTGCACACAGGGTATATTAAGAAGACTCCGGCGGTGGGGAAAGGTTTGAGATGAAGGAAATATGTGACCTTTGACCCTTCGTAGGGATTTATTTGTGAGAGGAGACAGTGACGGAGGTCGACCATCTTAAAGACCTAAATGAAAAAGATGCTTATCTCATCATGCGCAATGAGCACCCATGTTCTCCTTCATAGGGGCTGAAGGTTCTTTAGAGTACTCCTCTTAGCATGGTATGCATCTCAAATGACAGCCTATTAATTTCATAGTGCACTACTTTTGACCAGAGCTCATAGGGCCAATGAGCCCCAATATGGCTCTAGTAGGCAGAAGTAGTGCACTAATTAGGGAATAGGGTACTATTTGGGACTCAACCCTCGTCCTCCAGGAGTAAAAGAAGGCCTGTAGTGTGAAGTGAAGCAGCGTGTTCGTTTCTCATCTTCAACCATAAAAGTGGAGCTGACAAATCTTTTTTCCCGCTATCCGTCCTCCTGCCCTTGAAAAGAACATACAGAGAGACAGCCTGGGAACTCTTAATGTTAACAACCAGAGAATCCGAGCAGAGCGAGCGACATCAAAGGGCTAACCAATTTGCACACCAGCTTACACACACCCACACATGTATACACAAACACTGTCATACATTTCTGTGAGGCATTCTCAGAAGTTCATTACAGTGCATGGGACTGTTGCCTCCCTTTGACAGGATGTGGGTTGTGTTCATTAGGCACCAAATGGACCAAACGGACTGAAACAGGGAGGGACTACCTGGACTTGTGCAATAACAAATGCTTTTTTTCCATTGCAAAACTTTTTAAAACATTGCATGCCCTAATGAACATAACCCCGACTTGACTGCATGGGATGTGCGTAGCGTTCACAAAAGTGTTGGGAAATATTTCCCTACTACAAGCAACGCTGGCTTTCTCAGTCACTCTCTATTAGTGGTCATTTCAGTTCAGGGAATAAAAAACAGCAGGAATCAGACGTTTTGAAGGATTAGTGGCCATCTCCTCTCGTCTCTGATCCCTTCACTTCAGTTGCGTGAGCAGGAAACCTCCCTCCGCAGCCATCCAGTACACTTAATCTACCACTGCAATATTACACACCAGGTCACTGCCAAGGCAAACGCAGCTAGCGCATTAGGAGATAGGATTTTCTCAATGGTTCCTGTTACCACGTATGTGAGAGAGAGAGAGACAGAGAGAGAGAGAGAGTGAGAGAGAGACAGAGAGAGAGAGAGAGAGAGAGAGAGAGAGAGAGAGAGAGAGAGAGAGAGAGAGAGAGAGAGGGAGAGAGAGAGAGAGAGAGAGAGAGAGAGAGAGAGAGAGAGAGAGAGAGACAGAGAGAGAGACAGAGAGAGAGAGAGAGAGAGAGAGAGAGAGAGAGAGAGAGAGGGAGAGAGGGAGAGAGGGAGAGAGAGGGAGAGAGAGACAGAGAGAGAAAGAGATCTCACACGAGGAGTGTGGAATGAGTGGGAACGAGCGAGGGAGGAAAGGACAGATTAACGTGAGAACAGAAGAGAAGGGGGACGTGTAGGAGGGGGGTGGGATGGAAGGAGGGATGATGGATCCAAGATGTGTGAAGATAGAAAGAGTCCTGAACCGCGATGAAAGGGTTTGGGAGTCATATGGAGTTATTCCACAAAGTCCTTGAGGAATATGATAATAATAATAATAACAGGGGATGGGAGGGCAAAGGTCAACGGTGACTTCATCATATCAGAACAGACCAAAGAGCTGTTTCACCACATAGCAAAGGTCGAAACAGCCCTTTAGCACTGGTCTAGGAACAGTTTTATATCAATAGTTAACAGTGGCCAAAATTCAAGGCCAATGTGACGAAAGACAAGCGTTTCGGCACAATTCTCTTGAACATGAATTGAAATCAACTACACTGTGAATTGTTGGTCAGAAGTGGCCTCACCACATGTTGGAATGATTACATGACGTCATTGTGGTACAATTTCCCACCATGTGCACATGTGAGAGGAAATTATGTCACAGCCTCCAGATGGCACTGGTAGACCATGGTGGGAGATACCATCTTTATCCTAATGTAGGGGGAAGTGGTGGGGTGGGTTAGTCCCTTAAGTCTAGGGAGAAACTCATAAATTGGCTAATGAGGAATGGGTAGATCAGACACTCCATTTCCGTGACCTGCACACACACACACACACATACACACACCTTCTCAACAAAAAAATATGCAATCTTAATCGAGATTAACTGTGACTCACAAAGCCTGGATCAAGTCCAAAAAGACCGCTGGATATAGGAATTTTAATTAATCAAAAATCTTTTTGATGTTAATTCAGCATGAGGTAACTCGTAATTAGCCTTTGAAGCTAACAGTTTTTCTGGGGTGGGGCTGTGAAAACATTGCAAAGAATTGCAACAAGACCTAACAAGCACATGTACTTTTTGCGGCCAGTGGTGTGAAAGTACGTAGGCCTACTGTGTACCGCAAACGACACACCCTGTAGACCATGCAAAGCACTGAGAACTGAGTGTTATCCACAGCCTACTCATTGTAGTTTATGTCCTCATCAGAAATGTAGATATGGTGAAACGTTTTGTGGACAGACCACGTTGTCAAAATGTGACCACCATGTGTTTGCTGCTCCAATCTTACTCACAGTATCTTCCCTGCCCATAATGATTTACCCGTAATACACTTTATTAGATATGCAGTACATCGAGTAAGTGATAAGCAATGCTAGTATACCAGTGACCATGTGAATATTTAATTATTTGTAAGTGTTTTTAACTGTGTTTTTTAATCCTCTGTCTTGTTGTTGGTAAAATGGAGTTTCATTGCACGTTTCTGGTGGTTTTGACCCCCAGATTTGCAGATGGACCGGCAGGTCAACTCTTTATGTCTTGGCGAGCTAGCTAGCTGGCTAATGGTTCTGGTTTGAATGATGCGTCTGGACACAGTACCAGCTTTTCTGTTTCACCTGGCTGCTTGTTCCTGATCTCTTGAAAACAATCATTTAGGAGTCACCTGAAGCTTGGGAGGAATGGGAGATGCAGCAGAGGAATACAGTGCTGAGGCAGAGGGCTCGTGGTGAGGACGGCTGGCGAGTACTCTGAACGGTGTGTGGTCATCTTTCTGGCCCCCAGAGCTGGTGAGACATCCCCCAAGTGGGTGCTACACATTGTGAAGGAGGAGAGGTCCTCCTATGAGTCCTCCTATGACTCAGGCTGGTAGTAGCCCTGTACAAGTTCATCACCAGACTCCTTATCAACCATCTCCCTGATCAACCTTCTTCTGATCAAGCCATTAACTGACCCTCTCTTTGGCGGATGCATGCACTCAAAGACATGGCCGCTAATGGTTGAACTACCTTAACTATGGCTAGGCTACTCATGATGATGTACTGCTTGTTGTTTTTCTGCTTTGAGATTCTTATGAAAGGCGTTATACACTGCTCAAAAAAATAAAGGGAACACTTGAACAACACAATGTAACTCCAAGTCAACCACACTTCTGTGAAATCAAACTGTCCATAAATTTCACATGCTGTTGTGCAAATGGAATAGACAACAGGTGGAAGTATAGGCAATTAGCAAGACACCCCCAATAAAGGAGTGGTTCTGCAGGTGGTGACGACAGACCACTTCTCAGTTCCTATGCTTCCTGGCTGATGTTTTGGTCACTTTTGAATGCTGGTGGTGCTTTCACTCTAGTGGTAGCATGAGACGGAGTCTACAACCCACACAAGTGGCTCAGGTAGTGCAACTCATCCAGGATGGCACATCAATGCAAGCTGTGGCAAGAAGGTTTGCTGTGTCTGTCAGCGTAGTGTCCAGAGCATGGAGGCGCTACCAGGAGACAGGCCAGTACATCAGGAGACATGGAGGAGGCCGTAGGAGGGCAACAAACCAGCAGCAGGACCGCTACCTCCGCCTTTGTGCAAGGAGGAGCAGGAGGAGCACTGCCAGAGCCCTGCAAAATGACCTCCAGCAGGCCACAAATGTGCATGTGTCTGCTCAAACGGTCAGAAACAGACTCCATGAGGGTAGTATGAGGGCCCGACGTCCACAGGTGGGGGTTGTGCTTACAGCCCAACACCGTGCAGGATGTTTGGCATTTTCCAGAGAACACCAAGATTGGCAAATTCGCCACTGGCGCCCTGTGCTCTTCACAGATGAAAGCAGGTTCACACTGAGCACATGTGACAGATGTGACAGAGTCTGGAGACGCCGTGGAGAACGTTCTGCTGCCTGCAACATCCTCCAGCATGACCGGTTTGGCGGTGGGTCAGTCATGGTGTGGGGTGGCATTTCTTTGGGGGCCGCACAGCCCTCCATGTGCTCGCCAGAGGTAGCCTGACTGCCATTAGGTACCGAGATGAGATCCTCAGACCCCTTGTGAGACCATATGCTGGTGTGGTTGGCCCTGGGTTCCTCCTAATGCAAGACAATGCTAGACCTCATGTGGCTGGAGTGTGTCAGCAGTTCCTGCAAGAGGAAGGCATTGATGCTATGGACTGGCCCGCCCGTTCCCCAGACCTGAATCCAATTGAGCACATCTGGGACATCATGTCTCGCTCCATCCACCAATGCCACATTGCCCCACAGACTGTCCAGGAGTTGGCGGATGCTTTAGTCCAGGTCTGGGAGGAGATCCCTCAGGAGACCATCCGCCACCTCATCGGGAGCATGCCCAGGCATTGTAGGGAGGTCATACAGGCACGTGGAGGCCACCCACACTACTGAGCCTCATTTTGACTTGTTTTAAGGACATTACATCAAAGTTGGATCAGCCTGTAGTGTGGTTTTCCACTTTAATTTTGAGTGTGACTCCAAATCCAGACCTCCATGGGTTGATAAATTTGATTTCCATTGATAATTTGTGTGTGATTTTGTTGTCAGCACATTCAACTGTGTAAAGGAAAAAGTATTTAATAAGAATATTTCATTCATTCAGATCTAGGATGTGTTATTTCAGTGTTCCCTTTATTTTTTTGAGCAGTGTATTAATAAATGACTATTATTAATATATCATCACTGACACATCGTGCGTTCATCTTTAAATTTATGAAGTTGTAAACACGTCACAAACAACCAGCAAACTGTCCTGTGTTCTCTTTGTCTGCATGCATTTCAAACACGTTTCAGTTTTTGTTTATAAAAGTGTTTAATCGTGGTTTCAGAGGGGGGGTGGAAACCGAAACAGAGAGGGACTCTTTGTGGATTATTCTCGCAAAAGGGAAACATTTTGGGGCAAAAAAACAGCACTGCTACTAGAAATCGATGCTTCTCCCCTGGTGTACCGGGGGGATTTAACGCTGAGTGATCTGAAGTGGCGCCCTGCTGTGAAAACCCGAGTGCTTTGACTCCACATGAAACCGCTCCATCACACAGCTCCGTGTTGTACTAAAAAGCCCCTTATGAGATCATTAACAGGGGGATGAACAAACAGGGCCTAATGAGAAGGAGGACGAGAAGAATCCGTTTGAATGAAAGAAATGAACGGGAGAAAGCTCGATTGGAATCGGAGATGCGATCACTGTTGGTTGGTGGAAGGCTTGAAAAGTGGATCTGTATTGTTGAAAAGTGGGGTGCACTTTGAGTCAAGACAGAGAGACTGAAGAGGGTTAGCTGCAAGCTAAATACCTAAGGAAGAAGAGTCAAGACAGAGAGACTGAAGAGGGTTAGCTGCAAGCTAAATACCTAAGGAAGAAGAGTCAAGACAGAGAGACTGAAGAGGGTTAGCTGCAAGCTAAATCCCTAAGGAAGAAGAGCCAAGACAGAGAGACTGAAGAGGGTTAGCTGCAAGCTAAATACCTAAGGAGGAAGAGCCAAGACAGAGAGACTGAAGAGGGTTAGCTGCAAGCTAAATACTGAAGGAAGAAGAGTCAAGACAGAGAGACTGAAGAGGGTTAGCTGCAAGCTAAATACCTAAGGAAGAAGAGTCAAGACAGAGAGACTGAAGAGGGTTAGCTGCAAGCTAAATACCTAAGGAAGAAGAGTCAAGACAGAGAGACTGAAGAGGGTTAGCTGCAAGCTAAATACCTAAGGAAGAAGAGTCAAGACAGAGAGACTGAAGAGGGTTAGCTGCAAGCTAAATCCCTAAGGAAGAAGAGCCAAGACAGAGAGACTGAAGAGGGTTAGCTGCAAGCTAAATACCTAAGGAGGAAGAGCCAAGACAGAGAGACTGAAGAGGGTTAGCTGCAAGCTAAATACTGAAGGAAGAAGAGTCAAGACAGAGAGACTGAAGAGGGTTAGCTGCAAGCTAAATACTGAAGAAAGAAGAGCCAAGACAGAGAGACTGAAGAGGGTTAGCGGCAAGCTAAATACTGAAGGAAGAAGAGTCAAGACAGAGAGACTGAAGAGGGTTAGCTGCAAGCTAAATACTAAAGGAAGAAGAGTCAAGATAGAGAGTATGGAAAATAAAGAAAAATACAGTTTATTTTAGTCTCATGTTATTGCATCTGTGGAACATTTCAGAGAAAACAAAGATATTCCAAACAGTGTTAAGCTACAGTATACATTACTTCAGCACTGCCAATAGCATGTGTACATACTGTACATAACATCAGAGGGCCTTCCTAGTCCTTAGTCATATGTACCCTTTAGTGTATTGAGAGCAGAAAAACCTCAGACCTCTTAGAACCTGCAAGCTTTTCCAAATCAATCTCTGGTGGAGACATAGACTCGGCCCTCAAACAAACCGAGGCCCTCACCAATGAGCTCAACCTCATAGTTCTCTGAACTCAAAAGACAATAAGAGAAGAGAAGGACTTCTACAAAACAAATTGTTTTCGGAACTGGGAACTCTGTGGGAACTGGGAACTCTGTGGGAACTGGGAACTCTGTGGGAACTGGGAACTCTGTGGGAACTGGGAACTCTGTGGGAACTGGGAACTCTGTGGGAACTGAGAAAAGATAACCAGAAACCCGAAACAGACACATTGACAGTTTCCTCCTGTTAACACACACACATGGGAAAACAAAGTCACTCTAATTAAGCTATCAATCAAGTTCAAGCGGTAACAGCGGGCAGCCCCTATGCAAAGTGACACCGCAACGCTGTGTGGTCCCCATACACACCTGCTTGTTTCCGCAACAGCAGGCAGCTCCTACGTCTTGGGAGGGTTTGCTTCTTCCCCCACTTAATTTGACTCAATGATTGATTGAATAACTTTGAGTTTGAGTTTGTGGTGTTTTACACTCCGGGTTTCTCCTGCACTTTGAGACACATCTATATTCTGTAATCAGCACAATTGTTTTGCTGAGCTGGAATGTGCAATTATTGACCTGTTGCTTCTTTGATTATTTCACGACACTTACAGCCCGACAAAATGTTCTCTCTGATTTGCCATAACAGGAAATAGTCCACGGAACACTGATTGAGAAATGAAGCATCAAGCGAAAGGTGTCATTGAGCTACAGCGGGTCATTCGTAACAGACAGGCGACGTTGATTTGTGGGCACCGCCTCTAACTCAACCACTGACTCAAACATCAGGTCACTTGGGGCATCAATGGCGAAACACATGGCAACAAAGGATTCAATTGTTGTGCGATGCTACACATTAGTCTGTTTCGGGGAAAGAACAGCAAAAGCATTGGCCCTTGAAGCAGCGCTGTCACAGATCTGCCAGGCAAAAAAAAAGCTTGGCCCGGTTTTTACCACATGTACTGTTTTCCAACCAGTCAGCCACATGCATAGATTAACAGCTAGCGACATTAAAAGTTTGACCACCTGTCTCAGTCCTCTCTCTCTGGCCTGCCAAGAGACCACGTGGAGATTCCCTTCCGACCAAAATGTGCCACCTGCTTCCTTCAATGTCCAGCGACTTTTTCAGCAACTTTTATTTCCAACCACAATAGCTCACTTTGTGACCAGTGCCCAGTTTAGCTACGAGGCTACATCAAACACCCGCCCTCATATTGTGTCTTGCCTTCATCTCAGCTGCAAAGTGACGCACTGTTTTAAATCTGGCAAGTGGACCTCATCAGAAGTTGTTTTCTTCATCGGCCTCAAGAGACATCAGTTGGACAAGTGAGTTTTCTCTCTGTCTTTTTCCCCAAAGGAGATGTTGTGGATTTTAATACTGGCTCTGGTGGTTGTTCAGTGAACATTTGAGAATTAGAAAATTTTGAATTAGACCATTCATATCTTAAACATGTTTTTTTGTTAAAAACAAATGAAGAAAATGGTGGTTCATGCTGTACAGTACATCATTTGACATTCTGGGCGTCAGTATCAAAGCCTCTACAAAATCCTTTCATGCGGTAGAGTTGAAAGGCAAAACTAAAACCCTTTAAAGCAATAAAACATTCAAACTGTCTTAGACTACAATACAAACCACACTGTCATGGAAATGATGTGTCAAGTACAATGTTTCCCAAGCTCTAAGATTTAGAGTTTGTACATTACTGCATGTAGCATCATCTTGTAATATCCTATTGACTGAGATTTGGTAAGGTTTCATAAGTTCATGCAAAAAAACTTGTTTGTTAAATACTTGGGAGATAGTGACTCCCCACTGTGCAAAACCCTGTTGAATCAATGCTGTTTCCACATCATTTCAACAAAACAATTGAATGTGGTGATGTTGAATCAATGTGGAAAACTGATTGGATTTGCAGAGTCACCAAACGTTTAACCTACAGCAATAATATCCAAGGAGATGGTGATTTTTTGTTGTTGATTTCAGATTGAATTCACATTAGTTGACAACTCAACCAAATGTAAATCAACTCTAGACGTTGAACTGACGTCTGGGCCCAGTGGCTCACTTGCTTCATCAAACCATTGACCCAATGTTCAAATCAATCTGATACTTCAAAGGAAAACCTGTTGGCTGTTTCACAGTGAATGAGTCGTACAAGCTGTCAGGCAGGCCAAGGCCTTTGTCGTGGGAACCATTTAGGCTGGGAGAGCCTTGACACTTGCGTTCAAGGGGCAGCTTGAGGACATAGTATGACTTAGACCTAGAATGAGAGAAGAAGAATGTCATGTTCTAGTCGTGTAACCACAGCCCTATGAAGTCCTTCACAGAGCCAGAAGAGAAGAAAACGGAGAAAATCATACTCATTTCAGAGGTTGATCTCTTCTCCTCTGTACGTCTGTCATTCTCTCTCTCTCTCTGTCTCCCTCCGTCCGTCTTTTCCCCTCTCTCTCTCTCTCTCTCTCTCTCTCTCTCTCTCTCTCTCTCTCTCTCACTCTCTGTCTTTTCCTCTCTTCTTCTCTCTCTCTCGTGCTCTTTGCTCAAGGCGAGCTCTTTCATCTTTTGTTCCCACCAAAACAGTCAACCGTGACACTTGGGAGTTCATTTAACTTGAATGAATAATAAAGACCACGCAACTGGCCGATCCGTTCGGTATAACTAAATTACAGTAATGATGAGCAACAGAGATTATTTGAGACGCCCAATGGGTCAGTGCGAGCCCCTTTGATGGGAGTTTATCAAATTGAACACAGCACATCGCTAGGGGGAGAGAGAGAGAGAGAAAAAGAAAAAGAAAAGAGAGAGACAGTCAGTGATACGCCATGTTGTGCTCAGTGTTAAATGTAACTGTACAAGTCAAAAATGGAGAGAATTACATCAAAGGCGACTTTCAACAGTGGGATTTTACAACTCAGAGAAAAAGGCTAACTGTCATCGCAGTTACTGTAAGCTCCGGTATGGTTCGTTTTTCTTCCCCGTTTTTGAACTAGAAAAGTTTTTCTTTTCTCTTTCATTTGAAATTTCATGTAGGTCAATGTCAATAGATCAGGCCCAATGTGCAGTGGGTAAAAAAAAAAAACTAGTTGTATGATTTATGTCATCGACATTGTGACGCACCCCCTTCGCAAGAACCCAGTGGGGATCATCAAAGAAGCTGGCGCTTTTCCCCCATGCTTTTTCTGTGGCCTCGCTATTAAATATAAGAAGAGCATGTTAAAGAGATCAAAGGGGATGCTGGTTTCTAGGGGGAAGGTCTTGCTCTATTTCAACTAAGGCCAGCAGGCCGGAGTCACAAGGTAGGCTACTGTAACCTAACACTTACAGGTAACGGAGCAAGGTTTGGGCCTTCCTCTAAAACACTTGTGGTTGTCATTTGAAATATGAAATTTGAGAACTCCACGAAATGGCGGCCATCTTTTCTCGCTCCACTTCCCACAAGTGCCTGGCTGTGCTTCAAACCGCCGCCAGCAATACCACCTGTCTTTTTAATGTGCAGTAAACAATGAAAACACTCTTCAAACGGTATCCGCTTGGCACTTGTTTTTCCTACTAGCCCAAACTGTTTATCTTAAAGGCATACATCAAGCCACCTCGAGGCATTGTTTGCAAGTAAGCCACTTCCTTCTCGTTGGCTTGTGTGTATCAGGGCTGTGTCACCCTAAACCACATCTCTTTCACTGATCAATGGCAACTTCCTGCTACTGCCAAACACCATAGACATGAATCACCTTATAGGCCTACTGCATATAGTTGATAGAACAGTTAGGGCATGGCTGACGGAAACTCCTTTTGAGTCCATTTTAGTAATATAGTATTTTCTATTGCTAAAGTTGAACCTCAGAAACATTCACTTTCATTTAACTTCTGAAAATGAGACAAATTAAATGCCTCCAGATGTTAAAAAAAGAAGAAGAAGAAAGAGATTATACAATGGTAATCAAATCCTACTTGAACTGCCCAGATGCATTACCAACCAAAACCCTATGATGCGAAAAAGGATTGTTTCACTTAAAAGCATGTCTTTGGTTCTGGATATCTGCCTCTCCTCGCCAGCAAGATTTGGTCCAGATAGAAGTCAAGTGAAGTAGGTCTCTCTCTCTCTCTCTCTCTCTCTCTCTCTCTCTCTCTCTCTCTCTCTCTCTCTCTCTCTCTCTCTCTCTCTCTCTCTCTCTCTCTCTCTCTCTCTCTCTCTCTCTCTCTCTCTCTCTCTCTCTCTCTCTCTCTCTCTCTCCACATGTGTGGGAGAGAGAAAGAGAGAGCTTCCACGTGTGAGGTGGGCATAAGAGGGTTATGTGCGATTGCACAGTATCGTGTCCATTTGTATAATCCAACCATGGCAAAAGTAATGCCATAATACCACACCTTTATTTGTGGTCTACTAAAATATGACTGGAAACCAAGCCATCATCTGGTGACCCTCTAGTAAGGGTCTTCTAAAACAGAACCGGACATCAATTACTCTAAGTTCATTTCATTCAATAGGAAAGAAAATGGTTGTGATTATAGGTCAAACGCGCGACTTTTAGATCTGATATCATCCAATTCCAAAGATCCTGCCAGTTGGCTGTAAACCCAGCAGGATTCTGTAAATATTCTCTACGGCTCTGGCAACATCAGCCATGTTTCTGGTGGCTTTAGAACAGCGACCAGATGTCCTTTGATGTCCGCTGATCCCACTTTGTAGCTGACAACAAATAACACACACTTTTATTACACGGGAAACATTTGATGCCTTCACATTTCTTCCTCTAATCCTTTACAGTTTGTCCTCAGTGGGAGAAAAACTGATGTGCTCTCTCTCTCTCTCTCTCTCTGATTGCCTCTCTTCCTTCCTTTCTTTCTTTCTTTCTTTCCTTCTTTCTTTCTTTCTAATCCTAGACTAAAGGGACTTGGATACCACTTGAAATTTGGATTCTGAAATAGCCAGAACCACATCTGAGAGAAAGACAGAGAATTAACAAGACACCACCAACTCAGGGCAAAAAGAGAGAGAAAAAAGCATATTGTTCAATATGGAGACCCAGAAGTATAATCCTGTAACATAAATCATCCAGAGGCAATGAAACAGACTCCAAAGCAACTTTCTGAAGGCGGCCAGAGAGGAAAATAAAAACTGTTGTCAGACAACATATTTGTCCTCTCTAACAACTAGGCCTCGTTTGGATTTTGTGGCTTCTCTAGAAGAGAGACACGATGGCTATCTGTGATGCTTTGTGTGTGTGTGTGTGTGTGTGTGTGTGTGTGTGTGTGTGTGTGTGTGTGTGTGTGTGTGTGTGTGTGTGTGTGTGTGTGTGTGTGTGTGTGTGTGTGTGTGTGTGTGTGTGTGTGTGTGTGTGTGTGTGTGTGTGTGTGTGTGTGTGTGTGTGTGTGTGTGTGTGTGTGTGTGTGTGTGTGTCAATTGACAGTGGATGGATAGTGACCAGCGTCATTGCTTTTCAAAGGGTGACTAAACCCCTGTCTCTTTCATGTGGGTGACGACATGACCTTGCTTGGTCTACAGAGGACGCCAGCCAGGCACCACAGTTCGGTTATAGGCAGTGGTAGGGCAAACAATGCCAGGGCCTGGTGCCATCCACCCCTGCATCCCTCCGTCCCCAGCTGCACCCTCTCAACAAAGCCAGGATTGAAGTGGATTCCCTTATTTATTCCGCTTTCACAAGACTGACATGAAAGACTTGACTGTGTGTTTTAATGTATTGTAACTGTGTTGACTAAAGAAGGCTTGAGGAAGACACCACAGAGCTCAAAGCTGTGTGGAGACACAAAGTGGAGTTCCGTAAAATGTTGACACATAATGTCGTGACGTCAACTGGTTTCCCAGTAATCCTTTCAGATTGGATTACTCAGTTGTGACAGGAAATAAATCACAATGGTGGTGTCCCAAGTGGCACCCTACTCCCTATGGGCCCTGGTCAAAAGAAGTGCACTATAAAGGGAGCCATTTGGGACGTGACCATGACATTAAACCAGTGGCACCTACATGGGCATCTACCACATAGCTACACAAGTACGCCCCGACAACTACACAGCTTCTACACTTACGAACGTAGTCGAGGTTGGCCATTTTCCCTGACTGAGACAGAGAATGGCAAAGCCTCACGTCTTCACCCTGATTAAGAGGTAGGATTAGTCCTGCCAGGAGAGACCGGGGTTGTGGTGGCGGTGTGGGTAGAGAGAGAGAAGGGTGGGGGATGAGTAAAATAGGGGCCAAAACCAACTCAGGGCATGAAGACTTATCCACAGTCGGCCGAAGAGTGTTCCGAGGCCTGAGATAAGAGGAGGCACAGAATCAGATAAGGAAAGAACGTTGAACCATTAACTTTGCATAACTCTCACCATGCCAACTGCCCAGATGTTATCAAATCTCTCTCTCTCTCTCTCGACCTGTTTGCATCTATCTCTTTCTTTCTAATCCTAGACTAAAAGGACTTGGATACCACTTGAAAAGTTGGATTCTGAAATGGCCAGAACCACATCTGAGAGAAAGACAGAGAATTAACAAGACACCACCAACTCAGGGCAAAAAGAGAGAGAAAAAAGCATATTGTTCAATATGGAGACCCAGAAGTATAATCCTGTAACATAAATCATCCAGAGGCAATGACACAGACTCCAAAGCAACTTTCTGTTGTCAAACAACATTTTTGTCCTCTCTAGCGACTAGGCCTCGTTTGGTGTTTGTGGCTTCCGAGAAGAGAGACACAATGGCTATCTGTAATGCTTTGTATGTGTGTGTGCGTGCATGTGTGTGTGTGCGTGTGTGTCTGTGTGTGTGCGTGTGACCATCATTAGCAGCGGACGGATAGTGACCAGCGTCATTGCTTTTCAAAGGGTGACTAAACCCCTGTCTCTTTCATGTGGGTGACGACATGACCTTGCTTGGTCTACAGAGGACGCCAGCCAGGCACCACAGTCCGGTTATAGGCAGTGGTAGGGCGAACAATGCCAGGGCCTGGTGCCATCCACCCCTGCATCTCTCCGTCCCCAGCTGCATCCTCTCAACAAAGCCAGGATTGAAGTGGATTCATTTATTTATTCCGTTTTCACAAGACTTGCATGAAAGACTTGACTGTGTGTTTTAATGTATTGTAACTTTGTTATCTAAAGAAGGCTTGAGGAAGACACCCCAGAGATCAAAGCTGTGCGGTGACAAAGTGGAGTCACGTTAAAGTGTGACACACGTCGTGACGTCTACTGGTTTCCCAGTAATCCTCTCAGACTGGATTACTCAGTTGTGACGGGACAAAAATCACCATGGAGGTGCCTCAAATGACACCCTATTCCCTGTGGGCCCTGGTCAAAAGAAGTGCACTATTAGGGATTAGGGAGACATTTGGGGTGCAACCCAAAACACTAAACCAGTGGCACATCGAGTACATGGGCATCTACCACATAGCTACACAAGTACTCACCTACAACTACACAGCTTCTACACTTACGAACGTCGTCCAGATTGGCCATTTTCCCTGACTGGGACAGAGAATGGCAAAGCCTCACGTCTTCACCCTGATTAAGAGGTGGGATTAGTCCTGCCAGGAGAGACCGGGGGTGTGGTGGCGGTGTGGGTAGAGAGAGAGAGAGAGAGTGGGAATGAAAAAAAGAAGGGCTAAAACCAACTCAGGGCATGAAGACTTATTCACCATTGACAGAAGCGTCTCCCGAGGCCTGAGATAAGAGACGGGGAACCACATCAGGAAAAAAATGTTAAGTCGGGATAAGTCTCACCAAGCCAACTGCCCAGATGTTATCAAAAACCTCTCTCTCTCTCCCTCCCTCCCTCCCTCCCTCCCTCCCTCCCTCCCTCCCTCCCTCCCCTCCCCCTCCCTCCCTCCCTCCCTCCCTCCCTCCCTCCCTCCCCTATGGCATATGGCTTTGATTCCAGAATCATGCTGGTGCGCTAATCTAAGCAGCTCCACCCCACCAAGTCAGAGTCTGCAGTACTGCCTTTGCAGTATTTGGTTACACTGAATCATATGTCTACACCACACCACCTGCATTGATGTCTCCTGCTGGTGTGAAGACGATAGCCTCAGTATGAACCATTGACCAGGCTGCTACTCGTGCATCAAACCATGCATTGCTGACTGACATTTTTTCCTGATGTGGTTCCCCATCTCTTATCTCAGGCCTCGGGAGACGCTTCAGTCAGAAAATGGCGCCGGAGCAGAAGGCTCCGTATTACGTGCCCCCCAACCGATTGTGTTTTTTTGCTTGTTTATCTGCGTTGTTTGTAACTTCTTTTTTTACTATTTTTGTACATAATGTTGCCGCAACAGTCTCTCATGACCGAATATAACTTCTAGACATCAGGACTGCGATTACTCACCATGGACCAGCAGAATCCTTTTTCTTCATTCACGACTCTGACGAGCCAGAGGCGGAGGATATACGGCTCCCCCAGGAACAGGCCCCGACCCCAGTGATCTGCGTGAAGAGGAGGCGGAGAAAGAGATTCCGGTGGGCGGGCTGCCTTCTGAGGAGTAGGCGGCGATCAAAACAAAAAACACTCCCCTCAATTCTGCTCGCAAACATGCAATCTTTGGACAATAAAATGGACAAGTTATTGGGATGATTAAACTACCAATGGGATATTAAAAACTGTAACATCTTATGCTTCACGGAGTCGTGGCTGAACGACGACAATATCAATGACGTACCGGCAGGATAGAACAGCGTCGTCTGGTAAGACAAGGGGCAGCAGTGTATGTATTTTTGTAAACAACAGCTGGTGCACAATATCTAAGGAAGTCTCCTCGCCTGAGGTAGAGTTTCTCATGATAAGCTGCAGACCACATTACCTACCGAGAGAGTTTTCATCTATATTCTTTGTAGCTGTTTACATACCAACATAGTCAGAGGCTGGCACCAAGATAGCATTGAATGAGCTGTATTCCGCCATAAGCAAACAAGAAAACGCTCACCCAGAGCCGGGGACTTTAATGCAGGGAAACTTAAATCAGTTAACACCTCATTTCTATCAACATGTTAAATGTGCAACCAGAGGGAAAATAACTCTGGACCACATATACTCCTCACACAGTGTCACGCCCTGACCTTAGTTATCTTTGTTTTCTTTATTATTTTGGTTAGGTCAGGGTGTGACGAGAATGGTGTGTGTTTTTGGCTTGTCTAGGGTTTTTTGTATTCTATGGGGTTTTGGTATGTCTAGGTATATGCAGGTCTATGGTGGCCTGAATTGGTTCCCAATCAGAGACAGCTGTTTATCGTTGTCTCTGATTGGGGATCCTATTTAGGTTGCCATTTGTGTGCTATTGTCTATGTATAGTTGCCTGTGTCAGCACTCGGTTAAATAGCTTCACGTTCGTTTTGTTGTTTTGTTAGTTTGTTTAGTGTGTATTCGTTAATTAAAATAGAATGTATTCATATCACGCTGCGCCTTGGTCTCATCAATACAATCGAACGTGACAGAATAACCCACCAAACCAGGACCAAGCGGCGTGAAAAGGAGGAACAGCGCTTAATGGGGAGATGGACCTGGGAGGAGATATTAGATGGAGCAGGACGCTGGACACAGCCGGGGGAGTATCGCCATCCTAAGGAGGAGATAGAGGCAGCGAAAGTGGAATGGCGATTCAATGAGGAAAAATCCTGGAGAATAGAGAAACGGCGACACGGCTAGCACGGAAGCCCGCAAAGTAGCCCCAATAATTTTTTGGGGAGGGGGCACACGATGAGATTGGCTGGGTCAGGTAGGAGACCTGAGCCAACTCCTCATGATTATCGTGGGGAGCGTGTAACTGGTCAGGCACCGTGTTATGCAGAGATGCGCATGGTGTCTCCAGAATGGGCATCCAGCCAGGACTTATTGAGCCAGCTCTATGTTCTGGATGTCCAATGCGTCTCCACGGTCCAGTGTATCCTGTGCCTCCTCCCCACACTCGCCCTGAGGTGCGTGTCACCAGCCCAGTACCACCAGTGGCAACACCATGCACCAGGCTTCTTGTGCACCTCCAGGGTCCAGTACGCCCTGTTCCTGCTCCTCGCACTCGCCCTGAGGTGCGTGTCCCCAGCCCGGTACCACCAGTGCCGGCACCACGCAACAGGCCTACAGTGCGCCTCCAGGGACCAGTACGCCCTGTTCCTGCTCCTCGCACTCGCCCTGAGGTGCGTGTCCCCAGCCCGGTACCACCAGTGCCGGCACCACGCAACAGGCCTACAGTGCGCCTCGGCAGTCCAGAGCGTCCGGCGACAGTACCCAGTCCAGAGCGTCCGGCGACAGTACCCAGTCCAGAGCGTCCGGCGACAGTTCACAGTCCGGAACCTCCAACGACGGGCCACAGACCGGAACCTCCAACGACGAGCCACAGTCCGGAACCTCCAACGACGGGCCACAGTCCGGAACCTCCAACGACGGGCCACAGTCCGGAACCTCCAACGACGGGCCACAGTCCGGAACCTCCAACAACGGGCCACAGTCCGGAACCTCTAACGACGGGCCATAGTCCGGGAGCTCCAACGACGGTCCCCAGTCCGGGGTCTCCAACGACGGTCCCCAGTCCGGGGTCTCCAGCGACGGTCCCCAGTCCGGGGTCTCCAGCGACGGTCCTCAGTCCAGAACATCCGACGATGATCCACACAGTGAGGGTCCCCAGGCCGGGGCCTACGACGAGGATCCACAGTCCAGAGCCTCCGACGATGATCCACGGGTCAGTGCTACAAGAGCGGACTCAGGGTAAAGAAGGGGGGCGGCGACCAGAGCCGCCACCAAGGTTAGATGCCCACCCAGACCTTCCCATATAGGTTTAGGTTTGCGGCCGGGAGCCCGCACCTTGGGGGATACTGTCATGCCCTGACCATAGTTATCTTTGCTTTCTATATTATTTTGGTTAGGTCAGGGTGTGACGAGGGTGGTATGTGTGTTTTTTGTCTTGTCTAGGGTTTTTTGTATTCTGTGGGGTTTTGGTATGTCTAGGTATATGTAGGTCTATAGTGGCCTGAATTGGTTCCCAATCAGAGACAGCTGTTTATCGTTGTCTCTGATTGGGGATCCTATTGAGGTTGCCATTTTCCATTTAGATTATTTGGGTTATTGTCTATGTATAGCTAACTGTGTCAGCACTCGGTTTAATAGCTTCACGTTCATTTTGTTGTTAGTTTGTTTAGTGTTTGTTTAGTGTCTATTTGTTAATTAAAATAGAATGTATTCATATCATTCATATCTTGGTCTCATCAATACGATGAACGTGACACACAGAGATGCATACAAAGCTCTCACTCGCCCTCCATTTGGCAAATCTGACCATAATTCTATCCTCCTGGTTCCTGCTTACAAGCAACAATTAAAGCAAGAAGCACCAGTGACTAGATCAATAAAAAAGTGGTCAGATGAAGCAGATGCTAAGCTACAGGACTGTTTTTCTAGCACAGACTGGAATAAGTTCCGGCATTCCTCCATCACATCTGTCATTGGCTTCATCAATAAGTGCATCGATGACATCGTCCCCACAGTGACCGTACATATATACCCCAAACAGAAATCATGGATTACGGGCAGCATTCGCACTGAGCAGAATACTAGAGCTGCCGCTTTCAAGGAGTGGAACTCTAACCCAGAACCTTATAAGAACCTTATAAGAAATCCCGCTATGCACCTCTGACGAACCATCAAACAGGCAAAGCGTCAATACAGGACTAAGATCAAGTTGTACTACACCAGCTTTGATGCTCCTCGGATGTGGCAGGGCCTGCAAACCATTACAGACTACAAAGGGAAGCACAGCCAGGAGCTGCCCAGTGACACGAGCTTACCGGACGAGCTAAACTACTTCTATGCTCGCTTCGAGGCAAATAACACTGAAACATGCATGAGACCACCAGCTGTACTGGAAGACTGTGTGATCACACTCTCCGTGGCCGATGTGAGTAAGACCTTTAGACAGATCAACAGTCACAAGGCCGCAGGGCCAGACGGATTACCAGGAGGAGTACTGCGAGCATGCGCTGACCAATTAGCAAGTGTCTTCACTGACATTTTAAACCTCTCCATGTCCGAGTCTGTAATACCAACATGTTTTAAGCAGACCAACATAGTGCCTATGCTCAAGAAAACTAAGGTAACCTGCCTAAATAACTACCGACACATAGCACTCATGTCTGTAGCCATGAAGTGCTTTGAAAGGCTGATCGTGGCTCACATCAACACCATCATCCCAGAAACCCTAGACCCACTCCAATTTGCATACCGCCCCAACAGATCCAGAGATGATGCAATCTCTATTGCACTCCACACTGCCCTTGCCCACCTGGACAGAAGGAACACCTATGTGAGAATGCTATTCATTGACAACAGCTCAGCGTTCAACACCATACTGCCCTCAAAGCTCATCAATAAGCTAAGGAACCTGGGACTAAACACCTCCATCTGCAACTGGATCATGGGCTTCCTGACGGGCCGCCCCCACGTGGTAAGGGTAGGTAACAACACATCCGCCACACTGATCTTCAACACAGGGGCCCCTCAGGGGTGCATGCTCAGCCCCCTCCTGTACTCCCTGTTCACTCATGACTGCACGGCCAGGCACGACTCCAACACCATCATTACATTTGCCGAAGACACAACAGTGATAGGCCTGATCACCAAAAACAACGAGACAGCCTTTAGGGCGGAGGTCAGAGACCTGGCCGTGTGGTGTCAGGGCAACAACCTCTCCCACAATGTGATGAAGACAAAGAAGATGATTGTAGACTACAGGAAAAAGAGGGCCGAGCACAACCCCGGGGCTGCATTGGAGCAGGTTGAGAGCTTCAAGTTCCTTGGTGTCCACATCACCAACAAACTAACATGGTCCAAGCACACCATGACAATCGTGAAGCGGGCACAACAAAACCTATTCCCCCTTAGGAGACTGAACATTTTTTGTCATGGGTCCTCAGATCCTCAAAATGTTCTACAGCTGCATCATCGAGAGCATTCTGACTGGTTGCATCACTGCCTGTTATGGTATGGCAACTGCTCGAACTCCGACCGCAAGGCACTTAAGAGGGTAGTGCGAACGGCCCAGTACATCACTGGGGCCAAGCTTCCTGCCATCCAGGACCTATATACCAGGCAGTGTCAGAGGAAGGCCTTGAAAATTGTCAAAGACTCCAGCCACCCTAGTCATAGACTGTTCTCTCTGCTACCACACGGCAAGCTGTACTGTAGGTCCAAGAGGCTTCTAAACAGCTTCTACCCCCAAGCCATAAGACTCCTGAACATCTAGTCAAATGGCTACCCAGACTATTCACATTGCCACCCACTCCCCTCTCACCATCACTGCCACTCTCTGTTGTCACCTATGCATAGTCACTTTTAATGAACTCTACCTACAACTAACCGGTGCCCCCGCACATTGACTCTGTACCGGCACCCCCCTGTATATATTGTTGTTTTTTACTGCTCCTCTTTAATTACTTGTTACTTTTATCTCTTATTCTTACCTGTCGGTTAGGGGCTCATAAGTAAGCATTTCACTGTAAGGTCTACCTACACCTGTTGTATTCGGCGCATGTGACTAATACTATTTGATTTGATCCTCTCCTCATGTCAGTGGGAGCACGATATTTTAAAAAAAGCCCTCATTTAGATTGGAATAAACATTGTACTTTAATGTTACCTAAATGAGGCTAACCATCTGACTCAAGAGGAGGACTGTTTGACTTTGAAACAAGATCGTCACTCTGTCTATCGACTCCATCCCATCCTGATGGCACTACCTCAGGTTGGCCACTAGCTGGCGGGAGTGGAGAATTTGGTGGTCATGCAGACATGAGGTCAGGCATTGTGTTTTTCCGAATGTCATCAATTAGGGTTTTCCCTTATGATGTTGCAATATGTCCATTATGTGTGGTCACAAATCTTTCGTGGGTGGAATTGGGGAAAAATTCATTCTGGGAACTCGCCAACGCAAAAAATCCTAGTATTCTCCTTGAAAAAACAGTCAAAATGATTTATCTTTCAGAACTCCATACCCACATGTTCCTCCTATTTCCTCCCATAACCATTGTGTGGGATTAACCAAAGCCAGTAGATGCATCTGTCACCCTAGATGAGCCATAGATAAAGAAGGGAGCTTTAATGAGTGTCTGGGAGAGAACAGACACTGTTCTGTCCATCAATTAGGACTGCTTAGACTGGTGTCCTTTGAACTGTACTGGACTCCATGTCCCAGCATGCTCTATGGCAGAGACCAGGGGTGGAGGACGGGAGGCCTCCTGAGGTAATACATCACCACACCTCAGAATACAGATTAGAATGGAATGAGATTCTATTTCTCTGATAATTTCAATCTAACACCAACCACTCTTCCACTCTTCTCCTTTCCTTCGCTTATTGCTTCCGATAGAACTCATATTGCTAGCTGGGTTGGATTCAATCAGCGATTCATACTACAGGAGCCTGTTGATGTCTCCTGCATCTTTCTCTTCAACCCAACCCAACACTGGGTGTTTTTGCTTCCCAGACAGGTGTAGCTCCCCATCGAGACTAGTGGTCATGTACTGCATGAAACAAACCATTCATATCAACTCTCACATAAAACACATTCTTATACATAAAACAGAAATTCTTGCTTCTCCATCAACTCAAATAACTCCAAGCAAAATATCTGAATATGCCCCGCATTACTGCCTCGCATTACCGCCTCGCATTACCGCTAATGATACTAACAATGGAAAGATACTGGATACTGCATGGTTGTGTTTTCAACCATGAAACGATCATGAAACAACCATGAAACAACCTCTACTCTCCTTAGGACACAACTTCTCACTTGGATATATTTTTCCAGGGAGGGTTACTGCGAGAGGGGGACGAGAGAGAAAAGGGGCATAGAAAGCGAGAGAGCAAACAAGTGACAAGGGGAGATAGAGAGCGAGACAGAGAGAGAAAGCGAAAGACGGGACAGAGAGAAAGACAAGAATCGTTTGGAGTCAGAAAACACATTTCAAAGAGGCCAAACGGCCTGTATGGGAAGTTGGATAGCAACTAATAAAGTGCATCTCTTCACAACAATAAATAATGCATCAAGAGGAAACAACATGAAACACTGAGACTTGTTTCATCCTCAGAAAGACGGAGAAAAGGGTTTATTAACAGACGTCGGTGCGTTGCGTTCATGTCATGGAGGAGCGCTCGTACCAGGCCTCATTTAAAGTCAATATCTAAAGAACTTCTCCTCAACTTTGCTGACATTTGGTCCAGATTAATATTTTGTGACATAAATTGAATGCATTTGTGTGAAATAGTTAGTGTCGGGCTATAGTTGGTTGGTGAACATGCTGTCGTGTTTGGAAGTGTTCTGAAAACTGTTCAAGTGCGGTCGTGGCACATCCTGAGGCAATGGAGAATGTATTTTCTATCTCTTTTCTCTTTCTATGGTGGGATACGTAAACAGAAACAAATTGTCTGTCTGAAGTACTCTTACAACACCAACCCCCCATCTCTCTCTCTCTCTCTGTCTCTCTGTCTCTCTCTCTCTCTCTCTCTCTTTCTTTCTCTCTCTCTGTCTCTCTCTCTCTCTCTCTGTCTCTCTCTCTCTCTTTTTCTCTCTCTGTCTCTCTCTCTCTCTCTCTGTCTCTCTCTCTCTCTGTCTCTCTCTCTCTCTGTCTCTCTCTCTCTGTCTCTCTGTCTCTCTCTCTGTCTCTCTCCCTCCATTCAGTAACCACTGGAAACCCTTGTGACTCCACCTACAGTCGGCCTCTGCAGTTCTTTCATGTCCTGCCTCGCTGCCCCAGCGGGGAAGGAGAGTCAGTTCTCATGACTCAGTACAATCAACCGGCCACCCCCGCGAGGGGGGGAAATAGTTCTGGCCACCAGCTGACGGCCAAGGACAGAGGATCAAACAAACCGCCAAGCGGGGCAAGAGCAACTAAGGGCTAATCTCTGTTAGAATAGACATGCAAAGCGGTTTGGGTTACCGGGATGGGGTTGCAATGTGGTCGCCTTGCAGTCAGTCGACTGTATGGTTATCATATGAATCACTGGATAGGAAGGTAGAGTTATGTTTTGTAGTAGAAATGTATTATTTTGGGAGCTGACTTGTCAGCTGATGTGTTTTCTATCGACAGTGTGTGCCTGTGGTGTAGCAATGAGTTTGGTGTGTGTGTGTGTGTGTGTGTGTGTGTGTGTGTTTGCATACATGCATGTTTGAGATTTTCCTGACCACTTGACCTGACAGAGTATCTCACAGCTGTACAACACTGACATCGTGTGACATCATTTGTAAATTAAACTTATACTGTTATTGGGTAAGATGTTGGGTTAAACCATCTACAAGAAAACAGTATTTTTTATTCATCGTAAAATTTGATCTCTACGGAATTTTTTTTCCGAGGAACAAATGCATTGCATTACATAGAAATACACATGGTTTTATTGACATTTAATTCAGGCAATCAATGTTCTCGGTCTCAATTTGCTTTGTCATGCACAGTTGAGTTTCAGCACTGGGCTATCTCAGATGGCAGGGAATCATCATCGAATGTATCACTTGGTTCTAGAAAGGAAAGCACCCACACATCATGAAGACTTGATGGTAATGTTGTTATTTGTTTAGAGCGAAAATAGCTAGCAAGAAAAAAAAACACACCTTCAAAGCATTCTGGGATCTTGAGTTTTCCATCGATGCACTGCGTTGACACTGCATAGCCACACTTCTTTTCCTTGTTCATACAGTAGACCGAGAGGACTTCCCCATGTGAGATTTTATTGGGCTCGAAATCCTTTATCCAAAATGTCCTTCCATTGTAAAGGATGCGTCCTCTTTTAATATCTACCTTGCAGGGAACTGTGGAACAAAGAGGGAAATGATGATGAATAAGAATTTAGAATGAAAAAAACAGCAACATTCAGCTATTCAAAACACTGATTTGATAGGTAAAACAATGTAATAAAACAAAGCAAAATTACTAAATTGTCACAAAATCGGTGGTCCTACCCCTGCAAGCTGGCTTTATTGACCAATCCCCTGTTTGGAGACATTCGATCTCCACAGGCCCATCCAGGACATAGTCTATATTACATCCATATCTGACAGTCTCCTTGAAGCCGTACTCCCTCTTATCATGAATGTTCATGTAGCCGTTGTTGATGTCTGTTGGAGCTGAACAGGTCACCACTGGAAACAAACAGAGGTCAGTCGGGGCTAGTGTGAGGTCAGAATACCACTTTATCATCCACAAAGCAAATCACTTGTCATGTATTACCACTTAAACGGTGCAATTTGTATTTCATTTCATTTCCTCTGAGGTTTCACAAACATGTCTGGCCAAAACTAAAAGTAACAAACAGTTACACGAGCCAATAACTATCCCCCTCAGTTTACAAACGTTATGGATTGCACCTTTTACTGAGGTGACATGAAGTCTTCAGCAATAAATATAAAGATGTTTTATTGTCACATGCAGGGCCCCTGTAGAAAATTAGGGTTAAGTGTCTTACTCAAGGGCACATCGACAGATTTTTCACCTTGTCGTTAGGGGTAGTCAAACCAGCCCCCACCACCATCAAAGTCACCCATCCCTGCTCTAGGCTACCTGCAGCAATACAACAGATCAGAGACTTTGACTGATAATACTGTACCTACATTTACATTCTGGTGGCTCAGTCCAGTCTCCGTTAGTGCTGCACGATCCCCTCTCATTGCCTATGAGGACAAGTGGAGGGAAACACTCGTAGGTCCCCCCAAAACCAAACACCGTCATGTTGCCTGTGAACTTACTGTCGTAGACTATTTTCCCATATTTAGGTATTGGAGGAAGACCACACGTCACCGCTAACAGAGGAGAGAGATTTCATTCACATGCTCATTAATCAAGCACATTTGATCCAAAAACGTGATATTCTCTATATTTTTTTGTTATCAGAGACATACGATGTAACATATGAATATGAATAATATAGCCTACAGTAAAGCCATTATTCAAATCTCCGTTTTACACATTGTGGAATGCTCTTTACAATTACAGCAATAAGGCCACGTTTACATTGTGCTTATAGATTTGTAATTGTCAATGTGAGTTTGTATGCATTATCAATGCGAGATCATGTTGAATCATTACTGTTCAGTGCTAGAGTAGCTATGCATTTCAGTATAAGGCAGACACTTACGTGTGCACTTCGGTGGGGGATCACTCCATTGTCCGTCATGCAAGCACTCAATGGTACTGGCTCCTTGCAGGATGTACCTGTAGACCACATTACCGTAATCTGTCAAATGATGTGATAAAACAAACATCAAGTGGACACTATGTCAGGTGTATGGGTATACAGTGATTTCAACGTTGACCTACTTCACATGTGTTTGATACAATAACACGTTATAGACTTTGACAGCACAGAGAGGTGACCAGTTGTCAATGAGACAGGAAAATAGAATTTGTAAACGCTATTCCCCATACCCCTCGTGGCAGGTGTAGTTGATGGTACTCTGGTAGACAATGTCCACAAACTCCATGTCTCCGTGGTCCAAGGCGTCTGGGAAGGAGCAACTCTTTGCTGCGTCAGAAGTAGAAAAGGATCGATCAGTCAGCAATGCTCAACAGTTCCATCAATGAGTATCAAATCAAATCAAAATCAAATCAAACTATTTGCCACATGCGCCGAATACAACAAGTGTAGACTTCACTGTGAAATGCTTACTTACAAGCCCTTAACCAACAGTGCAGTTCAAGAAGAAGAAAATATTTACCAAGTAGACTAAAATAAAAAGTAATAATAAAAAGTAACACAATAAGAATAACAATAACGAGGCTATATACAGGGGGCACCGGTACCGAGTCAGTGTGCTGGGGCAAGCTAGTTGAGGTAATCTGTACATGTAGGTGGGGGCGAAGTGACCATGCATAGGTAACAAACAAACAGCGAGTAGCAGCAGTGTACAAGAGAGAGGGGGGTAAAATGTCCGGGGGCGATTTTTATGAATTGTTCAGCAGCCTAATGGCTTGGAGGTAGAAGCTGTTGAGGATCCTTTTGGTCCTAGACTTGGCGCTCCGGTACAGCTTGCCGTGCAGTAGCAGAGATAACAGTCTATAACTTGGGTGACTGGAGTCTCTGATGATTTTATGGGCTTTCCTCTGACACCTCCTATTATATAGGTCCTGGATAGCAGGAAGCTTGGCCCCAGTGATGTACTGGGCCGTTCGCACTACCCTCTGTAGTGCCTTTACAGTCAGATGCCGAGCAGTTGACATACCAGGCAGTGATGCAACCGGCCAGGATGCTCTCGAGGGTGCAGCTGTAGAACCTTTTGAGGATCTGGGGACCCATGCCAAATCTTTTCAGTCTCCAGAGGGGGAAAAGGTTTTGTCGTGCCCTCTTCACGACTGTCTTGGTATGTTTGGACCATATTAGTTCGTTGGTGATGTGGACACAAAGGAACTTGAAATTCTCGACCCTTCTCCACTACAGCCCCATCTATGTTAATGGGCCCTGTTCAGGCCCACCTTTTCCTGTAGTCCACAATCAGCTCCTTTGCCTTGCTCACATTGTTGGAAAGGTTGTTGTGCTGGCACCACACTGCCAGTTTTCTGACCTCCTCCTTATAGGCCGTCTCATCATTGTCGGTGATCAGGCCTACCACTGTTGTGTCGTCAGCGAACTTAATGATGGTGCTGGAGTCGTGTTTGGCCTCGCAGTCGTGGGTGAACAGGGAATACAGGAGGGACCTAAGTGCACACCCCTGTGGGGCCCCAGTGTGAAGAATATATATTGAGTATCAACTGATAATACATGGAATATACTGAGTATCAACTGATAATACTTGTAATATATTGAGTATCAACTGATCATTCTTGTAATATATTGAGTATAAACTTATAATACTTGTAATATACTGAGTATCAACTGATCATTATTGTAATATATTGAGTATAAACTTATAATACTTGTAATATATTGAGTATCAACTGATCATTATTGTAATATATTGAGTATAAACTTATAATACTTGTAATATATTGAGTATCAACTGATCATTATTGTAATATATTGAGTATAAACTTATAATACTTGTAATATACTGAGTATCAACTGATCATTATTGTAATATATTGAGTATAAACTTATAATACTTGTAATATACTGAGTATCAACTGATAATACATGGAATATACTGAGTATCAACTGATAATACTTGCAATATACTGAGTATCAACTGATAATACTTGTAATATATTGAGTATCAACAGTTCATTCTTGTAATATATTGAGTATAAACTTATAATACTTGTAATATATTGAGTATCAACTGATCATTATTGTAATATATTGAGTATAAACTTATAATACTTGTAATATACTGAGTATCAACTGATCATTATTGTAATATATTGAGTATAAACTTATAATACTTGTAATATACTGAGTATCAACTGATAATACATGGAATATACTGAGTATCAACTGATAATACTTGCAATATACTGAGTATCAACTGATAATACATGGAATATACTGAGTATTAACTGATAATACATGGAATATACTGAGTATTAACTGATAATACATGGAATATACTGAGTATCAACTGATAATACTTGTAATATATTGAGTATCAACTGATCATTATTGTAATATATTGAGTATAAACTTATAATACTTGTAATATACTGAGTATCAACTGATAATACTTGCAATATACTGAGTATCAACTGATAATACATGGAATATACTGAGTATTAACTGATAATACATGGAATATACTGAGTATCAACTGATCATACTTGTAATATATTGAGTATCAACTGATAATACTTGGAATGTTTTTATGAGGATCAAATGATGATACATGAACAGTACTACTGTTTTTGGTCCAACTTTATAACAGCGACCTACTTGAGCACTTGAGTCTAGACTTGGTCCAGTGTCCACTAGCAGTGCAGATGATTGTGCGAGAGCCTGAGGTGGGTGTATATCCTCGTTTACACGACAGCACCACCACGTCTCCGGGGGAGTACACCCTCTGGAGCCCCTCCAGGTCCATACCGTCACCCAGGGACGGGCGGCCACATTCTGAGGGGGCAGACAGGCAACGGGATGGGTCAATAAAACACACACACACAGAAACACACACAGACACAGAAACACACACAGACACAGAAATAAACATGGACACAGATTAACCAAAGAAGTGCCTGTGCAATTCCCCAGACATGTTACTTGTAGTCAAGTGATAGTTTGTTGAGCATAAAGGTAGGTGGACTATTAAGATAAAGTGTATTTTTACTTTCAGCTTACAGTAACTGAAAGTATTCGTCAACATGACACAAGCCCATTTGCCTGAACACACTCTGAGAGTACATAGCAATATTGAACAGCATACAGCACAGAAACACAGAAGGCTTCTAAATCAATAGGCCAAAACTGGGACATACTGAACAAACATATAAACACAACATGTAAAGTGTTGGTCCCATGTTTCATGAGCTGAAATAAAAGATCCCAGCAGTGTTTCATAAGTAGAAAAATCTTTTCTCTCAAGTGTATTGCACTAATTTGTTTACATCCCCGTTAGTGAGCATTTCTCCTTTGCCAAGATAATCCCTCCATCTGACAGGTGTGGCATATCAAGAAGCTGATTAAACAGCATGATCATTACACAGGTGCATCTTGTGCTGGGGGCAATAAAAGGCCACGCTAAAATCTGCAGTTTTGTCACGCAACACGGACGTCTCAAGTTTTGAGGGAGCGTGCAATTGAATGTTAATTTCTCTACCATAATCCAACATCTTTTTAGAGAATTTGGCAGTACATCCAACTGGCCTCACAACCTTAGACCACGTGTAACAATGTCAGCCCAGGACCTCCACAACCAGCTTCTTCACCTGCGGGATTGTCTGAGACCAGCCACCCAGACAGCTGATTAAATTGTGGGTTTGCACAACCAAAGAATTTCTGCACAAACTGTCAGAAACTGTCTCATGGAAGCTCATCTGCGTGCTCGTTGTCCTCACCAGGGCCTTGACCTGACTGAATCCTGGTTTCAACTGTATTGGGCATGTATGGCGTTTTTTGCAGGCGAGCAGTTCGCTGATGTCAACGTTGGGTTATGGTATGGGCAGGCACAAGCTACGGACAATGAACACAATTGCATTTTATCCATGATAATTTGAATACAAAGAGATATTGTGGCAGGGCCCATTCATCTGCCGTCATCATCTCATGATAATGCATGGAATGCTCTGAATCGACATGTACGACAGCATGTTCCAGTTCCCGCCAATATCCAGCAACTTCACAAAGCCATTGAAGAGGCTTGGGACAACATTCCACAGGCCACAATCAACAGCCTGATCAACTCTATGTGAAGGTGAATGGTGTCGCACTGCATGAGGAAAAATGGTGGTCACACCAGATACGGACTGGTTTTCTGATCCACGCCCCTACATTTCTTTCAACGGTGTCTGTGACGAACAGATGCATATCTGTATTCCCAGTCATGTGAAATCCATAGATTAGGACCGAAGGAATTTATTTAAATGTACTGATTTCCTTATATGAACTGTAACTCAGTGAAATCGTTGAAATTGTTGCATGTTGCGCTTATATTTTTGTTCAGTGTAGATGATGTATTCATAGATACTGTACCTTTCTTGGATGCCACTGGTGTATACAAGGCAAGCAGACAGATCAGCAGCAAAGACAGACTTGGGGCCATTATCTGTGGTGTGGAGAGAGTGTCCTCTCCTCTCTGCTTTCAGGGGTAAAAAAAAAAAAATCAGAATGTCGTTGGAGCTCCTAACTTTTTATGTTACTCAAGGTAAGAGTCGATGACAACGCAGAATGAGGCAACCTCGAGGTCTTTTAGTATTTTTGTAATTCACCGTAACACACCAGACCTTTGTGAGCCTTACTGGTTATATGCCCCACCCCTATTCCTAGTACACATCAACATCAACAAGTTCTCTTCATCAAACCCTGTCTGCGGAATAGAATGTGCTTTCAATCCATTTATGTGGTACAATAAAGTTGACTGAAACTATTCTAGCCCTATAACATTGATGTGGCTAGATGACGCAGTGGTGTAGATCTACATACGCAGACCTACCACTATGAAATCTTTACTTGTGGGATTGTATCCGTTAACCTGTAGGACATGCCATTTTGTAATCTCATACAGTTTGTGTTTGATGTTCTTGTTGCAAAATTGCAAGAGTTCAGTCAGATACCGAGTTCAAGTCAAAACAAAGGTTTGTTTACTCTGAGTTCAAAAGTAACTTGTTTTTCTCTCCCAAAACTGCAGAGCCCTTTGTGTATGAGCAGAGCTTCCAAATACTGTAATCCTATACTGACATCTAGTGTTGTTTTCAGGCATCATGTACTATACTAAACAGGCAATCAAATTCAGGCTCATTAAAGTTATGGATATAACAGGTTACTAGCAAAGCAAGGCTGGATTATTTGGACACAAAGTAAGACTGCTAAAACAGATCATTTTTAAAAAGTAATGTTTATTTGTCATTTATTTGCCCTATTCTTCCTCTTTGTATTGTGTTTATTTTGTGAGGTCGGCAGGACACATCGCAATCTCAGATGGAAGTGATTTGGGTTTGAGGGTGTACTCCATCTTGCCTGGTTCTAAGAGAAAGACAGACACACAAACACATTTGGCATTTTAGTGGTGCGAATATTAAGGACTCCACTAAGCAGCGTTTGGGAAGTTTTCAAAATGGGACCACAACACATTTTTACTCTGGGTCGTGTTCATTAGTCATCAAACGGAAGAAAATGGACTGAAACATGGAGAGACTACGACACGTGTCCAATAAGAAACACTCATTTTTGATTTACGTTGTAAAATGCCATAATGAACGTGACCATGTTATCTTGGTACGACAGGCCTCACCTTTAAAACATTCTGGGGTATTGAGTGTGCCGTCGATGCACTGACTTGCTACTGGAATGCCACACTTCAGCTCCTTGTTCAGACAGTAGAACACAACAGACTCCCCATGAAGGACTCTATTGGGTTTCAGATCCCCAATCCAGATCTTCTTGGCATTGTAGAAGATGCGACCTCTGTTGATGTTAACTTTACAGGGGGCTGCAGTAAAGTGACGTCAAGCAAAGCAACATGACTCTCAGTTTAGAATTGAATAGAATGAAATGAAATAGATCATGGAAATTCTTTAATTTTCTTCTATATCAGTACCCAACCTGACACACCATGTACACAATAGGTTGGGAGCAACACATGGTCAGCCACACAGCAGCGACCCTGGAGAGGTTTTGGGAATGCAGTGCCTTGCTCAAAGGCACAATGGCAGTACGCTCTCATTACGCAATCATTTCAGTCATCAAAGATGAAATAAATGGTTGCTGATACACATCTAATCACATGTAAATCAACAAGCTGGTTCGGGGTACAGACACACACAAGTGACATTCCCACAAGAGTAACAACAGTGCAATCTTTTCTATGACTCAATAGCTCAGGTGTGAACTTTCCCCTATATACAGCAGAGGAGGCTGGTGGGAGGCGCTATAGGAGGATGTGCTCATTGTAATGGCTGGAATGGAATAGACGGAACAGAGTCCAACATGTGGTTTCCATATGTTTGATGTGTTTGATACGGTTCCATTTAAACCATTCCAGCCATGAGCTTGTCTTCCTTTAGCTTCTCCCACCAGCCTCCTCTATGTACAGTTATAGGGTCAGCTTCCTCTCTCCCAATCCTAACCTTAACCATTAGTGAGGGAAATGCAAAACTGACCAAAGATCAGGGTCTAAGGGCAACTTCACCCTACACTGACTCATTGACTCACCTCTACAAACGGGCAAAGCAGACCAGTTGCCTGTATTCTGACACTGTATTTCCTCAGAGCCGTCCAGAACGTAGTGTTCCTGGCACTGGTACTTGACCTTCTCCTTGTAGCCAACCTCCCTCATCACAGCAAAGGTGATGATGCCGTGGTCTATCGTTGGTGGGATGGAGCAACTCACCTCTGCAACAGGTCAGAAAAGTCATGGGCTAGTGAAAGTGTATTAACAATGCAATAACCTGTTTCAAGTAATATTGTCAGGGTTAATCTAAATTACATTTTTTTAAATTAAGGCATAAACAGAGGAAGACAGGATTATGCAAATGTATCAATTATCATCACTTGGAGTGGATGAACAGTTAACAATAACAATATTATAGAATCATTGTCAGGGCCGGCTCCAGGCATAAGCGACATAAGCAGTTCCCATGCCGCTAGGGGCCCCCACATGTTATTTTATTTCTATTTATTTTGGGGAATTAATTCGGAGTCTCAATTTACTGTTGAGATTTAGGATAATAGAATACACAAGGTGCAGGTTAAAAATGTGGTTGTGCATCACTCAATTAGCCATTTCAGCTAACAAAGATTGGTAAATTGGTAAATTAGTCTAGCCATCTATCTGCCGAAAACTGACTCTTCACGCAAGGCACGTGCCCAGGGGCCCTGACCTCCAAGGGGCCCCTATTGATTTTGTTAGTCACTCTCACTCAGATATCATCAACACGGCATAAGTAATGGCAAAATGGGAAGAATTGCTGGGAATTAACTATACAACGTTTTTGGGGGGCAACCAAATCTCAAGTAGGGCCCCCAAAAGGCTAGATCCATGTAATAATGTGACCTAAAAGATCATTGATAATTTATCAGTGGTTCAACCAAAAACTTCTCAACCAATGAGATTTGTTCACCAACCATTTGGCTTATGCTGCCACTGTCTGCACCTACCCTTGCATACCGGTGGCTCAGTCACGTTTCCACTGGCCAAGCACGATCCTCTCTCGTTGCCAATGGGAGCTCTTGGCGGCAAACACTCATACGTCCAACTCTCTCCGTACTGGATTTCATTGCCAGTGAACTTCTTATTGTCATAGACAATTTTACCATGCTTAGGTGCTTGAGGCAGAGCACAACTCACAGCTGCAGGGAAGAAATATTTTAAATAATTTAGACTACATTTTCATATTTAGACAAACAATGGAGAAAAGCAATGTTACATTCTTGAGGTCTGGTATACCTTTGCACATTGGTGGTGGTGCACTGAGGGTACCGTCGTGTAAACACACACTCTCATTGGCTCCTATCATGACGTACCTGAAGAACACACATTCTTATTGGTCTGAGATGCAGAGTCAGCTAAATGTAGTCAGAACTAAACCACACTGAATTTCCCTCACCCATCATCACATGTGTAGTTGAGCACACTCTTGAATGGCACGTCAATCATCCCTGGCTTTTGCATAGGCTTGGGGAGAGGACACATCTTTGCTGTGTCAAAAAATGATTCACGTGGATATGATTTATGCCTTTTATGTTGTTAATAAAATGTATTACCATATCCCTATCCCCTTGCTAAAGTATGGACTGTCCATGGTACTGTATATGTGACTTTAGGGTTCCGGAATTCTCAGAAACATTCCCAAAATTCCCAGGTTTTCCAGAAATCCCAGTTGGAAGATTCCTTGAATCAAGGGACAAATAAGCAATAAATCTGGAAAAACCAACAATTTACCTGAATTTATGCTTCACATTATGTCATGGATGTTTTGTGAATGGGTTGGAACTTACGAGAACACACAAGGTCCAGTTTGGTCCACTCTCCCGAGGCCAAGCAGGTGATCCTGGCAGTCTTGGCTTTCCCAGGTGTGTATCCACGCTCACACACCAGGGTCACCTCTTTTCCAATCTCGTACTCACGCTTTAGACCCAGTGTATCTATACCGTCCGTCACGGGTGGGTGGCCACATACTGAGGATAAATGGGAATATTGATAGACAAACATAACGCTGTGCCGTAAATGATATAAAAACACATTGGAAACACGGCTAAAGCATAGGTTACTGAGTCTTGTGAACCAACACTGTAATATATATTCTGCAGTCAAATCATTTGCGCCATACCTTTCTTGGATGTCACTGACGTATACACGGCAAGCTGGCAGAGCAGCAGCAAAGCCAGGGTTGGGTTCATCTTTTGCGGGGTTGAGAGAGACTGTGTCCGTTCTCCCGGCAGTGGACGGTGAAAAATGTAGATGGTCCGTTCAAAAGCCCTGAAAGTCTGATCCAATCAGATCGCCTGAAATAGGCTTCCATTTGATTGAACCCAAAGTTCAAAGCACATGCATGTTTACTCCGAGTTGAAGGATAACTTTCACTCAGTACACATACACACAGACACGTACGCCCGCACGACAATGACTCCGAATCATCACATGTATCAGCTGTATAAAATACAGGTTTCATCATGGTAATACTAATGCTAATACTGTTTTTCTTAAACTGTCATTCGAATACGATTTGGTTTCTAAAGGGTGCAGTCTTGCCCTACCTGTGTCTTTCAGATAGGACAGGTTAAGCCTGGTTCAGATGGTATTTATTTTGGCCATTGCCCAATGTATACAGTATATTGTTCATCTGCTACTAACTGCTACTAACTGCTATTAGCTTGATATTTAGCATTACATGGCACCTTCGGATCACCAAGACAACTATTTACATCAACACTTTCAGCACAAACACCCGTCTGCCCTTACAACTGCTACAAGGCTAACTATCATAAATATGAGGACAACAGTGGGACACAGATACTTTTTAGGAATTGGGAGAGAAAAGCACTGAGGTCGCAGACAACTGTAGTCTGACATGTACTGGGGGGTGGTTGGACACGGGGGAGGGTAGTCCCTTTTTTCCTTGGTTTACATTTGCTATATCATTTCTTCCATCCTAGCCATAGTTCCTCCTCTGCTTGCATGCACCATCCCCTACATTAAGGTGTTTTGGTACTTCCGGCATGCTCTACGCTTTTCCACGTGCTAATTTGTACTATACCACAGGTCAATGTAGTCTACCGGTCTAACTGTTCATCCAGGCCTCTATCCACCATTCATAGTGACAATACCGGTAGGTGAATCGTTTGCCCAGATCTGCAATAGCTATCATTCCACACATAAAAGCATTCAAAACGGCATCGATTTATAATATGAATCCACAAGAACAAATAGGCATAGCTGAGAGGCTGCGGAGAGGCATCATTGTAGCATCCCTATTGATCTTGTTTAGGGACAGCACAATTATCCTACATAGACTAGCCTACAACACCACAGTGCAATCAATAATTGCTTTATTGTTTTAAAGTGAGTACACGGTTCTACTCTAGGCTGCAGTGGAAATGTCATGAGAATAACGGCTGTGATTTGAATGTTTCATTCCATGTGGATCTGTTGTGGGTCTATTCTCGGCAGTTTATAAAGGTCTAAAAAGGAACAGTAGCAGGCCAGTCTGGTTGTATTTTTACTTCTGATACTGAAAGTCTGCTGCAGATCATCACTCTCCCAAGTCGTCCCGAGATAACGTGGCCACGTATGCTCCCGGCAGGCCCAGTTATTCAGGAAAGTTTCAAACGCTATTCCTTGTCGGACTGAGCGGCTTTTCCTCACGCACCTAGAATCTAACCCTTCAATACAACCGAAATATTTCTCATTTGACTTTGAAATGTATGACCTTTTATATCTGGCATTAACACAACCAGTCACAATGTTGTAATCTGATTAGGCTACTTCAAAAGTCGTACACACGTTCGACCAAAATATAACTCCAGCATCCTCAAAATGGTTTGACATTAACCAGGTATCCAGCCAACCATACATGTTGGATAAAACGTTTTATGGAAACAGCAAATTTATTTGACAAACTTTCCAAATGTTGACAAAAGAAAATACGCTAAACAGGGTGGGATCTTTTTGTGCCAGTAAAATTCCTTATTGGAGAAATGGTGTTGGGAATGCTTTTGTGATATGTTGTGTGGTTCTCCCACTAGGACTCAGGAAAGCATGCCGTTTGTTAGGCAACTTAAACAGGTTATAATGAACTTCACAGGGTGGTGAAAGTGCACGGTGATGAGTTTGGTTGACAGTTGACAAATCAAAATAATCTCGCAGTTTTGTCCACAATAATCTCATCATATAGGTGGGCACTATATCTGCGAGCTATTGGATAGAGCACATGTGCCAATACCAGAATGGGCACATTAGCTATACCTACGCAACATTTTTTGGTGACAAATCCATCAGTAGGCCTAGAGTTGAAAATGTGATGGAAACCTATTTAATTTTTTTTTTTTTTGATACATGGGAATTTAACCGAAAAGTTATTTTTATGTGCGCTACCTATTTATGCACAGACTTTTAGTCAATTTGATGGAAACACAACTCTGATTGGAAAATGTGCATATTTTGTTTAATGCAGATTTTAGAATGATAGCATGAAAATCTGTTGCCAATTGGATGGAAAACTAGCTATAGGCACCCTAAAGGCAATGGCAAGTGTGCCAGTCCAGTGTCACTTTGATGATGCCTGCACATCATGGTTCACCAGCAGCCCCAAACGTAAAAAAAAAAAAAGCTACAGACCAGCCAAAACAAGCTTGTAAGAATTGTACTTGTAATTGTACTCCCTCTTAATACTCATCTCGATGTCGAGCATTTTAGGCAGCTAGACTGGCTATCTGTGGAGAAAAAAAAGAGTACTATTAATTCAACATGGTATAGTCCACAGCATTATCACAGACTCAGCCCCCAGGTACCTATCCAACTATTTTTCATTTGTTAATAATGTCCTCCAGAATAATATCAGAGGAAGAGACTCTAATATTCACTGTTTTAAAAATAAGTGTCTATCTGGTAAGAACACAATGTTATATACCAGCGTTGTTTAGTGGAACAAACTACCACAACAACTCAAAGCCATACCGAACATAACCACTTTTTAAAAGAATGTTCAGAGCTGGCTAATGTGTGAACAGTATAACCTTTTTTATCTGTATCTCTGCAATGTGTCTGTAACTCTGTAATGTGTCTGTGTCTATGTAACGTGTCTGTATCTCTGCAATGTGTCCGTATCTCTGTAACGTGTCTGTATCACTGTAACGTGTCTGTATCTCTGTAACGTGTCTGTATCTCTGTAACGTGTCTGTATCTCTGCAACGTGTCTGTATCTCTGCAACGTGTCTGTATCTCTGTAACGTGTCTGTATCTCTGCAACGTGTCTGTATCTCTGCAACGTGTCTGTATCTCTGCAACGTGTCTGTATCTCTGCAACGTGTCTGTATCTCTGTAACGTGTCTGTATCTCTGCAACGTGTCTGTATCTCTGTAACGTGTCTGTATCTCTGTAACGTGTCTGTATCTCTGTAACGTGTCTGTATCTCTGTAACGTGTCTGTATGTCTGCATTGTGTCTGTATCTCTGTAACGTGTCTGTATCTCTGCAATGTGTCTGTATCTCTGCAACGTGTCTGTATCTCTGTAACGTGTCTGTATGTCTGCATTGTGTCTGTATCTCTGTAACGTGTCTGTATCTCTGTAACGTGTCTGTATCTCTGTAACGTGTCTGTATCTCTGTAACGTGTCTGTATCTCTGTAACGTGTCTGTATCTCTGTAACGTGTCTGTATCTCTGTAACGTGTCTGTATCTCTGTAACGTGTCTGTATCTCTGTAACGTGTCTGTATCTCTGTAACGTGTCTGTATCTCTGTAACGTGTCTGTATCTCTGCATTGTGTCTGTATCTCTGTAACGTGTCTGTATCTCTGCAACGTGTCTGTATCTCTGTATCTCTGTAACGTGTCTGTATCTCTGTAACATGTCTGTATCTCTGCAACGTGTCTGTATCTCTGCAACGTGTCTGTATCACTGTAACGTGTCTGTATCTCTGTAACGTGTCTGTTTCACTGTAACGTGTCTGTATCTCTGTAACGTGTCTGTTTCACTGTAACGTGTCTGTATCACTGTAACGTGTCTGTATCTCTGTAACGTGTCTGTATCTCTGTAACGTGTCTGTATCACTGTAACGTGTCTGTATCACTGTAACGTGTCTGTTTCACTGTAACGTGTCTGTATCACTGTAACGTGTCTGTATCTCTGTAACGTGTCTATATCACTGTAACGTGTCTGTATCTCTGCAACGTGTCTGTATCACTGTAACGTGTCTATATCTCTGCAACGTGTCTGTATCACTGTAACGTGTCTGTATCACTGTAACGTGTCTGTATCTCTGCAACGTGTCTGTATCTCTGCAACGTGTCTGTATCTCTGCAACGTGTCTGTATCTCTGCAACGTGTCTGTATCTCTGCAACGTGTCTGTATCTCTGCAACGTGTCTGTATCTCTGCAACGTGTCTGTATCTCTGCAACGTGTCTGTATCTCTGCAACGTGTCTGTATCTCTGCATTGTGTCTGTATCTCTGTAATGTGTCTGTATCTCTGCAATGTGTCTGTATCTCTGCAATGTGTCTGTATCTCTGTAACGTGTCTGTATCTCTGCAATGTGTCTGTATCTCTGCATTGTGTCTGTATCTCTGTAACGTGTCTGTATCTCTGCAATGTGTTTGTATCTCTGCAATGTGTCTGTATCTCTGCAATGTGTCTGTATCTCTGTAATGTGTCTGTATCTCTGTAACGTGTCTGTATGTCTGCATTGTGTCTGTATCTCTGTAACGTGTCTGTATCTCTGTAACGTGTCTGTATCTCTGTAACGTGTCTGTATCTCTGTAACGTGTCTGTATCTCTGTAACGTGTCTGTATCTCTGCATTGTGTCTGTATCTCTGTAATGTGTCTGTATCTCTGCAATGTGTCTGTATCTCTGCAATGTGTCTGTATCTCTGTAACGTGTCTGTATCTCTGCAATGTGTCTGTATCTCTGCAATGTGTCTGTATCTCTGCATTGTGTCTGTATCTCTGTAACGTGTCTGTATCTCTGCAATGTGTCTGTATCTCTGCAATGTGTCTGTATCTCTGTAATGTGTCTGTATCTCTGTAACGTGTCTGTATGTCTGCATTGTGTCTGTATCTCTGTAACGTGTCTGTATCTCTGTAACGTGTCTGTATCTCTGTAACGTGTCTGTATCTCTGTAACGTGTCTGTATCTCTGTAACGTGTCTGTATCTCTGCATTGTGTCTGTATCTCTGCAACGTGTCTGTATCTCTGCAACGTGTCTGTATCTCTGCAACGTGTCTGTATCTCTGCAACGTGTCTGTATCTCTGCAACGTGTCTGTATCTCTGCAACGTGTCTGTATCTCTGCAACGTGTCTGTATCTCTGCAACGTGTCTGTATCACTGTAATGTGTCTGTATCTCTGCAACGTGTCTGTATCTCTGCAACGTGTCTGTATCTCTGTAACGTGTCTGTTTCACTGTAACGTGTCTGTATCTCTGTAACGTGTCTGTATCTCTGTAACGTGTCTGTATCTCTGTAACGTGTCTGTATCACTGTAACGTGTCTGTATCACTGTAACGTGTCTGTTTCACTGTAACGTGTCTGTATCACTGTAACGTGTCTGTTTCACTGTAACGTGTCTGTATCACTGTAACGTGTCTGTATCACTGTAACGTGTCTGTTTCACTGTAACGTGTCTATATCACTGTAACGTGTCTGTATCACTGTAACGTGTCTGTTTCACTGTAACGTGTCTGTATCACTGTAACGTGTCTGTATCTCTGCAACGTGTCTGTATCTCTGCAACGTGTCTGTATCTCTGCAACGTGTCTGTATCTCTGCAACGTGTCTGTATCTCTGTAACGTGTCTGTATCTCTGTAACGTGTCTGTTTCTCTGTAACGTGTCTGTATCTCTGTAACGTGTCTGTATCTCTGTAACGTGTCTGTTTCACTGTAACGTGTCTGTATCTCTGCAACGTGTCTGTATCTCTGCAACGTGTCTGTATCTCTGTAACGTGTCTGTTTCACTGTAACGTGTCTGTATCTCTGCAACGTGTCTGTATCACTGTAATGTGTCTGTATCTCTGTAACGTGTCTGTTTCACTGTAACGTGTCTGTATCTCTGTAACGTGTCTGTATCTCTGTAACGTGTCTGTATCTCTGTAACGTGTCTGTTTCACTGTAACGTGTCTGTTTCACTGTAACGTGTCTGTATCTCTGCAACGTGTCTGTATCTCTGTAACGTGTCTGTATCTCTGTAACGTGTCTGTTTCACTGTAACGTGTCTGTATCTCTGTAACGTGTCTGTATCTCTGTAACGTGTCTGTATCTCTGTAACGTGTCTGTTTCACTGTAACGTGTCTGTAGCACTGTAACGTGTCTGTATCTCTGCAACGTGTCTGTATCACTGTAACGTGTCTGTATCTCTGTAACGTGTCTGTATCTCTGCAACGTGTCTGTATCACTGTAACGTGTCTGTATCACTGTAACGTGTCTGTATCTCTGTAACGTGTCTGTATCACTGTAACGTGTCTGTATCTCTGTAACATGTCTGTATCACTGTAACATGTCTGTATCACTGTAACGTGTCTGTATCTCTGTAACGTGTCTGTATCTCTGTAACGTGTCTGTATCTCTGTAACGTGTCTGTTTCACTGTAACGTGTCTGTTTCACTGTAACGTGTCTGTTTCACTGTAACGTGTCTGTATCTCTGTAACGTGTCTGTATCAATGTAACGTGTCTGTATCACTGTAACGTGTCTGTATCTCTGTAACGTGTCTGTATCACTGTAACGTGTCTGTATCTCTGTAACGTGTCTGTATCTCTGTAACGTGTCTGTATCACTGTAACGTGTCTGTTTCACTGTAACGTGTCTGTTTCACTGTAACGTGTCTGTATCACTGTAACGTGTCTGTTTCACTGTAACGTGTCTATATCACTGTAACGTGTCTGTATCACTGTAACGTGTCTGTTTCACTGTAACGTGTCTGTTTCACTGTAACGTGTCTGTATCTCTGCAACGTGTCTGTATCTCTGCAACGTGTCTATATCACTGTAACGTGTCTGTATCACTGTAACGTGTCTGTTTCACTGTAACGTGTCTGTTTCACTGTAACGTGTCTGTATCTCTGCAACGTGTCTGTATCTCTGCAACGTGTCTGTATCTCTGCAACATGTCTGTATCTCTGTAACGTGTCTGTATCTCTGTAACGTGTCTGTATCTCTGTAACGTGTCTGTTTCACTGTAACGTGTCTGTATCTCTGTAACGTGTCTGTTTCACTGTAACGTGTCTGTATCTCTGCAACGTGTCTGTATCTCTGTAACGTGTCTGTATCTCTGTAACGTGTCTGTTTCACTGTAACGTGTCTGTTTCACTGTAACGTGTCTATATCTCTGTAACGTGTCTGTGTCTCTGTAACGTGTCTGTTTCATTGTAACGTGTCTGTATCTCTGTAACGTGTCTGTATCACTGTAACGTGTCTGTATCACTGTAACGTGTCTGTATCTCTGTAACGTGTCTGTTTCACTGTAACGTGTCTGTATCTCTGTAACGTGTCTGTTTCACTGTAACGTGTCTGTATCTCTGCAACGTGTCTGTATCTCTGTAACGTGTCTGTATCTCTGTAACGTGTCTGTTCCACTGTAACGTGTCTGTATCTCTGTAACGTGTCTGTATCTCTGTAACGTGTCTGTTTCACTGTAACGTGTCTGTTTCACTGTAACGTGTCTGTTTCACTGTAACGTGTCTGTATCTCTGCAACGTGTCTGTATCTCTGTAACGTGTCTGTATCTCTGTAACGTGTCTGTTTCACTGTAACGTGTCTGTATCTCTGTAACGTGTCTGTATCTCTGTAACGTGTCTGTATCTCTGTAACGTGTCTGTATCTCTGTAACGTGTCTGTATCTCTGTAACGTGTCTGTAGAACTGTAACGTGTCTGTAGCACTGTAACGTGTCTGTATCTCTGCAACGTGTCTGTATCTCTGCAACGTGTCTGTATCTCTGTAACGTGTCTGTATCTCTGTAACGTGTCTGTTTCACTGTAACGTGTCTATATCTCTGTAACGTGTCTGTATCTCTGTAACGTGTCTGTTTCACTGTAACGTGTCTGTATCTCTGTAACGTGTCTGTATCACTGTAACGTGTCTGTATCTCTGTAACGTGTCTGTATCTCTGTAACGTGTCTGTATCTCTGTAACGTGTCTGTATCACTGTAACCTGTCTGTATCTCTGTAACGTGTCTGTATCACTGTAACGTGTCTGTATCTCTGCAACATGTCTGTATCACTGTAACATGTCTGTATCACTGTAACGTGTCTGTATCTCTGTAACGTGTCTGTATCTCTGTAACGTGTCTGTATCTCTGTAACGTGTCTGTTTCACTGTAACGTGTCTGTATCTCTGTAACGTGTCTGTATCTCTGTAACGTGTCTGTATCTCTGTAACGTGTCTGTATCTCTGTAACGTGTCTGTATCTCTGTAACGTGTCTGTATCACTGTAACGTGTCTGTATCACTGTAACGTGTCTGTATGTCTGTAACGTGTCTGTATCTCTGCAACGTGTCTGTATCTCTGTAACGTGTCTGTATCTCTGTAACGTGTCTGTTTCACTGTAACGTGTCTGTTTCACTGTAACGTGTCTGTTTCACTGTAACGTGTCTGTATCACTGTAACGTGTCTGTATCACTGTAACGTGTCTGTATCTCTGTAACGTGTCTGTATCTCTGTAACATGTCTGTATCTCTGTAACGTGTCTGTTTCACTGTAACGTGTCTGTATCTCTGTAACGTGTCTGTATCTCTGTAACGTGTCTGTATCTCTGTAACGTGTCTGTATCTCTGTAACGTGTCTGTATCTCTGTAACGTGTCTGTATCTCTGTAACGTGTCTGTATCTCTGTAACGTGTCTGTATCTCTGTAACGTGTCTGTATCTCTGTAACGTGTCTGTATCTCTGTAACGTGTCTGTATCTCTGTAACGTGTCTGTATCTCTGTAACGTGTCTGTATCACTGTAACGTGTCTGTATCTCTGCAACATGTCTGTATCACTGTAACGTGTCTGTATCTCTGTAACGTGTCTGTATCTCTGCATTGTGTCTGTATCTCTGCAACGTGTCTGTATCTCTGCAACGTGTCTGTATTTCTGCAACGTGTCTGTATCTCTGCAACGTGTCTGTATCTCTGTAACGTGTCTGTATCTCTGCAATGTGTCTGTATCTCTGCAACGTGTCTGTATCTCTGCAACGTGTCTGTATCTCTGCAACGTGTCTGTATCTCTGCAATGTGTCTGTATCACTGTAACGTGTCTGTATCACTGTAACGTGTCTGTATCTCTGTAACGTGTCTGTATCTCTGTAACGTGTCTGTATCTCTGCATTGTGTCTGTATCTCTGTAACGTGTCTATATCACTGTAACGTGTCTGTATCTCTGCAACGTGTCTGTATCACTGTAACGTGTCTGTATCACTGTAACGTGTCTGTATCTCTGTAACGTGTCTGTATCTCTGTAACGTGTCTGTATCTCTGCAACGTGTCTGTTTCACTGTAACGTGTCTGTATCTCTGTAACGTGTCTGTATCTCTGTAACGTGTCTGTATCTCTGTAATGTGTCTGTATCTCTGTAACGTGTCTGTATCACTGTAACGTGTCTGTATCTCTGCAACGTGTCTGTATCTCTGTAACGTGTCTGTATCACTGCATTGTGTCTGTATCACTGTAACGTGTCTGTATCTCTGTAACGTGTCTGTATCTCTGTAATGTGTCTGTATCTCTGTAACGTGTCTGTATCGTGTCTATATCACTGTAACGTGTCTGTATCTCTGCAACGTGTCTGTATCACTGTAACGTGTCTGTATCACTGTAACGTGTCTGTATCTCTGTAACATGTCTGTATCTCTGTAACGTGTCTGTATCTCTGCAACGTGTCTGTAGCACTGTAACGTGTCTGTATCACTGTAACGTGTCTGTTTCACTGTAACGTGTCTGTATCACTGTAACGTGTCTGTATCACTGTAACGTGTCTGTATCACTGTAACATGTCTGTATCACTGTAACGTGTCTGTATCTCTGTAACGTGTCTGTATCTCTGTAACGTGTCTGTATCTCTGTAACGTGTCTGTTTCACTGTAACGTGTCTGTTTCACTGTAACGTGTCTGTTTCACTGTAACGTGTCTGTATCACTGTAACGTGTCTGTATCACTGTAACGTGTCTGTTTCACTGTAACGTGTCTGTATCACTGTAACGTGTCTGTATCACTGTAACGTGTCTGTTTCACTGTAACGTGTCTGTTTCACTGTAACGTGTCTATATCACTGTAACGTGTCTGTATCTCTGTAACGTGTCTGTTTCACTGTAACGTGTCTGTTTCACTGTAATGTGTCTGTATCTCTGCATTGTGTCTGTATCTCTGTAACGTGTCTGTATCTCTGTAACGTGTCTGTATCTCTGTAACGTGTCTGTATCACTGTAACGTGTCTGTATCACTGTAACGTGTCTGTTTCACTGTAACGTGTCTGTATCACTGTAACGTGTCTGTATCACTGTAACATGTCTGTATCACTGTAACATGTCTGTATCACTGTAACGTGTCTGTATCTCTGTAACGTGTCTGTATCTCTGTAACGTGTCTGTATCTCTGTAACGTGTCTGTTTCACTGTAACGTGTCTGTTTCACTGTAACGTGTCTGTTTCACTGTAACGTGTCTGTATCACTGTAACGTGTCTGTTTCACTGTAACGTGTCTGTTTCACTGTAATGTGTCTGTATCTATGTACAGTATGTATCTATTGTATGAATGTATGTAAAAAAATATGGACCACAATGGAAATACGTTAACTGACAGATCAATCAGTCAATCAATCCAAACTGTGCAGTGGACATTTGGTTAATGGAAAGAGATATATGTTACAAAACACTAACAAAAAGTTTAATGGCATTCGGAGAATGTCAAGACAAGTCTTCGATACCTGGTAAGCCTACAAGGTGAGAATGTCAAGACAAGTCTTCGATACCTGGTAAGCCTACAAGGTGAGAATGTCAAGACAAGTCTTCGATACCTGGTAAGCCTACAAGGTGAGAATGTCAAGACAAGTCTTCGATACCTGGTAAGCCTACAAGGTGAGAATGTCAAGACAAGTCTTCGATACCTGGTAAGCCTACAAGGTGAGAATGTCAAGACAAGTCTTCGATACCTGGTAAGCCTACAAGGTGAGAATGTCAAGACAAGTCTTGGATACCTGGTAAGCCTACAAGGTGAGAATGTCAAGACAAGTCTTGGATACCTGGTAAGCCTACAAGGTGAGAATGTCAAGACAAGTCTTGGATACCTGGTAAGCCTACAAGGTGAGAATGTCAAGACAAGTCTTGGATACCTGGTAAGCCTACAAGGTGAGAATGTCAAGACAAGTCTTGGATACCTGGTAAGCCTACAAGGTGAGAATGTCAAGACAAGTCTTGGATACCTGGTAAGCCTACAAGGTGAGAATGTCAAGACAAGTCTTGGATACCTGGTAAGCCTACAAGGTGAGAATGTCAAGACAAGTCTTGGATACCTGGTAAGCCTACAAGGTGAGAATGTCAAGACAAGTCTTGGATACCTGGTAAGCCTACAAGGTGAGAATGTCAAGACAAGTCTTGGATACCTGGTAAGCCTACAAGGTGAGAATGTCAAGACAAGTCTTGGATACCTGGTAAGCCTACAAGGTGAGAATGTCAAGACAAGTCTTGGATACCTGGTAAGCCTACAAGGTGAGAATGTCAAGACAAGTCTTGGATACCTGGTAAGCCTACAAGGTGAGAATGTCAAGACAAGTCTTGGATACCTGGTAAGCCTACAAAGGTGAGAATGTCAAGACAAGTCTTGGATACCTGGTAAGCCTACAAGGTGAGAATGTCAAGACAAGTCTTGGATACCTGGTAAGCCTACAAGGTGAGAATGTCAAGACAAGTCTTGGATACCTGGTAAGCCTACAAGGTGAGAATGTCAAGACAAGTCTTGGATACCTGGTAAGCCTACAAGGTGAGAATGTCAAGACAAGTCTTGGATACCTGGTAAGCCTACAAGGTGAGAATGTCAAGACAAGTCTTGGATACCTGGTAAGCCTACAAGGTGAGAATGTCAAGACAAGTCTTGGATACCTGGTAAGCCTACAAGGTGAGAATGTCAAGACAAGTCTTGGATACCTGGTAAGCCTACAAGGTGAGAATGTCAAGACAAGTCTTGGATACCTGGTAAGCCTACAAGGTGAGAATGTCAAGACAAGTCTTGGATACCTGGTAAGCCTACAAGGTGAGAATGTCAAGACAAGTCTTGGATACCTGGTAAGCCTACAAGGTGAGAATGTCAAGACAAGTCTTGGATACCTGGTAAGCATACAAGGTGAGAATGTCAAGACAAGTCTTGGATACCTGGTAAGCCTACAAGGTGAGAATGTCAAGACAAGTCTTGGATACCTGGTAAGCCTACAAGGTGAGAATGTCAAGACAAGTCTTCGATACCTGGTAAGCCTACAAGGTGAGATTGTCAAGACAAGTCTTGGATACCTGGTAAGCCTACAAGGTGAGAATGTCAAGACAAGTCTTGGATACCTGGTAAGCCTACAAGGTGAGAATGTCAAGACAAGTCTTCGATACCTGGTAAGCCTACAAGGTGAGAATGTCAAAACAAGTCTTCGATACCTGGTAAGCCTACAAGGTGAGAATGTCAAGACAAGTCTTGGATACCTGGTAAGCCTACAAGGTGAGAATGTCAAGACAAGTCTTGGATACCTGGTAAGCCTACAAGGTGAGAATGTCAAGACAAGTCTTGGATACCTGGTAAGCCTACAAGGTGAGAATGTCAAGACAAGTCTTGGATACCTGGTAAGCCTACAAGGTGAGAATGTCAAGACAAGTCTTGGATACCTGGTAAGCCTACAAGGTGAGAATGTCAAGACAAGTCTTGGATACCTGGTAAGCCTACAAGGTGAGAATGTCAAGACAAGTCTTGGATACCTGGTAAGCCTACAAGGTGAGAATGTCAAGACAAGTCTTGGATACCTGGTAAGCCTACAAGGTGAGAATGTCAAGACAAGTCTTGGATACCTGGTAAGCCTACAAGGTGAGAATGTCAAGACAAGTCTTGGATACCTGGTAAGCCTACAAGGTGAGAATGTCAAGACAAGTCTTGGATACCTGGTAAGCCTACAAGGTGAGAATGTCAAGACAAGTCTTGGATACCTGGTAAGCATACAAGGTGAGAATGTCAAGACAAGTCTTGGATACCTGGTAAGCCTACAAGGTGAGAATGTCAAGACAAGTCTTGGATACCTGGTAAGCCTACAAGGTGAGAATGTCAAGACAAGTCTTCGATACCTGGTAAGCCTACAAGGTGAGAATGTCAAGACAAGTCTTCGATACCTGGTAAGCCTACAAGGTGAGAATGTCAAGACAAGTCTTCGATACCTGGTAAGCCTACAAGGTGAGAATGTCAAGACAAGTCTTCGATACCTGGTAAGCCTACAAGGTGAGAATGTCAAGACAAGTCTTCGATACCTGGTAAGCCTACAAGGTGAGAATGTCAAGACAAGTCTTCGATACCTGGTAAGCCTACAAGGTGAGAATGTCAAGACAAGTCTTCGATACCTGGTAAGCCTACAAGGTAAGAATGTCAAGACAAGTCTTCGATACCTGGTAAGCCTACAAGGTGGGGGAGGAATGTATTTGGTGTTTTTCGGGATCGACATGGTCTATTTATTTTGGTGTTGAAAACTCAAACCATGATATTGAAGTGCCTGAAGTCGGTAGACTTTGTTTAGTGGTTGTGTTGCACTGACACAGAAATCTGTTGGTGGAACATCCATTGCATATATTTTGTATAATTGTAAATATGGCATCAAAATGTTGAAAATCTGATTTCCCAGTAGCTGGTCATGGTCTTCAGCTTGCTCTGACCACAGAGTAGGCCTAATGAAATAGGAAAGGAAAGTGGGCTCGTCTGTGGTGGTCGGCAAACCCCCAACCTACTGGCAGTAGGACTGCATGGCATTGACTCTGCCACAAAAGCATGCTGAAGTGGTAAAGTCGATATCCACGTATATAAGCCCTACAAAGGAAAAATGCAGTTACTTCGAATTTGTTCCGAAATCTTTGATCTTTTGTAATGGCCAGGTATTATCTGATTAATGAGGTATCAGGTAAGACCCAAGTGCAGACTGTGTTGAAGTAACAATGTTTATAGCAACAACAGGTCAAGGCAGGCAGGGGTCAATAATCCAGAGTAGTGGCAAAGGTACAGGATGGCAGACAGGCAGAGTGATCAGGTAGGCAGAGGCAGAGTGATCAGGTAGGCAGAGGCAGAGTGATCAGGTAGGCAGAGTCAAAGTGATCAGGTAGGCAGAGTCAGAGTGGTCAGGTAGGCAGAGTCAGAGTGGTCAGGTAGGCAGAGGCAGAGTGGTCAGGTAGGCAGAGTCAGAGTGATCAGGTAGGCAGAGGCAGAGTGATCAGGTAGGCAGAGTCAGAGTGGTCAGGTAGGCAGAGGCAGAGTGGTCAGGTAGGCAGAGTCAGAGTGGTCAGGTAGGCAGAGGCAGAGTGATCAGGTAGGCAGAGGCAGAGTGATCAGGTAGGCAGAGTCAGAGTGGTCAGGTAGGCAGAGGCAGAGTGATCAGGTAGGCAGAGGCAGAGTGGTCAGGTAGGCAGAGGCAGAGTGGGCAGGTAGGCAGAGTCAGAGTGGTCAGGTAGGGAGAGGCAGAGTGATCAGGTAGGCAGAGGCAGAGTGGTCAGGTAGGCAGAGGCAGAGTGGGCAGGTAGGCAGAGGCAGAGTGATCAGGTAGGCAGAGGCAGAGTGATCAGGTTGGCAGAGGGATCAGGTAGACAGAGGCAGTGATCAGGTAGGCAGAGGCAGAGTGATCAGGTAGGCAGAGGCAGAGTGATCAGGTAGGCAGAGGCAGAGTGATCAGGTAGGCAGAGGTAGAGTGATCAGGTAGGCAGAGGCAGAGTGATCAGGTAGGCAGAGGCAGAGTGATCAGGTAGGCAGAGGCAGAGTGGGCAGGTAGGCAGAGGCAGAGTGGGCAGGTAGGCAGAGGCAGAGTGGGCAGGTAGGCAGAGGCAGAGTGGGCAGGTAGGCAGAGGCAGAGTGGTCAGGTAGGCAGAGTCAGGAGAGGCAAAGGTCAAAACGAGATACTTGTGCAAACCAAGAGCTGCGAAACCACTGGTTGACGATAACAAACAAGACAAACAGACAGAAAGAAACCACAGGTATAAATACCCAGGGGAAAAGTGGGGAAGATGGGTGACACCTGGAAGGGGGTGGAGACAAGCACAAGGACAGGTAAAACAAATCAGGGCGCGTCAATGTGGTATTTAGTTTCCTGACAGAAGAACAAGCCAGTTGATCAGAATATATCAGAAAAAGACTGAAGTGAGATTTTGCAGTAAAAAAAGCATAGATACGGTGTTGCCTTTGTAGGGCAGTACTGTTATTGTTATTTGTGATTGTAAACATTAGGGGAGGGTCATGTGAAAATATGACCCTCTCCCCACAGTAAATGTCGAACTGTCCCTAATAAGCCATACATAACACATTGGATAAAAATTTGATGCCTATGATCAGTGCTTGACTTAGGTGCCGGTACTCATTTTGGCCGCTGGTTCTGTTTGAATTTAGGTGCAGGAACTCCGTAATACATACATTTTAGCCAAGTCAAGCACTGACTATGATATGACTGATATGTAGTTTCTCTTCAAGTAAATTGTTTTAACCCAAACATTTGCCAGTATCTTTTACACCACTGGGTGACGCTCCAATCTTCCAAATTCCAACAGACAGTTGCCCTCCCACCAAGCGATTCATTGTAGTGACGTCAGCTCAAGTGAAAGAAGGAAGGAAGCAAAGCGCTCAGTGTGGAGCTGTCAGTAAAAGTAGTTGTAGCGACAGCAAGGGAAAGCCCATAGATAGAACAGTGTGTCCAGTTACAGTCTGACCGCCTCTCCTGCTCAGTGGCAAAAGACAGTACGCGTGGAAATACATTGGATTGAATAGGCATATACTTTGGATAGAGAGGAATAACGTTGCTTTTTGACTATGGCTGATGTCACGCAATTCAACGAGGGGACCGGGGACTTCGCGAAAGGGTTTGCTCGTAAAGGAGCTTTGAGGCAGAAGAACGTCCATGAAGTGAAGGACCACAAATTCACTGCAAGGTTCTTCAAGCAGCCGACTTTTTGTAGCCACTGCACCGACTTTATCTGGTAAGCGCTTTTCCTCTCCAGATGGCCTCTGCCTGTTGAACATTTTGGAGAACTCCGCTGTCTTCTCAACCAGCTATTATTCTCTTGTCACTTTCCCTTCATAGCTAACTGTGCTGCACCGTTACTTCTAATTTCCTTACTGGAATGTTTGGTCTTCCACGGCAAAGCTGGACATCTTAAAACCAACATTTGACTATAATGTGCCGCGAAATGCAAGCCCAAAGAAAATGAATCCCTTCTGCCTACAGTGGGCTAGATACACTATACATTGTAACTGACAGCGCGCCTACTTTAATGTTTGTTACACATTGTAAAAGTTGTATTTATCCTAGTCCTCGTGTTTTTGATAAATATTGAAATAATAACTTCCTGCCAACGAAATGTAGGCTCTAAACCCGAAACAAGTAACAAGTGGTAACTATTCGGGATGTTGGGTGGTTGAAGACGCACCCATGTTGTCCAACCTTCCTCTTCAAGGGGTTGTGTTTCCTTGACCATGTATTGATCGCTACAGAGAGAGATGTCATCTTGAGTGAGTGGACATAATTTTACAGTTACGACCTATGGCCTCTAAAATACTCCTAAGTAATGTGTAATGATTCTTGGGAAACATCTTAACAGTTTAGGCTACTTGTTTTTCTCTTCTGACTGCAGCCTATCCTACAGTACCTTTACTCGAGGTTTGCTTTGCAAAATATAGCCACCTGAAAAAATAACAATATTAAAGGGCAGTCGACACCCCTCAGGCTTCTCATCCCCCATGTCCCCTCTTGCAGGATATGAAAGGTGCTCCCCCTTTCCTATTCATCATTCAGCCCTTAATTGAGACAGACTTACAAGTCTTGGAGACTACTGCTGTCTCTGCTTGATATGGTAAACGTGTTTGTTTTGTCAGTTGAATGCTATTTGTTATTTCATTCCTCACTTTCCTCTGTTTTCGCAGGGGATTTGGAAAGCAAGGATTCCAGTGCCAAGGTAAAAATGAAATTGATTGACGTCCATTCACTCAGCTCCATTCCTCCATGCAGTGTATACTCATTTGTGTGGTTTTTATGTACTGCATTAATTCAAGAGGACCAGCCCATTTGACTTGCATTGACTAAAGAATGTTGCAATTCGTATTGGAGTTACTCACCTTTCAAAGAGTTTGAGAGATACAGGTAGGCAATGTTCCCGTTCCCTCTGAGCTGCAAGGAACAGGCAGCTCCCATCAGAGTGCAGCACAGTCTTTTTTTTTTCTTAAAGGGGCAGTGTTGTAATTTGAGATGGTCTTGAATAAGCTAAGTAGCCAATAGGCAGGGCGTATCATAATTTGTCTGATTCCCTGTAATAATGGTATGGGAATAATAATGCATTTTGTTTTGTAAAGTGGTTTCTTGCATCAGAAAACAACACACTTTCAGTCACCTCCTTGTCTGACGGATAAGTGGATAAACATTTTTCTTCAGAAGTACGCCTTAATTGAACACCAGAAAATTGACTGCTACTGTAGGCTTAATGGTAGAACAGCTATTTCCATATTATAATGTGATGGGATGCATGTTCTTCATTGTTTTTGATGGTAGGCCACTCTAGTGGGCCTACATTATGATCACATAGCCACAGTGTTAAAACAGTACATTAAAGCAGGTACAGCCTTAGTGTTCACAGTAAACATGTGGCTGAAGTTACACAGAATTTTCTCAACTTTCAAATGTGCACCTGCATTGACTATAGAATGTTGCAATATTTCTTTGAGTTACTTCCCTTTCAAAGAGTTTGAGATATACCAGTAGGCCTACATTTGTCTGTGCTGTTTGAGTATGATGTCTTCCTTACAACACACACACTGGAATATGAAGTCGTAAATAACAGAAAATAATGGTTAAAGTATCTGTGACAGCACTCAGAAGGTCTAATCACTCAAATAAATGGCATGGATTGATGTTGACTGTTTTCTGTTTCCTTCCCAATCTCATTACCATTTCAGGTCGTTTGAAGCAGTTATTTTTCTTTTTTTTAAAGAAGAAAAAAATAGTTATTTATACATTTTTAAAAAGCCAATGACTCGCAACGTAGAGACTTTGAACTGTCATTACTCTCCGGGCATTTTTGTTTGAGTCTCAGGAGTTTCTTCAAATGCACTTTGAGATTTAAATAATCTTAATTGGATTTATGCAGCTAATGCTAAGGGATATCTTGATGTTTAGTGGTTGTCTGTGTGAAGAATTGATGGTCTATGATCAAATAAAATATGGTTATTTATGATATCAAAGTGAGAACATTTACAATGCACTCCTCAGCTCTTGGAAAGACAGATCTAGATGTTTTGGGGACTACTTGCTAAACATTAAATGGAGAAATGAATGCGCATGCATTATTCTCAGCTGACTAACTGGACTGACATGAAATCAAATCACACATGGCAATCTCATGGATGCCAGAGTTCAAATAGGCCTTGTAAAGGAAATAGAAATATGAGATTTTCTCTACAAACCAAAGCCCCATGGGCCCCTGTCAAAAGTAGTGCACTACATAGGGAATAGGGTGCCCTTTGGGACTTAGAATAGTGTACTGTAGCCTGGCAGTAGAATCTGCTTGTGCTTCAACCAGGCTAGGTCAGAGGGGTTAATGGCATTCGCCTGTAGTTTGCCAAGTCTCCTTAGTCAGACTGGGTCTGTCTCTCTTCCATGTGCCATCAATACTCTCAAACTTCTTGTTTACCGATTCCCATCAGGGCATTACTCAAACTTGAAGAATGTAGGCTGTGCTCGTGCTGAGAAAAGACAAACTTTTGTCTCAAGAAAATGTTTTATCGAGGTACCAGGATTTATAAAAGGTTTCTAAGCTGTATATAGGCTATATATACTGTACATACACTGAGTGTACAGAACATTAGGAACACCTTACTAATATTGAGGATAACCCCCCCTTTGCACTCAGAACAGCCTCAATTCATCGTGGCATGTACCCTTCAAGGTGTAAAGTATTGCAAGGAGATGCTGGCCCATGTTGACTCCAATGCTTCCCACAGTTGTGTCAAGTTGGCTGGATGTCCTTTGGGTGGTGGACCATTCTTGATACACATGGGAAATTGTTGAGTGTGAGAACCCCAGCATCATTGCAGTTCTTGACACACGCAAACCCGTGCGCCGTGCACCTACTACCATACTCTGTTCAAAGGCACTTAAATATTTTGTCTTGCTCATTCACCCTCTGAATGGCGCACATACACAATCCCATGTCTAAATTGTCTCAATGCTTTAAAATCCTCTTTACCTGTCTCCTACCCTTAATCTACACTGATTGAAGTAGATTTTGTTGGAATCATACTTTTTCCTATTCTTTGAAAGCATCGCCTGCATGGCTGCACTTCCAATGAACTGGCGTAATACCTGAGGAAAAACCTACTCGTCCTTTCTCTAGAAGATTAAGAATGTGAGCAAAGCGGGAAGTTTTCCTAAGGAGCAAAAACTTCATTAGCAATAGCGGTTGAATGCCAGTTAAGTATGTTGATTTGCGCTTATGTGGTGTCCCCCTCGGATATATGCCATCCTCTGTTGAACATGAATGGTAGTGTAATGTGGAAAGTGGTGATCTTGCCAGCCAGTGCTGAGAGTCCCTGCCTCATGGTAAGTGCTGTTGCTTCAGCCTGCCAGGATGATGTTAACCTGCGATCACTGAGCCGTTGGTTGAATGTGATCCGTTCTGAAAGGATGTCTTCTGAGAGCCTCTGTTAAATGGCAGGAAAATACATCCATTTGCTGGAGTATGAGGATAAACACTCTCCAGAGAAGGCTTTTTGATCTCTTTGGGGGTTCAGAAGCCCCTTGTCTGGAATATGACTTATTTTATTGTTGTGGAGTGAGTGTGAGAGAGAGCGAAAGTGTGTGTGTGTGTGTGTGTCGGTTCTGCATGCATGTGTGTATCGTCAGTTGTATGTACCCATACGTATGGATGTGTGTTGTACATAGATAATGCATCCGTGTGTGTGTGGAGCCTGTCTTCCAGGTCTGAGGAACTGCGATCGATAAAGACACTCCTCCATTTGTATGTGTGTCTTGGAGGTGCGATGCACTTTGCTCAGTGTTTGCCGGTGCTCGAATATTTGATGGTAAAGCCTGCTCGTTATCGAGTCAGGGCTAGCTGCTGCGGTGACATGTTTTTAGCCGTATGCCAAAGCACCATCGGTGAAGCCCCTTTTGTCTCTGTCTTGTCCTCTCCCTCTGGGCTCTGTCACCATCGCAGCATCGCTCGTGACTGTTATAGTCTCTATTGGTCATGTAGAAATCACAGTGCACTATTAAAGACCTATACCAAACCCCTGCATTCAGAGCATACTACAGATATGCATTAGAGATCTCAGCAACACTGTGTCGGTGCTAGCTGCTCTTCTCCCCTAGTAGGCTGTAGGGACTGATCGCTGTATCCATTCCATATACTTACTCAGAGAGCTGGTAGCAGTGGTTTTACAGCCACTCTGGGAAACACAGCATTCCCCCCTGTTATAAATCTGTTCCTGGGTCTACTGCTAAATAAATAATAGCCACCGTATCAAGATGAAGGCGAGGAGGTAACATCCCTGTTATTCAAAAGCTGAAGGTCCCACTTAAAAATACCTGTCATCTCATCAATTATTAAGGGGCTCCTTGGAAATGGGGAGGCTCAAGTCAACGAGCAAGGAGGCTTCTGTTGAGTACAGACATGATACACCTATCCTATTGGGCTTTCTGTGCCGGCCTGAAATTTGAAGTTACATTTGATTTTCTGGAATTTGAAACTGTCTGGAATTAATTAATTTGTTGGTGATCAAATGTGAACTCGACATACTTTGTTTCCAACAATTGCATGCGAGACATTAAAATGAGCTTGCGTCATATTCGTCTCCATTCTAAAACCATTAGCTACCAATCCCCCATGGATTATTTCATATCTAGTCTATTCAGACCAACTAAAGCAACATTGATGATTTTAAGAGTTCAAGATCTATCGCTTCGTTATGGGAATCCCCAGACAGCACATAGAGCTTGTCAGAAGCCTTAGCCAACAGAGAAATCATATCCACTCGCTAACACTCAACAAGTCCTTTTCCTTGGTTTGTAAACTGACACCTCAGTCACAGTTGAGCTATGCTGTTGTGTCATTCCCATGTTACTCGCCCACTCCATTTATAAGGTTGAGAAAATACGACCAAAGTAAGGGTGAACAAGCCCTCATGTTTACCCAAGTGCAAGTAGTCACCATGTGAGATGGCATTTGTGCCAATTGTTACCCTCAGACAATCTTGTTTCTGTGGAATCCAATTCCGCAAGTTAACCTGCAGGCGTTTGTATTCATATCCCAATTACATAGGAATTGCTGTTGCCACATTGTCAACTGCATGGCTCCACACCCAGCCTCTATAAACTGTACCATTAAAACACGATAGCAGTCTTTCATCCAAATGGTAAGAATGTGGTTAAATAAAGGTAAAAGTAAAAAGATATACACTTAGGTAGAGTATATGATGGGCTTAAATGTTAAATTGGGCCAATAACCAGCAATAGAACGCTAACTCCTCCATTCAATATTAGTGGTAATACCCACATTCTTACCATTTGGATGAAAGACTGCTATCGTGTTTTAATGGTACAGTTTATAGAGGCTGGGTGTTGAGCCATGCAAGTCAGTTAAGAACAAATTCTTATTTTCAATGACGGCCTAGGAAAAGTGGGTTAACTGCCTGTTCAGGGGCAGAACGACAGATTTGTACCTTGTCAGCTCGGGGGTTTGAACTTGCAACCTTCCGGTTACAAGTCCAATGCTTTAACCACTAGGCTACCCTGCCGCCCCAATTGATTCTAAAATATAAATGGACCATGGAGAAGTCTGCTTTTAGATCTTACATAGTCTCCTGGCAGGCTTGTCCATGCATTAGCATATAGCATATATTGAAACCATGATAAACCAACCACAAAACCATTGGCTTCAAAACAAACTACCTCAGACGACTACCTTCTCTTCCAGTATGGTTGGAGTATGGATGGAGAAATGGAGCCCAGGGAATAGTGTCTTCATGGAAGGCCATTGATGGTTTGAAGGGTTGAATGGGTCTTCTTTGAAAGGTGGTAGTGGATTTTTGCTCGACGCTTTCCAATGGTCTGTGGTGCTGGTGAGAGTGGAGGAATAATAGGTTTCTTCATGTGAGAGGAGCAGAGACCAATCTCCCAAGGGAGGGGTAGGAGCAGAGCAATGCTTCTATGACTATGGACATGTAGTGTACATGAATGAGAGATGTGGATGGACAGTGTAATAGTGATGGCGCCACAAAATGGAGTCTCTTTCTCTCTTGTTTGAACTTAAACAGTCAAATTGAGTTAGATCAGTCCAATATAATACCTGAACAAATATTTACATATAACAGGTTTCTAAGTCCTGTTTTCTCTATTCAAAAATTACTTAATACAACCAATAACCAGTGCACCACAGACAAACCAAGCCTGTGTGTCTCTGTCCACTTTCATTGTGTTTGCAGACCTGCTTAACCATATTCAAACCAAACATTGACACAGAGGAGACGTGATAACACACTCATTCCCCTTCCCTGGAACCTCCCTCCTGTCCCATTGACGAACAGTGGCCTCTCAACCCGCTCTCATCTCATGCTCCGGGCTTGTTTAGACAGTGCTAAGGGAATCCTTGTGCACATCCTGTGTTGACAGAGGAAAGGTCAACTCTACCCTGTGTCCTTACTTTTAGAGTTCGACCGATTTTATGATTTTTCACCGCCGATACCGATTTATTGGAGGACCAAAAAAAGCCAAGACCGATTAATGTATATGTGTGTGTGTGTGTGTGTGTGTGTGTGTGTGTGTGTGTGTGTGTGTGTGTGTGTGTGTGTGTGTGTGTGTGTGTGTGTGTGTTTTATTTGTAATCATGACAAATACAACAATACTCAATGAACACTTTTTTATTTTAATTTAATATAATACATTAATAAAATCAATGTAGTCTCATAAATAATGAAACATGTTCAATTTGGTTTAAATAATGCAAAAACACAGTGTTGGAGAAGAAAGTAAAAGTGCAATATGCACCATGTAAAAAGCTAACATTTAAATTCCTTGCTCAGAACATGAGAAAGCTGGTGGTTCCTTTTAACATGAGATTTCAATATTCCCAGTTAAGAAGTTTTAGGTTGTAGTTATTATAGGAATTATGATGCGTAGACTGTTTCTCTCTATACCATTTGTATTTCATATACCTTTGACTATTGGATGTTCTTATAGGCACTTTAGTATAGCCAGCCTAATCTCGTGAGTTGATAGGCTTGAGGTCATAAACAGCGCTGTGCTTCAAGCATTGCTAAGAGCTGCTGGCAAACGCAGTAAAGTGCTGTTTGAATTAATGATTACGAGCCTGCTGCTGCCTACCACCGCTCAGTCGGACTGCTCTATAAAATATAAAATCATAGACTTAATTATAATAAACGCACAGAAATACGAGCCTTAGTTTCTGGATTTGACCATAATAAATTACCTATCATTTCGGAAACAAAACATTTATTCTTTCAGTGAAATACAGAACCGTTACCAATTTTATCGAACGGGTGGCAACCCTAAGGCTAAATATTGCTGTTACATTGCACAGCCTTCAATGTTATGTCATTATTATGTACAATTCTGGCAAATTAATTATGGTCTTTGTTAGGAATAAATCATTTTCACACAGTTCGCAACGAGCCAGGTGGCCCAAACTGCTGCATATACCCAGTCTCTGCTTGCACTGAACGCAAGAGAAGTGACACAATTTCCCTAGTTAATATTGCCTGCTAACATGAATTTCTTAACTAAATATGCAGGTTAAAAAAATATATACTTCTGTTTATTGAATTTAAGGAAGGCATTGATGTTTATGGTTAGGTACATTTGTGCAACGATTGTGCTTTTTTCGCAAATGTGCTTTTGTTAAATCATCACCTGTCTGGTTGAAGTAGGCTGTGATTCGATGGTAAATTCACAGGCACCGCTTTGATTAAATGCAATGCAGGACAAGCTAGTTAACCTAGTATTATCATCCACCATGTGTAGTTAGTGATTATGTGAAGATTGATTGATTGTTTTTTATAAGATAAGTTTAATGCTAGCTAGCAACTTACCTTGGCTCCTTGCAGCCACAAGGTCCTTTTGATGCTGCACTCGCGTAACAGGTGGTCAGTCTGCCATGCAGTCTCCTCGTGGATTGCAATGTAATCGGCGTCCAAAAAGGCAGATTTACCTAGTTGTTATGAAAACTTGAAATCGGCACTGCCGATTAATCGGTCAACCTCTACTTACTTTCCCCCGCAGTCCAACCAGGTGTGTTTTCTAGTCCTCCCATCGCCCATAGGTTCCGAGGACTCCCATCTGCCTTCCCCTGTTTTGGAGTTGGTTCTCAGCAGTACATTTTTAAGCTTGTCTCACCTTATATTGCTGTACCGACTAGTTTCAGTGAGACAGATTAGGTCTAGTTCTGGATTCAAAACATTCTCAATGGAGATTCTCCACTGAAAGTGCTATTTAGTCCAGTACTAGGCCTAATCTGGGTCCGTTCCTTATTATCCAAAAACCTTTTATAGTATAGGTAGGTAGGTAGTTTGTTATGTGGGACTACAGCACTCTTCATTTGACTAGTTGGTCCTGTTGTATCTAGCACTCTCTCTATGCTTAATTTAGCCTGTACTTGTATTCTGACTGTACTTCTGCAAGGTACAGCTATTTATTTATTTTTTGTCACTGACACTTTAATATATATATAGTTTAGAAATGTTTTGACCAAGACGAGTGACTGCCAGACTGTGTGCTGCTATGCTCTGACTCGCTGCATAATCATTGGCGTCATTCCAATTATGTGAAGTCCGTCGGCTACATTTTTATGGCACCATCAACCCTCAATGGGTTACGGTTGCATTATTTCTCCATGGTGCTGTCTTCACTGTAAATGATCTGTAGTATTCCATATACTCTTTCCCCGCCATATTTCCCCTGGGTTTACAAGGCCTTATATACTGTGTAATGAATACCATTTCTTCTTTGGGGATGTGTGATGGCTTTATCACAAAGTGCACCTGAAATCCCCCTTTAATGGACAGTGTTGGTACTAGTCAGTGAGGCAAGGTTAGAGGGAGAATTTGCCATGAACAGACCCACTGCTGACACCAGTCGACAGGCAGAGGCCAACTGTGTCAACCAACCATGGTTATGTGACTTATGCTGGCACTTTGGAATGCCAAACACATTGCCCTGTGGTGGAGCCAGCCCATCGCCTCGGAGGCTGTGGATTGGGGCTTTAATAAAAGGGCTCTCCTCCCCTGGTGCTGAGTGCCAGAGAGCTTGGCCGCTACAGTGCACTCTGCCTTAGGTAGAGCAGATGTAGCCACCACTTCTTCCCCTCTCTCTCACTCCGCATTCTCTCCATTCCACAGCATCCTAAGGGAAATTATCAATAAAGCCCTCGGTTAGCGCCAGTCTTGTTTTTATTACTCTGAAAGCTAAGGTTTGAATTAATTACCCAAGCTGATGATTCAGATTTTAGCTGCTGCTCATCACAATAGTGAAAGAGAATACAGAGAGGGCTTTCTAGTAGAGCTTCTGTGTGTCTGTCTATGGGGTTAGTCCTCCAATCCATTCTGATGGCAGGGGGAACCGGGCAGATTAAAGGGACGCTGGTCCTGGGAGTAAAACCACTTAACCCCCTGAAACTTCCATTGGTACAGCCTCTGGATTCTCCATCCACCGTAGGCCACATAGAACCTAGACAATCCCTCCTTTCCAGCCCATGTATGCACACAGATGCAACAGCACCTCTGGCCCCTAGGGCTGAGCAGCAGGAACAGAGCGAACCTCCATTACATCTGTCATCCGGAGAGCTACTACAGTACCACCACTGGATATCTAGGCCTATATCAAAACTTTCAACCACGACTTACTTTAGTGCCAGGTACTAAAATGCTGTATATGGACTGTATCTAATCGTCAACTCACCACAACTCACTTTAGTGCCGGGCATTATTAAAATGCTGTAGACCTATATGGGCATTCTAATAACATAATACCTCGGTTTAAAAGCAAGGCAGCGATGTCATTTATTTTGTACATACTAAAGTCAAATAGGCTATGAGCATACTCGAATGGGCTCAGAGCCAGGCTACAGCCAAGCCGGGGAAATTTGGCCCATGCATTAATAGCCAGGATCCATGTGTCATGGATCGTCTCTACTTTGTAAACGACTTGCCATCGCCACTGGTTAATCCAGGCCATTTCCAGGGCTGTGTGGTTAGATTATGGCTTTAGATCCAACAAAGCTGCTGTGTCTGTCTTTGTGGCCATGCAGACATGGGGAAAGCCTGCTTGGCAGAGATCCCTTCAAAATAGCCCAAATATGTCTACTACCGCTGTGTGCCTTTTAAGCTAAACCAGACAGGCAGCACCATGCTGTGATGGGAGATCCCCAGAGAGTTGGAGCGATACCCAGCTACCCACACTGAGCAGAAATTATCTGCCTCTGTGCCAGAGGACGACCGATTAATCGGCATGGCCGATTTCAAGTTTTCATAACAATCGGTGATTGGCCTTTTTGGACGCCGATTACATTGCAATCCACGAGGAGACTGCGTGGCAGGCTGACTACCTGTTAGGAGAGTGCAACATCAAAAGGACCTTGTGGCTGCAAGGAGCCAAGGTAAGTTGCTAGCATTAAACTTATCTAATAAAAAACAATCCATCTTCACATAATCACTAGTTAACTACACATGGTTGTTGATATTACTAGGTTAACTAGCTTATCCTGCGTTGCATATAATCAATGCGGTGCCTGTTAATTTATCATTAAATCACAGCCTACTGTACTTCAACTTCACCAAACGGTCAATGATTTAACAAAAGTGTTATTTTTTAAACCTGCATATTTAGATAAAATAAATTCATGTTAGCAGGCAATATTAACTATGGAAATGTTGTCACTTCTCTTGCGTTCAGTGCAAGCAGAGTCAGGGTATATGCAGCAGTTTGTGCCGCCTGGCTCGTTGCGAACTGTGTGAAGACCATTTCTTCCCAACTAAGACTGTAATTAATTTGCCAGAATTATGACATAGCATTGAAGGTTGTGCAATGAAACAGCAATATTTAGACTTAGGGTTGCCACCCGTTCGATAAAATGCGGAACGGTTCCGTATTTCACTGAAAGAATAAATGTTTTGTTTTCTTAATTATAGTTTCCGGATTTGACCATATTAATGACCAAAGGCTCGTATTTCTGTGTGTTTATTATAATTAAGTCTATGATTTGATATTTTATAGAGCAGTCTGACTGAGCGGTGGTAGGCAGCAGCAGGCTCATAATCATTCACTCGAACAGCAGCTCTTAGCAATGCTTGTAGCACAGCGCTGTTTATGACCTCAAGCCTATCAACTGCCAAGATTAGGCTGGCAATACTAAAGTGCCTATAAGAACATCCAATAGTCAAAGGTATATGAAATACAAATGGTATAGTGAGAAATAGTCGACGCGTCATAATAACTACAACCTAAAACTTCTTAACTGGGAATATTGAAGTCTCATGTTTAAAGGAACCACCAGCTTTCATATGTTCTGAGCAAGGAACTTAAACGTTAGCTTTTTACATGGTGCATATTGCACTTTTACTTTCTTCTCCAACACTGTTTTTGCATTATTTAAACCAAATTGAACATGTTTCATTATTTATGAGACAAAATAAATGTTATTCATGTATTATATTAAGTTGAAATAAGTGTTCATTGTTCATTCAGTATTGTTGTAATTGTCATTATTACAAATATATATATTATATATTATTATATATATGCATACAGTTGATGTCAGAAGTTTACATACACTTAAGCCAAATACATTTACTCAGTTTTCACAATTCCTGACATTTAATCCTAGTAAAAATTCCCTGTTTTAGGTCAGTTAGGATTGCCATTTTATTTTTAAAAATGTGAAAAGTAAAAATAATAGTAGCGTGATTTATTTCTCCTTTTATTTATTTCATCACATTCCCAGTGGGTCAGAAGTTTACATACACTCAATTAGTACTTGGTAGCATTGCCTTTAAATTGTTTAACTTGGGTCAAATGTTTTGAGTAGCTTCCCACAATAAGTTGGGTGAATATTGGCCCATTCCTCCTGACAGAGCTGGTGTAACTGAGTCAGGTTTGTAGGCCTCCTTGCCCGCACATGCTTTTTCAGTTCTGCCCACACATTTTCTATAGGATGAGGTCAGGGCTTTGTGATGGCCACTCCAATACCTTGACTTTGTTGTCCTTAAGCCATTTTACCACAACTTTGGAAGTATTCATTGTCGGGGCGGCAGGGTAGCCTAGTGGTTAGAGGGTTGGACCAGTAACCGGAAGGTTGCAAGTTCAAAACCCCTGAGCTGACAAGGTACAAATCTGTCGTTCTGCCCCTGAACAGGCAGTTAACCCACTGTTCCGAGGCTGTCGTTGAAAATAAGAATTTGTTCTTAACTGACTTGCCTGGTTAAATAAAGGTAAAATAAAACATTTGGAAAATCCATTTGTGACCAAACTTTCACTTCCTGACTGATGTCTTGAGATGTTGCTTCAATATATCCACATAATTATCCCTCCTCATGATGCCATCTATTTTGCAAGCCTCCCCCTTTTTCCTCCAATATAGCGATGGTTATTATGGCCAAACAGTTCTATTTTGTTTCATCAGACCAGAGGACATTTCTCCAAAAAGTACCATCTTGGTCCCCATGTGCAGTTGCAAATCTTAGTCTGACAGTTTTGGAGCAGTGGCTTCTTCCTTGCTGAGCGGTCTTTCAGGTTATGTCGATTATAGGACTTGTTTTACTGTGGATATAGATACTTTTGTAACTGTTTTAGTCAACTTAGTGTATGTAAACTTCTGACCCACTGGAATTGTGATACAGTGAATTATAAGTGAAATAATCTGACTGAACAATTGTTGGAAAAATGACTTGTCATGCACAAAGTAGATGTCTTAACTGACTTGCCAAAACTATAGTTTGTAAACAAGAAATGTGTGGAGTGGTTAAAAAAACTAGTTTTAATGACTACAACCTAAGTGTATGTAAACTTCTGACTTCAACTGCGTGTGTGTGTCGATTTTAATCAGTATCAGCTTTTTTTGGTCCTCCAATAATTGGTATCGGCGTTGAAAAATCAGTCGGTCGACCTCTACTCTGCACATTCATTCAAATCTTTTTCGCCAGAGAATTCCAGCATGGTTGGAATTGTATCCACTGACACCTGTATGGCATGAGATAATAACCCCCTGTTGATACATGATTGATCCAAACCAGTTTCTCAGTATGGTGCTTTGAAGTGCCTTGGCTAGCAATCAAACCAAGAAGAGAGCCAGGGCTTTGATTGCAACCCTTGCCGGAAAAAGGCAGAATATTTGTTGTTGTTCAATCACTTTTCTCTTGGTTGTCAGCCTGAAATCAAATAAAACAGTTGTTCTTGTTCACGTACTTTTCTTCTCAGAGAGCGAGTGATGGGAAAAAGGACGAGTAAGTGACAGAAAAGAGAGACTGGAGGAGAACACAGACAAGGCCCTCAGGACTGTCACCAGTGTCTACTCCACAGTATGCTTTGTACTCTCAATACTCCTACTCTAAGAATAATATTGACAATGTTACCGCTGGCATCATACACCAGATGACGTCATACATCAGATGAAAAGCTCCCTTTGCTGGACTGTTTTTCCACTAGCAAAGTGCCGGAAGCTTTCCCACACTAATCCTTGGAGCCAGGTCCTTTGATATTGTTGCCTTGTCCATTGAGAAGATGTATCTGGACAGTACAGCTCACATCCCAAAGGAAAGAGGCTGCTAGGTCTGGACTATGTTGGTGGGGGGACTTTAGAGCTTCTGTCATACGGTTATGACTTGGCAGGCTGATCATAACAGAACCAGGTTGACAACACACAGCTAACGCCAGTGTGAGAGGAATCATAAGCATACAGGATGAATGGGAGTGTTGACTATGTCATGTGTCCTGATTTGCCATTACTGTTCCGTATCACGTCATGTCTAAGAACAGACCTATTCACGATAATTCACAGGTTCTCGTGCTAAAATATAGCCAGATTAAGAATCTGTAATCAAATGTTTATTGAATTGTACTTTTTAAAGTTGCAGCGTATTTTGGGGGGGGTGACCTGACAAAATTCACATAGAAATGTAAGACATCTGTCATTCTCATTGAAAGCAAGTCTAAGAAGCAGTAGATATCTTCTATGTGTGCTATTTCTATGCTTCCCATTCTTAAGTTTAATTTTTACTTATTTTACTTTTAAGTTTTGTACACCAGCTTCAAGCAGCTGAAAATACAATATATTGGGTTATGAATAATATATTTCACAGCCTTTTAGATGGTACAATGATTCTCTACACTATACTTGCTCTTTTTGTCACACAAACTGAAATGGGCCAACTACTAGACTTTTAGCAACCAGGAAATGGTGTAGCGATTTCTGCGGAGTGCATCTTTAACTATTATATTAAGTTGTTTTGGACTGCGAGCTACCAAGATGCTTTCTGTCTTTTCAATGGCTATTTTGCTTCTCGCTCACCAGTATTGTGTTGTGCCAGACAAAGAGATGCATTGAACATTGAAGGTGTCATCCAATTTGACTCTTATGTTTACATGGTCTGTGCTTGTATTAAATGAATGTTGTTTGTGGAGCAAAATGACTCTAGGGTAAATGGAACAGACACACTCCACTTGTGGTGACTAGGGAGACGGACACTTCATTGTAACCTGCCAATGTCAACACCTCTTATCATCTAGATCCATAGGCTTTCTATAGAAAGTACTAATGGGTGTTATAGCTACTGTATTTGCAACTGTCACTTGAACCATAATTCAAATATGACCTTACCTCACTTAGCTCTGACTTGGTCTGAATGTTGTGACGTTTTGTAGATAACTGGCTTGCTTTAAAGATGCATTATGCAGAATCGCTCCTCCATTTCCTGGTTGCTAAAATTTAAATAGTTAGCCTAATTTTAGTCTGTGACATAACAAGCAGTCATTGTGCAGACAATCATTGTACCATCTGCACCGCAGTGAAATATCTTTAACATAATCAAAAATACTGTATTTTTTGCTGTTTAAAGCTGGTGTACAAAACCGAGCGTAAAAGACAAAAACTAAACTTAAGAACATGAAGCGTAGAAATAGATCTACTGCTTCTTAGTTTTGCTTTCAATGAGAATGGCAGGTCTATAATACACATTTCTATGCGAATTTGGTTGGGTCGCCCCAAATGTTACATATTGTAGCTTTTAAGTAAATTATTGAAGTGTAGAATAGTTGGCTTAGATCATATCATGCTGCTATTCAGCTGTCTGCTCTAACAGCAGCTTTTACTGTAAATAAAGTGAATCAATTTTTTTTATACTACGTGGACTTCATCAATGAAGAAGAATCCCTTTTGGGATTATAAGGGTTTAGCACTCTACTCATGATCAATACTAGGATTGCAACATTTTTGGAACTTTCAATAAATTACGTGGTTTTCCCGAAATCCTGGTTGGAGGATTCTCAAAATCAGGAAGGAATAAGCAGGAAATCCGGGCTCCTCATAGCAGGATTTATGGAAAAACTGGGAATTTATTGAAAGTTCCAGGTATTTTGCAACCCTAATCAATGCCACGAGTAAATCCATCTACTCAATCTGAGTCTCTATGAAAACATGAAGTGACACGCACAAAATGTCCCACTTCTGCGCGCAGGGCACTTGGCGGCAGCTGGATTTCCTTACACCCTTTACCGTTGACCCTCCGCCTACATGAACTGAGCAACAACTTCCATTTTCTAGAGCATTCTGAAGCTCCCATGCTATGTCAATGATCATTTATCCCTGTCATTCCCAGACCCAGTAAGTCTTAACCAGGCTCTCTCAGGACTTAGCTTCTAACGACGCTCTTCTATAATGTTTTCTAGTGGATCTATACAAAGCGTCTCAGAGTAGGAGTGCTGATCTTGGATCAGTTTTAACTTTTTAAATCATAACGATTTAAGAGGGGGGACCTGATCCTAGGCCAGCACTCTTACTCTGCGAAGCTTTGTGAATACCGGCCCTTGTTAAAGCATAGCTTGTTTTAATAGGATTCTAGCCATCCACTTCATAAAGCTGTCATGGCACGTAAAGGAGGAAATGTGAGAGGTAAAAATACCCCGTGTTGGTGCAGAGCCATGATGGCTGGGGAACTTTAACACCAGAACAGCTGAGCCTCGAGGGGACCTGCCTTCAAGCTAATGAGCAGCCGTTCTGACTGCAACATTCTAACAGAGTAATCAATACATTTCATTATTGGAATACAACATTTTATTTCAAATAACACAGTAGCATTTTCATTAGTTTCTTACTGTAGGCTATATGTCAAAACAAAAACCACCAAAATTTAAGTGTTCATTCAACTTTGTTTGTTGAGTGCCTTTTTGTTACAACCGAAACCATATGTGTTGGAACATAGTAAAGGCTTCTTTTAATACTGATAAAAGAAATAGCCCAACCACCAAGACGCACGGTCAACAAGACGCGCGGTCAAAGGATGAAAACATCCGTAGCCTAAACATCATTATAAGTGGCCTTGATAAATAGTGAAAATCATCACAAAGCAAAAATGTAATTAATAATGAATAGAAGTGTCTATGACAGTAGTCCATTTTTTTTTTGTCAGCTTGTGCTTACATGGTGTGCGTCTGTAGTGTGTAATAGTGTCTGTCTGGTTTACTCTTCCTTGTGTCCCTGTCGTCTTGTCATTTCTCAGCACCGTTGTGCAGTACAGCGGCTGTGCAAGTGCTTTATTTTGTGCAGAGGGAGGGAGCTCCCGATTCCCTTTGTTCATGGTGCCGGCCAATGTGAAGAGAATACATTTCCCAAAGTATGGTTCCACAAGCCTCCTCCCCATATTCTCTGGCATTCGCTCACCTGCTGTCCGACGTGGATATTTTCCCAGATGTTGAGTGCCAGTCAGCAGTTACAATTACACTGATTAGTGATTACACTGATATAGGGTGCGTACCATTTTGAGATTATAATTAGAACAGATTGAGCCAGTTAAGCTCAATATTGCTTGGTATAATGCTAGGTATACTCTGATGCTTTTTTTTTTTCTTCATATGGTGCGTTTGAGTACACTCTGTATGGTCCTTTGTTTACCTTTATGAGAGGGGGAATCCATATTGAGCCAGGTTACCCTTGAACACAGATCTAAGTTGAACTCAGGCCTGTAGTAACATGTCATTTAATTGGTCAAATATGTCGGCCTAAATACCTGATCATTCAAGGTAAGACATTAGACATGGTCTCAGTTGTAAATGTTCTGTTTCACCAGAGGCCTAAGCTCAAATCATCAGTATCAGTCAATCGTAGCACTGCGTGTGCCTGACTGTTGTCACTTCCGCTGACCTTTTCAGTAATGGTCCTCTATTGAGCTGATCCAGGAACTGCTCTCATCTCGGGTTCATGTATCTGGAGTGGTATGTAGTGTTCTCAAGTGGTCCTAAGAACCTTTTGGGAGTGGAGCAATGGCATAGTCGACGATGGTGTAGCTGTGTTAGGCTAAGCTTCTGGGAGAGGGTAAAAAGGAGAAATACTTAGTTTGTCAAATATCGGAAAGCACTCTGGGCGCTTTTGTTGCAGGGAGAGAACATTTTAAGTGAAACTGAAAGAAGGTGAAAAGGGTTTTTTATGAGCTCATGTTGGCCAAGATAACTTATTTGATGTAATTCCCCTTAATTGCCCCCGATTTTTAAACTCAAATGTCAAATGAAGACTGTATGCTGCATCAAGTAGGGACCAGTTGAGGATTAATATTGAAATCCTCTCTATTGATGGGTTCATTCACTTCACCTTTTCCATATTTTCCTAAAACTGAAATGTTACTTTTTAAGCCTGTGTCCAAATGTACGACAGCACATTGCTCGCTGTATTAGGAGCTAAAGAGGGCAGCTATGACCGCTGTATTATCAGCTAAAGAGGGCAGCTATGACCGCTGTATTAGGAGCTAAAGAGGGCAGCTATGACCGCTGTATTAGGAGCTAAAGAGGGCAGCTATGACCGCTGTATTATCAGCTAAAGAGGGCAGCTATGACCGCTGTATTATCAGCTAAAGAGGGCAGCTATGACCGCTGTATTATCAGCTAAAGAGGGCAGCTATGACCGCTGTATTATCAGCTAAAGAGGGCAGCTATGACCGCTGTATTAGGAGCTAAAGAGGGCAGCTATGACCGCTGTATTATCAGCTAAAGAGGGCAGCTATGACCGCTGTATTAGCAGCTAAAGAGGGCAGCTATGACCGCTGTATTAGCAGCTAAAGAGGGCAGCTATGACCGCTGTATTAGCAGCTAAAGAGGGCAGCTATGACCGCTGTATTAGCAGCTAAAGAGGGCAGCTATGACCGCTGTATTAGCAGCTAAAGAGGGCAGCTATGACCGCTGTATTAGCAGCTAAAGAGGGCAGCTATGACCGCTGTATTAGCAGCTAAAGAGGGCAGCTATGACCGCTGTATTAGCAGCTAAAGAGGACAGCTATGACCGCTGTATTAGCAGCTAAAGAGGGCAGCTATGACCGCTGTATTAGCAGCTAAAGAGGGCAGCTATGACCGCTGTATTAGCAGCTAAAGAGGGCAGCTATGACCGCTGTATTAGCAGCTAAAGAGGGCAGCTATGACCGCTGTATTAGCAGCTAAAGAGGGCAGCTATGACCGCTGTATTAGCAGCTAAAGAGGGCAGCTATGACCGCTGTATTAGCAGCTAAAGAGGGCAGCTATGACCGCTGTATTAGCAGCTAAAGAGGGCAGCTATGGCCGCTGTATTAGCAGCTAAAGAGGGCAGCTATGGCCGCTGTATTAGCAGCTAAAGAGGGCAGCTATGGCCGCTGTATTAGCAGCTAAAGAGGGCAGCTATGACCGCTGTATTAGCAGCTAAAGAGGGCAGCTATGACCGCTGTATTAGCAGCTAAAGAGGGCAGCTATGACCGCTGTATTAGCAGCTAAAGAGGGCAGCTATGACCGCTGTATTAGCAGCTAAAGAGGGCAGCTATGACCGCTGTATTAGCAGCTAAAGAGGGCAGCTATGACCGCTGTATTAGCAGCTAAAGAGGGCAGCTATGACCGCTGTATTAGCAGCTAAAGAGGGCAGCTATGACCGCTGTATTAGCAGCTAAAGAGGGCAGCTATGACCGCTGTATTAGCAGCTAAAGAGGGCAGCTATGACCGCTGTATTAGCAGCTAAAGAGGGCAGCTATGACCGCTGTATTAGCAGCTAAAGAGGGCAGCTATGACCGCTGTATTAGCAGCTAAAGAGGGCAGCTATGACCGCTGTATTAGCAGCTAAAGAGGGCAGCTATAACAGCAACTGGACTAGGTTGCTCGCTTCCTCAGCCTTTTACCACACAACCTACCTAATAATCAACTGTAATTTAGCTTATTTACTGGCAGTGCGATCCCAATATGGGGAAATGGCATCAGGAATTAAATTAATTTAAATGAAAAATGGGGCATATGGAGATGTGGAAATAACCTACAAGGGCATTTATTAGCAATCAGTTTGTGATGGTAATGCAACATTGTGTTGACTAATATTCAGCGAACAAGCAGAGAAGATTGAAACCAATTATGCTTCCCCCGCTTCCAGAAGTCACAGCGATGCCATTTCCATGTTATCTGAAACTTTGGCCTGTGAGCCTAAACAACAACAAGCTGCCAGCCAAATAAGTTAACATGTTTAACCTGAAAAGTACATATTAGTCAGAGCCTCGCTCTACCACAGGCTGTAACATAAACTCGTACATCGCCTAGGTCCGTACAATTGCCCTTATTTTAGCGCCCAAAAAAGTAATACTTCCAGATCAACTGTAACCCTAACCCAACTGAATAACTTTGTAAAGCACAATTTCTCCCCTTTCCAACAAAATCAATAACATGACCTAAACACTGCCCGTTTCTGCATAATTCAAGCAGGCAATGAGCCCCGTCGGGTCTTTTTAAAAATGGCGGGTGGGGAAGTGAAACAATGCGTGATAGTGAGAAGGAGAGATGTCGTGTGGGAAAATTGCTTTTTTCACTCGATCTGTCCAACTTATCACCTTATCGCCTCTAAAATGTAAATAAAACACTATAAAGAGTTTATATAATGTATCATTACATGCCTATTTGAAGGTTTGTGTCGAATTTGAATCCATTTTTTTAGGGTGGTACTAAAGTGATCTTAGAAGTAAACAGCTGCTTTGAGAATGATGATCGCATGCAATGATGATGACAAAAAATGACGGTTTCCCCATCACTGTCCATTTCTTGTTTTTAAACGATGAGAGAAGTGCTACACCTGGTGGATAGAGATTGTAAGACATAAATAGTTGCTTTATGCGTGCTGTACGTTACGACATGACACGTCAAGATGTAACGGAGGGTCAGTACTATAGAGCCATTACCATGTCGATCAACGCTTGAATAGAAACCTAGTTCACTCCCCCGATTTTGAAGACAACACAGTTGCTACAGTCCCATTAGTTTTCTTTGTAGCCTCGTTTGAATGTCACGGTTAAGCACATTTGTTCGGAATGGGGTGAGTTTACGTTAGCTGACATTGAAGCTGAGGTGGAGTGACTGTGCTATCTGGTTGACCATAGCATAGTGTAGCTTACAGTATCATAGCGTTGCCTACAGTAGCATTAGCTAGCATATCGTACAGTAGCATAGCCTTGACTTGCCTTTCCTAGCTTAGCACTGCACTGGAGCCTGCTCTGTGACATTCCCAAGTATTAGCGGTGGCAAAAACCAGGCGCGAATCTGAGCTGCTTCCCCAAGCTCCGTTAATTACCAGCTAGCGCTCTGCTCTGTGTGACAGGGAGGGGCTTTGGGGAGGAACGTTGTTGTCTGTTTGGGCTGATGTCTGTTTAATGTCAAACTCTTAATTTACATCTGTTAGCAAACTCTGGTCTAGTTCACTTTTCTCTTTTGTATTGTTCTCTCTGTTTCGCCTATACCTTTAACTTTTTTTTATAATATAACATGAGCTTTTACACTTCTTCAATCATAACGGCCTAACAAATGTTTCCTGCCATACATTTGTTGAACAAATGCTCCTATGCCGTTCTCAAAACACTGTTTAAGGGGTAAATGCCACAGACAATTGCATCGACTGTGGTTCGCTTCCCCTTTTGATTTATTTTACCGTCTTTGATTTAGCTCCACTTCTTGCCCTGATCAGATTGCAAAGAGTTGCTTATGTTTGTGTAACTAGGGCCCAGAGTTGTATTTTTGTCCTGGCCAGGTCACATGGTCAAGAACAATTAGGGTGCTGACTAAGTATAACCAGTCATTTGATGATGTCACTCTCTAGTCTCCATCAGTATGAAATGATGCAAGTTAGATGAGTGCACCCATCTAATCAGTCATAGATCTGACAGCATCGCATGCAACATGGATCCGAGTGCTAAAAATGTGTTAGACTGTTAGCCCACTTTGCAACTAGGAGGATCAGGATGCTTTTAACATGGAGAAATTAGTTATGTAATCCCTAGGAGGTGCAGCCTGGCCCTTGGACATTAACACAGGGATTAGTGGGGGTATTACTGTCTGAATGCATTACAGGTCTATTAGGTAGATGATGGAGTACAGACCAATGTGCCAGACCCAAAATGACAATATAATCTTGACTTTAATTGCCTGGATTTTTGTTTTGATAATGTCATAATCTAATGGAAGAAAACACAGATTTATCTAGAATAGGAACAGGGAGAGTCAAGTTGATTCTTTTTAATCCTCGAATCCCATTTTAGTGGGGATGATATGGTACAGTGTAATGCATTGGTAAGTGGCTGTTCTTATTATTATGTCTGCTACGCAGATTATTTTAGCTGGAAATGATGTTAAGCAGCCACAGACGGCCATGTCAAAATAATATGCAGCGACGAGTATAAAGCACGTGTCAAAGATCCTTCTATTATGTGTTATAGGCCTACATGCATGGTGTTGAGACTGCAAACAGCATTGATTCAACTCAGTGGGAGTTATTCTCATTGTGTGGTTGATTATGTTTTTTTCAGTCTGCTTTATTGTTGAAGAACTCCCGGCTCTCAGAGGAAGGATATATTTAATCGGAAAAACAGTTTTAGGGCTTCTTTCATTTTCTTTTCACATTAAATGACTGTGACAGGCTGTGCTTTGCAGTAATTTCCTTCTTCAAACCTTAAATATAAATTGAATTTGCATCATTTTTTTGTACTTTGTTTTTAAAGGCCAGGGGTGGTTTTTCTTCCCATGCGGTGTTATCCATTTGGACATGATCCTGGAACTTGATATCTCTGCATCTGTGATATGTGCACTATGGTTGCCAAGGCAGCGGACTTGGCTGGTCCATGTTGAGTGGGTGAGTCACAAATGGCACCCTCTTCCCTATATAGTGCACTACTTTTGACCAGTGCCCACTATGTAGGGAATAGGGTGCCATTCGTGACGCAAGCAGTGTGCCCTCCCAACTTGTACTGGGAAGAGACGGGGTCCAAGCCAAGCCATAGGGAGGATACAACACTGCAAAGGCATGTCATTTTCACACCAACATAGAACATATGGAGATTTTATTGATCATAGTCATAGAGGGTCGTAATTCTTAAGTCCGCCTGCTTGCAGGTCTAACAATATTTTGATTGGTTCCCAGGAAGCATTGCGTCCCCGACCATTTCTCTCACTTGATTGGTTCCCAGGAAGCATTGCGTCCCAGACCATTTCTCATTTCTCTCACTTGATTGGTTCCCAGGAAACAATTTCTAATTTCTCTCGTTTCCAATCGCGACTTGCCATCTGAACAGTGCCTTATTATGGAACCACAGTCTTGTTGTTGTTGGTTGAAATAAGTAAAGGACAATGACATGGGTAGACATTTCGGAAACATGTTTGCAGTCAGCACAATGTTCACCTGTTATTGACACGAATTGAAAAATTCCTCTGGATTTGAATTGAAATGTCAAGTTGTCTGTATCAGTTGAGCTGTGGTTTGAGGCGTCAGCTGCATGGCCTTGAGGGAGACAATATTGGCACATTGTTTGAAAGTATGTGTTGTTATCAGGCTTCACATATTCAACTGCTCTATGCATACATTCAACATCAAGAGTCTCTCGCTCTTACATTCCCTGAACACCCACTCTCAGAAAACATTACCGAATAACTATCAACCCATTCCCCTGTTATTTCCTTGTGAACTCTGCCTCTCTTTCCTCTGCTAATGTCTCCAGCCCAATCTAATGGGCTATAAGCTTCAGCCTTGATTAAACTGCATGTACCATCACACTGGCCTGGACAGAACACACAGGGGGTGAGATGGAGACATTTCTCTTTGTGTGTGGGGTGTGGGGGTGGGGGGGGCATTCCCTCTGAGCCATGGAGCTTATGGAGTCGCTAATAGGAACTGGCACACTGTTCAAAACGTCACACCCAATCACTCCAGTGGAAATGAAGCCATAGTCAACTCTCAGTTCAACCTAATAAAAAAATTGTATTTAAGATTCGTGTGATCCTGGTTTTGATTACTGCTGAGTAGAATGTGTCAGTGATGGATATATGAAGAGATCAACACATTCTACTCCCATAGGGCGGCGCGCAGTTGGCCCAGGCTCGTTAGGGTTTGGCTGGGGTAGGCCGTCATTTTGTAAATATGAATTTTTTTCTTACCTTTATCTAGGCAAGTCAGTTAAGAAAATAAAAAATAGATTGTTACATTAGTAGTAAGGTTACTACTAACACGGTGGTAGTTCATGTTCTATACATATTGAGGTTGGGTATCCTATGTTTAAATGATGCAAAATAAATGAGCATAGAAAGTACATTCAGTAGATTTGCACTCGTCAAACAGCGCATTGGATTAGCGACATCGTAGAAGCACACTGGATTAGCTTCCACGAGCGACAGAACTGAATCAGTAGTGAAGATGTTTACGTCTCATTTTAATATTCCAACGGGTTGTTACTGCGTTTTAAACTAACTTTGTGACATGGAAAGTGAGTGATGCATATTGCAGGAGTATGAAACCGGGAAGGTCTTCGGGAAGGCGTTGAACAACATCAACGACGTTGTTGTTTTGCACAAGCATGCGGTAGTGAGAGTGGAACGTAGTGTTATAGATGTGTCAGTGAGGTGAAATGCGATCTTGTTTTCTCTCACCTCCTGACCACAGAACATCATAGCACTCCCACTCCAGCAGGGAAACTGAACTGAGCCTTTGTTTGTCTCTGGACTTAGTGCTACGCTTTGTAACCACGGATAATGTATGAATGCAAAAGTTATTACATCTGTTTTGTTTTTTTTGCATTCACAGGCTTATGTGACAAGGGGCTTTTAAGATGTTGGATCTGCATCCAAAATGCAACCGTCTCACAGTCTGAATGACAATATCAAATGCTAGTTGGATTTGATGAACTCTATTGCATTCTCCACTGATTTCCACTCAACTCGCATGGTTTATAGGCCTAATTCATGATAAAAACCAACCACAGACTAGATACTGCACTTTGAGTCATTACATGCACCTGATAACTGGTACGAGTCAGAAAGGTTACAATGGGGAAACGTTCTAGGTTGTTTTTGCCTTGTTATTTCCTGTGGTGTTTCTCATGTGCGCCTGCCTGCCTGCTCAGTGCACTGCTCTAGGGACTCTGCAGAAAGTGTGCATCGGGTCGGTGACTTTTAGTCTAGGTAACCTAACCGCTTCCTGCCCCCCTCAATCTTTACTGTCTGGTCTTCTAATCCCATGCAATCCCTCACCTAGAGACTTAAACTGGAATGCAGTACATTGTTAGAACCTGGGTAGTTGCTTCCGCCAAAGGGAGAGGGCAAAATAGGCCACCTCCCATGTGTTGCATTTGCTGTGTTTTGAGTGTCTAAGATCACTTCTTAATCTTCATAGCATCTCTGAATCGTGCCGACAAAGATAAGACGTGGCAGTTTTAGGAAGCAAACTCTGGTAGATTAAGATGTTTGCATACATACTTATGCATGTACACACACACACACACACACACACACACACACACACACACACACACACACACACAGACAGAGCACTCTTGTTTGCGAGACTTGCCATGGGCCTAGGGGGCGTGGTGCAGCATTTTTGTTTAACTTAATTAAGCTAGGGATTTGGGTTCGTAGCGCTATCACGGCTCAGCGTATCCCGCGGCTCAGCGTATCCCGCGGCTCATTTGCAAATCCCAGACCACTCTGAGAGGTAGTGGTAGAGCCATGCATATTTATTAACCACATCCCAGTTCTCCATCCTACAATCTAAGCTTGATGCCCTCAATCTCACACAAATTATCATTGAACCTACCAGGTACAACCCCAAATCTGTAAACACGGGCACCCTCATAGATATCATCCTAACTAACTCGCCCTCCAAATACACCTCTGCTGTTTTCAACCAAGATCTCAGCGATCACTGCCTCATTGCCTGCATCCGTAATGGGTCTGCGGTCAAACAACCACCCCTCATCACTGTCAAACGCTCCCTAAAACACTTCTGTGAACAGGCCTTTCTAATCGACCTGGCCCGGGTATCCTGGAAGGATATTGACCTCATTCCGTCAGAGGATGCCTGGTTATTCTTTAAAATTGTCTTCCTCACCATCTTAAATAAGCATGCTACATTAAGAAAAAAATGAACTAGGAATAGATATAGCCCTTGATTCACTCCAGACCTGTCTGCCCTTGACCAGGACAAAAACATCCTATGACGTTCTGCATTAGCATCGAATAGCCCCCGTGATATGCAACTTTTTAGGGAAGTTAGGAACCAATATACACAGGCAGTTAGGAAAGCTAAGGCTAGTTTTTTCAAACAGAAATTTGCATCCTGTAGTACAAACTCAAAATGTTCTGGGACACTAAAAAAACAAAGTCCATGGAGAATAAGAGCACCTCCTCCCAGCTACCCACTCCACTGAAGCTAGGAAACACTGTCACTACCGATAAATCCACAATAATTGAGAAATTCAATAAGCATTTTTCTACGGCTGGCCATGCTTTTCATCTGGCTATCTCTACTCCGGTCAACAGCCTTGCGCTCCCCAGAGCAACTCGCACAAACCTCCCCCACTTCTCCTTCACCCAAATCCAGATGGCTGATGTTCTGAAATAGCTGCAAAATCTGGACCCCTACAAATCAGCTGGGCTAGACAATCTGGACCCTCTCTTTCTAAAATGATCTGCTGAAATTATTGCAACCCCTATTACCCCTATTCTTTCATATCGTCTGAGGTTCCCGTAGTTTGGAAAACTGCCGCGGTCATCCCCCTCTTCAAAGGGGAGACACTCTAGACCCAAACTGCTACAGACCTATATCTATCCTACCCTGCCTTTTCTAAGGTCTTCGAAAGCCAAGTTAACAAACAGATTACCGACCATTTCGAATCTCACTGTACCTTTTCCGCTATGCAATCTGGTTTCAGAACTGGTCATGGTTAGACTTCAGCCACGCTCAAGGTCCTAAACAATATCACAACCGCGATCGATAAGAGACATTACTGTGCAGCCGTATTTATTGACCTGGCTAAGGCTTTCGACTCCGTCAATCACAACATTCTTATTGCAGACTCAACAGCCTTGGTTTTTCAAATGATTGCCTCGCTTGGTTCACCAACTACTTCTCCGATAGAGTTCAGTATGTCAAATCGGAGGGCCTGTTATCCGGACCTCTGGCAGTCTCTATGGGGGTGCCACAGGGTTCAATTCTCAGTCCGACTCTTCTCTGTATACATCAGTGATGTGGCTCTCGCTTCTGATTCTTTGATCCACCTCTACGCAGACGACACCATTCTGTATACCTCTGGCCCTTCATTGGACACTGTGTTAACTAACCTCCAGATGCGCTTCAATGCCATACAATTCTCCTTCCGTGGCCTCCAACTGGCTCCAGATCATCTACAAGTCTCTGCTTGGTAAAGCCCCGCCTTTTCTCAGCTCACTGGTCACCATAGCAGCACCCACACGTAGCACGCGCTCCAGCAGGTATGTCTCACTGGACATCCCCAAAGCCAATTCTTCATTTGGCCGCCTCTCCTTCCAGTTCTCTGCTGCCAATGACTGGGACAAACTGCAAAAATCTCTGAAGCTGGAGACTTTTACCTCCCTCACTAGCTTTAAGCACCAGCTGTCAGAGCAGCTCACAGATCACTGCACCTGTACATAGTTAATCTGTAAATAGCCCATCCAATCTTCCTCATCCCCATACTGTTATTTATTTATATTGCTCCTTTGCACCCAAGTATCTCAACTTGCACATTCATCTTCTGCACATCCTACCATTCCCGTGTTTAATTGCTATATTGTAATTACTTTGCCACCATGGCCTATTTATTGCCTTACCTCATTTGCACATGCTGTATATAGGTTTGTCTACTGTATTATTGATTGTATGTTTGTTTATTCTATGTGTAACTCTGTGTTGTTGTATGTGTCTAACTGCTTTGCTTTTTCTTGGCCAGGTTGCAGTTGTAAATGACAACTTGTTCTCAACTAGACTATCTGGTTAATATTTATTTTTTAAATAAAATCTCCTCACAATCAAGTGCACATGAGAACCGTGTTACACACACTGTTAACACGAGATTACACACTCCAATAAAATACCCATACATGTCAAACTCTTACTCAAAACCCAATGGGAAGGTATACCCGTCTCCCTTTACTTTGTACACGCCTCAAATGTTCTTCCGAGAGACACACACGGAAATTAGATGGGCCCTGTTGTTGTGTACTCACCTATATCCTGGAGGTGTCTACAAGGTCTCTAAAAGCAGCGATGTAGTATTAGGTGGGCCCTGAGTTTTTCCTGGACAGGCCACATGGTTATAGGAGGCATGGCTTTGACCATACAGGAGGAACTGCAGAGATGGACGCCTAATGTTTTGTATACATTTGTATGAGCATTTCTGTTTGTCTGTCCTCCTTGTAGCCTGGTAATGGATATGACCCCATCATCAACTCTGCTATCCAAACATTAGCAGCTGTGTTTATTGGACTGCGCTCATAACCCACAATTTACCCCTTCCTACCCTCCATTCATCCTCCTCCTCTACTCAGTGCTGACATCATGCAAGAAGGGGGCAAAGTTTGGGAAATAATACCTCTTTTTTTTTTTTTATGTAGATCCTTTTATAGTTCCTCATATCAGTGGATTTCTGTTCAATAATTTTGACTCTATTGCAGATTTAACTGTTGTTGTTTTCTGTTGAGTTACTGCTATATACTGTACTTGTCTGATCAGGCTAATGTGGACATCAACCATTGGTTAGATCATGTCAAGACAGCACTGTGAACAACACAAGAGAGGGCCCCATTATATCTATCTCTCTTCTAAATGTAGAAATGGTACATTGATTTTACACATGAGCATACTTCATTCAGCATACTGATTGACACTTGATAGGAACATAGCCGCAGCAGTTATGTTCCTATCAAGTGTCAATCAGTATGCTGTACTTTTGTATACTTTTTAGTCAGTCGTTCTGAAAGTAGCGATCACGAACTAAAAGTGGTCCACGAAAATGGTGTACTACATCATTGCTCTCGCTCTGCTGTGGGTGCATCATATGCCTCTTGCTAGCTGTCACTCATATGGCGAGGGGCTGAAGCTCATTGGTTGAACCCAATTTGCTAGATTGCTGACCCACGTGGTTGAAAATGTAGGGGAAATGTCGCAGCACAGCTTCCAGAAAAAAGACGTTGCTTTCAAATGAGGGATTTAGTAGTTGAGTGTGGAACAACAGTAATTTTACTCATAGATTGCATGTATGAACTTCACATTGACATATCAAGAGATTTAAAAAAGACTTAGTAGTCGCCAAAGTACCGGAGCATGTCTTTAATGAAGCCTTGTCAATATGCAACGTTTTGGGCGACCTGACCAAATTCATATGGAAATGTGTGTTTATAGACCTGTCATGCACATTGAAAGCAAGTCTAAAGAAGCGGTAGATCTGTTCTGTGTGTGCTATTTCTATGCTTCCCGTTCTTAAGATTCGTTTTTTGTCTTTTTACTTTTGTTTTTTTACACCAGTTTGAAACAGCTGAAAATACAATATTTTTGGTTATGGAAAATATATATCACAGTGGTTTAGTTGGTAAAATTATTCTCTACACTATACTTGCTTGTTTTGTCACATAAACTGAAATTAGGCTAACTATTAGAATATTAGCAACCAGGAAATGGCGGATCGATTTCTGCATAGTGTATCTTTAAATTCGGCCCTTGACATCTGACTACATTAACAAGCCTGTTGGCTAATTTTGTCATTTTGGAGTCACTGCAATCATGAAACCCTTCAACATGGTCTGTCAATCTGTCAATCTGTCGCTACACCTTCAGGGTATTTTCTGCTTCACAGATTTCCATGTACCTCGTTAGACACTGTGGAGACCGACCTGAAATGACGTGTGATGTTGACATGCGTTTCAGTGAAATCTAGCTACAGTATCTTCACAAACTGTTGTTAGATTTGCCTTAACACCTCAAATGTTTTAACGCCTAATACGTCTTCACACCTGTAATGGATTATCCTAATTTATGACCTGTTATTCATCTTTGGAGGAAAGACTATACGTTGCCTTGGTGATGCCAGGCTCCATTTCCGTCTCTCTGAAAATGAGAAAATACTCTCTGAAATGTTCCTTTGTGAATACAGATGATTCCCCCATATTGTCCTTCATCTCCTTCGTCCTGTTGTGCCTCGTGGTTTGCAAGCTGCACTCTAAATCAGCCCAATAATTTCATTTTCCCGGGGAAATGTTGTTCCGTAGAGAATTCCGTCCCGAGGCCTGTTCCCGAGCTCTAATGCTCTGCTTTGCTGTGAAAGCGAACAGACAAACGGGGCTCAGCGCGTCCCTGACGATAAAATCACAGCCAGGCTCCAGGCGTCGGTCACCTCTGACCCTCCGCCCCGTTAGGGAGCTCCTTGCTGACTCCATGGCAATGGCCTGGTTGGTGTAGGAGGCTGGGTAGCTGCTGAGCCCGTCATAGCTGCTAGGTGCTGGCAACCGTCGCCATCATTTCCTATTCAGCTGAGTCATGGTAGCGTATACCCGGAAGAGCAAGGTCATGTAGTGTTGTGACCACTGGTTGACCTTTTGGGATGTGATCTGCACCGTGTGATGGACTCCCCCAGGCGGGTTGTTGTTTTTTCGGCTCAGCATCACTTCAAATGAGCAACACACTCGTAGCAGACTAGCCTAGCCTTGACATTCGATCCAGTTAGATCTTAGTGTCTTTCAGAGAGCGATATAGAGAGAGAAAAATTGAGCGATGGCGAGCAAATAGATTCAGAATGTCAGCGTCTCAGAGACCAATGTCGCCGCCACCGCATCAAATCTCTCTATTTGAGCTCACTCCCCACTCTATTTTGCTGACATTTTAAACAGGACTCCCACCCGAAATCTCATCTAGGCCACAGCTCTCCAGCTCCCAGACATGGTTTCACAAGAAATCAATAGCCTTTTCTACTATCACCTGAAAGCCCTGGGCTGAGTCTCAAATGGCACCCTATATAGTGTACTTATTTTCTTTTAGTGTGATTGGAGCATTGAACAGGGCTTCTGGTCAAAAGTGTGCACTATATAGGGACGAGGGTGCCATTTGGGATACAGGCCCGTAATAACACCTCTATATAACGGCGAAACCTGTTCCATTATGGGTTTACCTTTGTGTTTGGATTGCTACTTATCACCTTTTCCTTGTCATTGGATTTGGATGTAGTTCTATTCTTATGGATGGAGACTCTATTTCAACCCTGAGTACTTCTTAGTACAACAGTGTTGTTTTGAGGTGCTAGGGCTTATGTTTGCTCAATTAGCATTCATTTGGTTTGATGTAGTGAAAGGCCCCTAGGAATTAGCTAGTTGTATTACGCCTGCCGTTTCTCAGTAAGGCAGTGTTAGTGAATGATATCCGGAAGCGTACTTGGAGTTGCACACAGACTTTCTGTATCTCCTCCGCTGTTGACTCCTACATGCTCAGTCAGTAATGGAAAACGCACTGGTAGAGGAGTCAGATGCAGCATACATTATGCATTAGCCTATCTCGGTCATTAGTGTTAATACACTGGGCTGATGAGCTTGTTAGCATTAGCCGGGGGAGGGGGGGCTCTTAAAGCTGCAATCAGCAGTTGAAATAACAACAAAGTGTTATTCCCGGTAAATGCTGGGAGAGGGGCTGGCGAAATGTAACCCCTCTCAAACATCTCCAATCGTATATTTTAGTACGACAGTTGTACTTAGTTCATGAGGCATTTATATGAAATATTCTTCAAGAATCAGTGGTTACATATCATTAATTCACAAGTCAACAATATTGATGTAGCAACTGCAGATTGCCCCTTTTTAAGTTCAAAGCCAACTGTGTGGGTGTGGAGATACTGCCACAGAAAGCACTGATGCGTTAGCCCGGGTCACTTAGGCTTATTACCGTCTCATTGGGAAACTGCGTGGTTCACCCAGTGATGTCATAGCCCTCTCCATACATTCAGGGCTCCTGAGTGGCACAGCGGTCTAAGGCACTGCATCTCAGTGCTAGAGGCATCATTACATACCCTGGTTCAATTCCAGCCTGTATCACAACCGGCCGTGATTGGGAGTCCCATAGGGCGGCGCACAATTGGCCCAGCATCGTCCGGGTTAGGGTTTGGCCGAGGTAGGCCGTCATTGTAAATAAGAATTTGTTCTTAACTGACTTGCCTAGTTAAATAAGGTTAAAATCCAAATAAAATTCAGCATCCTTCTCTAGTTCTCATACCATGATTATATAGCCCGTGATCCCACTGCCAGCCAATGAAAACCATTCATGGGTCGCCCACACTGGTTTGAACTCACTGTCGTGTTCATTAAGCTAGGAATACTTGGACTTGAGTGACTACCTGAACTTGTCCAATAACAAACCCACATGTTCAGTTTCAAAACGTTTGGAAACAATGTGCCCTAATGAACACGGCCTTGGTTATAGGTGATGGCTTAGACCTATGGAGGCATGCATGAAAGGGAATACTTTTCTGCTCTGGTTGTCCTATAAGCAGCACTGTCAGTGAGTTCAGACGAACACGGGTGCAAAGAAGATGGCGTGGCTTTGTAAACATGTAAGGTAACACCTCTGCAAGTGCAAACCCAAGTATTGTGGTTGTGCTCAATGTGCTACAACAGTGACCGAGTCCTGCATCCCAAATGGGACCCTATTCTCTATATAGTGCACTACTTTTGACCAAGATTAGTGCTCTGCATATGGAATAGGGTCCCATTTGGAATGCATACAGTAACACAAACCTCATAATCCACTCAATCGTCCTCGTTGTAGGCCGATGTCATTGTGCTCCATTCATTCATTCATTCATTCATTCATTCATTCATTCATTCAATACAGTTTATGACTGATAAAAGGATATCAGTCAACCGTTTCCTCAGTAGAGCCAATGCCTTAGGCTGCAACTGTAACCACACTGCTAATTACTGTCTACTACACTCATAGACAGCCTGTTAGTCCAAAGAGTGAACAACTAGGCAGAATGAAGGAATGCTGCCCTGATGAATGTGTAGTATACACAAACAAACAGCTTAGTTGCAGAGCCAAAATAAGATTTGGGTTTCGAAGGGAGGAAAATCAATTGACTCTATATGAATGAATCGGGCGTTCTGTTGCAGGGAGAACATATGTAGCCTCCTGTTCCGGAAGCTGGCTGGTACCTTTATGGAAATCCACAGCTACGTCCCAAATGGCTCCCTATTCCACCATAGAGCTCTGGTCCAAAGAAGTACACCACAAAGGGGAATAGAAAGCCATTTAGAACGCCTCCTACATTCCCTCTCACTATAGACCTACTGAGCTTGGCTGATTGCTTTGCTCTGCTATTCTCTGCTCAGTTCTGGCCATTCCTGCATCAAGACGGCCTCCTGATCCCGCCAGCGTACATGCATGAATGGAAGCTCGCGGGATCAGGCGGCTTGCAAGGCTAAAGGCGTCAAGATCCTATCCTGGTTAAACCAGACTGAACGCTACACTCACTCTTCTTGACAAGTGAAGTGAAAAAATAGATCAGTAAGGTTAAACCAGGCTATCAGGATCCCATTCCCTTGCAGCCAAGAATGTCATCTCCACTTAGCTGCATTGTCAGCGGTTACAGTGTGTATGCCACAACTGTCCTAGCTTGACTGGCACTGACGGCCAGGACTGTTAGCCAGAGGGGGGCAATAGAACAGTAAAAGCGTGTCCTTGGCGGTCATAGAAATAGAATGAGTAGAAAGGCAGGTATTGTTTTGTAATGTCAGTTGTCATCAAGGAACATTGACTTCAATGGGACTGTCCATTCTAATAATTGTGTATCTATAATGGCTGGTATTGTAACTTCTCGCTGCTGCTCTTAGGGCTTTGATAATAAACTGCCTCTGTGCCGATGAAGCAATAGCCATTGCAATAGACCTCGAGGAACCACAGAACCACAGACATGAAACAGGAAGCCACAACATTCATAGTGATGTGCCTAACCCAGAGGTGCCCAGTGGATTGTGGGTGTTTTATGGCGATGGTTGAACTGGGTGTTGACGGGTAATAAGGATCCTCAGATGATATGTTGTTGTGATGGGGTCACGACGTCATAGAGGAGAGACGTGCACTGGCTGATATAGTTTTTTTTGGGGGGGGGGAGTGTTTGTCTAAAGATTATCTTTATTACTCATAGTTGACCACATTCTCTGAGGTATTTGTTCAAGGACAAAAGGAATACTAGAGATATGGTCAGGGTATACTGGAAAAGTAGATACAGTATAGCATAATTATTCGATTATGTTTTATGTAGTTTTATGGAGCACAGAAACCAGCAGGGTTCAATTGCTGCATTAGTTCATAAAGACTACAAACGTCATCCATGAATGTTATCCATCATGCTGAGTCTTCCAAAAATGTGACTCGTTTCAAGGAACTATAGTAGGCATATGTTGCACGTCTCTACTTCACAGGAGAGGCATTTTAACATTTCTTTAGAATTTTTATCAAAATACGTTTTTGGGCAGAAATGCCTTCTGGAACATGAACTTGCATGTGTCTTTAATAAGAAACGTGTATGCCATTTGTAAATACGAATACAATTGTTAAATAACGAGCCTAGTTGGTTAAGCCATGGAAAAATACAGGAACCTTCCTGCTAATGGAAGATAATGGAAGGCCGGGAATGCGGAGACGTGTTCAGATTGGTCTGCCATTTAGCATACTTCTGTCTGTAACATGCTTCTGTCTGTAACATGCTTCTGTCTGTAACATGCTCTGTCTGTAACATGACCTGCTAAATATGAGTTGATAAACCTGTCGACCTGAGCTTTTTTGAAAGATATGAAGAACTGAAAAAGTTTTGCTACTGCTCTCAACATTGCTGCCCTGAAGTTAATAGTGCTATCAACAAAGCTCAGTGGGAAAATGTTGTGATTAACTACTTTCTGGAGGATGATCGTGCCATGCTGACTCTCTGAGTCCGAAAATGAATAAGCCAATGAGGAAATCCCTTAGGTAAAGAAATTATAATTGAACCAGACGTTGTAGAGTCTTCTGATGACAATGGTGGGGAAGAAGTTGTCGTTGGCAGAGTTTTGAAATCAGTGGAATGCTTTTGGAAGCAGAGAGATTCTTGCCAAATGCAGAGAGAGTCCAAAAAGAGGACACCGAAAGAATGCTGTTGTATAAAACACCTGTCTCCGGATTATACCTTCAAACTAAGGGAAACCATGGCATTCATGACAGAGGGAGAAGCTTTCCACCGTGTATACGGGTAAGTCTAGCTACATTTTCAGATATTATACCTTTCTAATTTTGTCAGTCGGTTTCATTGCAAGTTCAAGCTTATTGTTTACTAGCTAGCTAGCTAACATTAGCTGTCTGCCTCGCTAGCTAACGTTACGTGTATGGTCTGTGTAGGAGCTCTAGAAAGAGGCTTGTGTTCCCGAGTTGGATAACCGTTCAAATCTATTTTTTCCCAGTCATTTTTTAAAATGTATATATATTTTTTGAACGCGGCATTAGAGTTGGGATTATGGTTCATTGTTTAGCTAGCTAGCTACATGTCTAATCAAAAGACTCCACTATGCAAGTTCCCATTTCACTGTACTGTTTACATCTTCTGCATCCTGTGCATGTGACAAATACATTTTTATTTTATATTGTGTGTGCACCAAGGTCAGATTAGGATGTAGGCCAAGGACTAGATGGTTTATTTTTGCTACTACTTTCACCATTTTTAGTCTTGAAAGCTTTGGTTGTTTACTACACTGTGAATCTTTAAAGAGATGGCTGGGACTAAGGTTTAAAACAGTGTGAACTATCCTGAATGGGTGTAGACAAAGAAGAGGTCTCTAGTAGGCATACCAAAACATTTACGGGCCATTTACAAGTTTATCAACTTTCAAAGAATTACTTTCCCATTGTTCCTCAACTGCAGTGTATGAAATACAATTTTCTAGCTCCGTGTCGCTACTTTTATCCAATGTTTAAAACACCATTTCTAATTTTGCTACATAGGACAGAATCCAGAAAGTGGGTCACATATAGGTAAAATCACTGGCTTCTCTTCGGGAGGTCTGGAAATTTGTCAATGGAGAAATGTGTGATTCAAACAACAGGCTGTGGAATGAGTCTGTCCGTAGGCCACTATTTGGTGTTGAGAGTAGGGGCATTTTTCAGACAGAAGTCGGTAGCAGGGTTTTGGCTGTGCTGCATTTCGCCAGGCGACCTGGTTTCTGCGGCGGGGCGAGGTGACAGCCATGAAATCATCTGTCACTTTCTTAGAGCATGCTAATTTTAGATTGTTTTGCGTCCCTCTCCCACACAAACACTCTTGCCACACGCTCTCCACTGTGTTAGCTGTGACATGTCATGCCTGCTGGTTTAATAGTGACGTGTGTGTGTGTGTGTGTGTGTGTGTGTGTGTGTGTGTGTGTGTGTGTGTGTTATGTTGAACAGTGGGGGCTCACAACATCTTTCCCAGGATAAGAGTTCTCCTGCTGTTGATATTAATTGACAGACACACGTCATTGGGTCTACTGCTCGCAGGCTGAGTACCCCTCAATCATTCTAATGGCTCTAAGAATGGGATGTGTAATTGCAGAGTTGTCATTTTGTGTTTAGGAGCTGGGATAATAAATGCATAAATCTATCTCAATGCGGTCCTCTCTATAAATTCAGAAATTGCTTTCCTGTTGACGTTGGCATGTTCAAGTCTAAGAGTGCTCAAATATCCCAGGGCGTCTTGGGTGACGATGTGAACAACACAACATACACTTTCATATGTATTCAAAATACAGACTACACGTTTTATGCCAGTACACAAGTTATTTCCCATTTCAAGGCTGCTTAATACCCAGACAACTAAGCTTAAGTTAGCATTGCACAAAGATGGCTGATCCAATCCCTCTTTTTCTCATTTGTATGAGGTCTCCTGTCTCACATAAGTCGTTTTTAGTGTCACCCAATGACTGATGCATCGCATATGCACCTCTTTTTTTCTTACGGCCGAATCCCACTGCAATGACACAGCCCTTTTCTGACATTACAATCGGTCTCCTTGTTTTCCCTCCATTGGAAATGTCCTTCTACTCTGTTATTGGCTGTTGGCCTTAGTGACAGGCAGTCAGTCATAAGTTATGACTGGGGACAGTGTGTTTGTCGCTGCCTCAGAGACACTGGATGACACAGTGAAAACAAAGCAGCCCAGAGTATACGAGCCTGATGGGCTGAGAGCTGTGGCTCATCCATCAACCACTCAGGTCTGACACCTCCCCAGAATGGCCCAGTTATGACGACCCAGTTATGGCCTGTTGTTGGGGAATGGTATGTTACTCCAATGAGCCTGATAACACAGGAAGAAACATCATTTATATTGTGGGGTTAGAAGTTACCCGACACCTGCTCATTGGAAACCGTAGCTATATCACACCAAGGCGCTGGATGGCACAGGAAAATACACTATTTGTTATGTGGTGTGGTAGGTTACACAACACCTGATCATTGTAAACCATGTGCAGTAATACTATTTTGTTATGGGAGGGGATCATTTACACAGCACCTGCTCAGTGGAAACCATAGCTTTATTACTCTAAGGAACCTGAGAACACTATTTGTATGATTTGGTATTTTATTAGGATCTCCATTAGCTGTTGCAAAAGCAGCAGCTACTCTTCCTGGGGTCCACAAAAAACATGAAACATAGTACAGATTGATATAATACAGAACATCACTAGACAAGAACAGCTCAAGGACCGAACTACATACTTTTTTTAAAAGGCACACAGCCTACATATGAATGAATACACAAACTATCTTGGTCAAATAGAGGAGAGGTGTTGTGCCGTGAGGTGTTGCTTTATCTGTTTTTTGAAACCAGGTTTGCTGTTTATTTGAGCAATATGAGATGGGAGGAAGTTGTCTGGTGGGATAAGTGTGTGTGTCAGAGCTGTGTGTAAGTTGACTATGAAAACAATTAGGGAATTTCAACACATTAATGTTTCTTATAAAAAGAAGTGATGCAGTCCGTCTCTCCTCAACTCTTAGCCAAGAGAGACTGGCATGCATAGTATTTATATCAGCCTTCAGATTACAAATAAGAGCAAAATGTGCCGCTCTGTTCTGGGCCAGCTGCAGCTAACTAGGTCTTTCCTTGCAGGACCACACGACTGAACAATAATCAAGATTAGACAAAAAATAACTTGCTTTTTGGAGTGTGGTGTCAAAAAAGAAGAGCATCTCTTTATTACAGCCAGACCTCTCCCCATCTTTACAAGCATTGAATCTATATGTCTTGACCATGACAGTTTACAATATAAAGTAACGGCAAGTAATTTAGTCTCCTCAACTTTGTTCAACAGCCACACCATTCATTACCAGATTCAGTTAAGGTCTGGAACTTAAGGAATGATTTGTACCAAATACAATGCTCTTGATGTTCAGGACCAGTTTATTACTGGCCACCTATTCCAAAACAGACTGCAACTCTTTGTAAAGGGTTTCAGTAACTTCATTAGCTGTGGTTGCTGATGTGTATATGGTGGAATCGTTAGCATACATGGACACACATGCCTTAATGCCAGTGGCAGGTCATTGGTAAAAAGAGTAGAGTGCCTAGAGAGCTGCCCTGTTTACTACACGTTACATGTTTGACATTAGAGAAGCATTCCACTCAGGAAGACCCTTTCAGTTCTATTAGATTGTCATATCGTGGATTCAGAGCTGAGGTTGCAAAGCCATAACACACACTTTATTTTCAACAACAGGTTATGGTCAAAAATATCAAAGGCTGCACTGAAATCTAACAGTACAGCTCCCACAATCATCTTATGATCAATTTCTTTCAACCAATCACCAGTCATTTGTGTCAGTGCAGTACATATTGAGTGCCCTTCTCTATAAGCATACTTTAAGTATTGTTAATTTGTTTACAGAGAAATAGCATTATATTTGGTCAAACACAATTTGACCAAAAACAGTTTGCTAAGAGATGGCAGCAAACTGGTAGGTCTGCTGTTACCACTCTTGGGTAACAAAATTACTTTGGCTTCCCTCCAGACAAAGACTTTCCTCTAGACTCAGATTAAAAACATGACAGATAGGAGTGGCTATAGAGTCAGCTACCAGCCTCAGTAGCTTTCCATCTAAAATGTCAATGCCAGGAGGTTTGTCATTATTGATCGATAACAATATTTTTTCCACCTCTCCCACACTAACTTTACAAAATTCTAACTTGCAAATGCTTTTCTTTCATTATTAGTTTTTTTTATGCATGTATACAATTGCTCACTGTTCATTGTTGGCATTTCCTGCCTAAGTTTGCCCACTTTGCCAATTTAAATGATTAATTAAAATAATTGGCAACACCAAATGGTTTTGTGATGAATAAGCCATCTGATTGGATGAAAGATGGAGTTGAATATGTCTTTCTGCCCATTATTTCATTTAAAGTACTGAAATGTTTTTTTGTTTTTTTATCATACTTCATCTCATTGATCTTGGCTTCATAATACAGTCTATTTTTATTGAGTTTAGTCACATAATTTCTCAATTTGCAGTAAGTCAGCTAGTCAGACGTGCAGCCAGATTTATTAGCCACTCCTTTTGCCCCATCTCTTTCAACCATACCATTTTTCAATTCCTCATCAATCTATGGAGCCTTAAAAGTTCTAGCAGTCAGTTTTTTTAACATGTGCACGTTTATCAATAATTGGAAGAAGCAATTTCATAAATTCATCAAGTGCAGCGTCTGGATGCTCCTCATTAATCACATCAGACCAACAAATATTTTTAACATCATCCACATAAGAGTCACAGAAAAATCTTTTGTATGATTTCTTATATACTATTTTAGGCCCAGTTGTTGGAACTTTGGCTTTCCTGGATTTAGCCACTATACTGTGATCACTGCATCCAATGGGTACGAATACAGCTTTAGAACAAAGTTCTACTGCATTAGTAAAAATATGATCGATACATGTGGATGATCTTGTTCCTGTAGTGTTTGTAAACACCCTGCTAGGTTGATTAATAACCTGAACCAGATCACAGGCACCGGTTGCAGTATGAAGCTTCCTCTTGAGCGGACAGCTTGATGAAAACCAGTCAATATTCAGGTCCCCAAGAAAGTAGACCTCTCTGTTTACATCACATACACTATCACACATTATTTAGATACTGACTGCTGGCACTTGGTGGCCTAGAGCAACACCCCAAAAGACAAGGGTTTAGATGTGCCAAGTGAACCCGCAACCACAACACTTCAGTGACACTTCACGTAATTTATGAGACACGATAATTTCAACAACACCTGTGCTCATTAGAAACCGTGTACAGTATTAGGCACTACTCTATGGACCTGGATAACACAGAAAAAAATACATTTTCAAAACAATACAAAAATAAAAAAGAAATGATTGGAGGCCAAGAAGTTACACAGCATCTGTTTGTTAGAGCAGAAGGAATATGTGAAGTATCAAGTATTTGCCACGGGCTGTTGTTTCATTGAGCCAGAATAGTTTATATGCTTTGCATGAGGAAGACAAGGAACTATTTTTTTCTCTCCTGGCAATGTCGTTTTAGGCAGTTGTACAAAGGATGTGGTTGCTTTTCTGACTCCTTACCGCTGCCGATTCCTCCTATCTACTTTCCGTTCATTTTTAATGGCTTCGTTTTTCGCAATCGAATGTGTCAAACCACGGCACAACTGTTAGGCCTCGTCTCCAGCATGCTGCTTCAGTGTGGTATTTGTTGACATACTTGTGAGTTCTCCTCGCGAGAGTTCAGTTATACTGGGGCGGTCAAGTGTTTAGAACTGTGAGGGTGTGCCAAGGCAGTCACGCAACAAGCACCAGTGGGTAAACCCAGGATCTGTCCCAAATGGCACCCTATTCCCTATAAAGTGTGCAATACTTTTGACCAGGTCCCATAGGGCTGGGGAAGAGGCTCCTACTGCTGTGGCTGCTGCTCATGATGTTCCAGAGCAGAGCCAGGTGAATGGTGTAATGGTAGTAACTGTGGTTGTGAACAGCTTGGATCCTAGCCAGGCTCACTTACTGTACACGCACTGCGCCAATGTTGACTTGTTGCTTTTGTGACTAAGCCATGTCCACATACTCTAGTGTCCTTTCCATCAGTACTCAGGGGAAATGTCTTCAATACATCATCTTAAAAGCATGGATCGTGCTGTTCAAGACAAGGCGATTCGGGTTTAGGATGCAAACTCTGGCAGATCTTTATCTCCCTACTCTCTCGCGCGCACACACAGACACACAGAGACGCAGGCTGTAATGTTCTGTCTAGCTGTATGGTTAATAGGGGCAGCAGTAAGTGGATTCTTATCTGGTCCACTGGTTCCGTTAAAACAGGAAGACATAAAGGAAGAAAATGTCTCTGAGCACAGAACACCAACACAAAGTAGTTGTTCATCTGTGATTTCACGCCTCAAAAATCTATTTGAAAGTCAATCTTGTGTTCCTTCGCTGCAAACTGAGCCCTCCCTCCCTCCTGTAGGTGTGCTCTTTATCCTTCTTCTCTTTGTCCTTCTAATCACCCCCTTCTCATCCCCAACTCTACACCCCAGGCCAAGCCACTGGCCCCAGCCTCAGCCTATAGCCCGAGCCTCAGTCCCTGGTCCTCTAGCTCCTCTGCTCTGGCCCGTGGAGCCATATGGCCTTGCTACTGGCTGGGTATTAACAGCAGGAGAAGTCACGCCCTGAGACACTGCAAACCAGCGCAGCAGGAGACATGCTACTGAATCACTCAGCTCCATACCAGATAATGTCTTCCTACTACTAACCCCCTGCATTATACTAAGTCCTCATAACGTCAACAGGTGTTACGTGGCCTTATTCATTCGCCTATATAAATAAATAATCACATAATGAAATACAATATGAATGTCCATTCCTCACAAGGTGCTCTCGTCTGTCTTACTGTCCACCCATCCCTTAGAAACCAAACACCTTGTCCACTAACCATTAAAACTACCAAAATATAAGTCTCTGAGGGTAGAGGGTAGTATGTACAGCCCAGTACATCACTGCCATCCAGGACCTCTATACCAGGCGGTGTCAGAGGAAGGCACAAAAAAATATTCTGACTCCAGCCACCCTACTCATAGACTGTTCTCTTTGCTACCGCACGGCAAGCGGTACCAGAGCGCTAAGTCGAGGTTCAAAAGGCTTCTCAACAGCTTCTACCCCCAAGCCATAAGACTCCTGAACAGCTAATCAAATGGCTACCCAGACTATTTGCATTGCCCCTCCCATCTTTTACGTTGCTGCTATTCTCTGTTTATTATCTATGCATAGTCACATTAACTCTACCTACATGTACATATTACCTTGACTAACCAGTGCCCCCCGCACATCGACTCTGTGCCGGTACCCCCTGTATAGCCTCGCTATTGTTATTTTACTGCTACTCTTTAATTATTTGTAATTTGTATTATTTTGGACTTTTATTTTTTTTTAAATAACTGCATTGTTTAAGGGCTTGTATGTAAGCATTTCACTGTAAGGTCTACCTATACCTGTTGTATTCGGCGCATATGATAAATAACATTTGATTTGGTCATTTTTACTTACTAATTATTTTGTTTCTATGTTGAGAGGTGAAACTGCTTGCAAGCATGTCATTCTATTGTGCACACCAGGTGTATCCTGTGCATATGACAAATAAACTTTGATAAGCACCAAGAAAATACCAGTAAACTGTCCATGTAGCATCAAACCACACCATGTCCTCTAACTCCTACACCCACATATTCCCGTGACATCCACTACACAGAGTAATTGTCCTGTTCCTTGCCAGCTCCCTGATGTACAGGCCCTGAATGGATATTTTTCTATTTATATTTTATTTCACCTTTATTTAACCAGGTAGGCTAGTTGAGAACAAGTTCTCATTTGCAACTGCGACCTGGCCAAGATAAAGCAAAGCAGTGTGACACCGATAACAACAGAGTTACACATTGAGTAAACAATAAACAAGCCAATAACACAAACAAGTCAATGACAGTAGAAAAAAAGAAAGTCTATATACATTGTGTGCAAAAGGCATGAGGAGGTAGGCAATAAATAGGCCATGGGACCGAATGATTACAATTTAGCAGATTAACACTGAAATGATAAATGAGCAGATGATGATGTGCAAGTAGAGATACTGGTGTAAAAGAGCAGAAAAGTAAATAAAATAAAAACAGTATGGGGATGAGGTAGGTAGATTGGGTGGGTCCATACAGATGGACCATGTACAGCTGCAGCGATCAGTTAGCTGCTCGAATAGTTGATGTTTGAAGTTGGTGAGGGGAATAAGTCTCCAACTTCAGCAAAAAAAAAAATTTGCAATTCATTCCAGTCACTGGCAGCAGAGAACTGGAAGGGAAGGCGGTCAAATGAGGTGTTGGCTTTGCTGATGATCAGTGAGATATACCTGCTGGAACGTGTGCTACGGGTGGGTGTTGTTATCGTGACCAGTGAGATAAGGCGGAGCTTTACCTAGCATAGACTTATAGATGACCTGGAGCCAGTGGGTCGGGCGACGGATATGTAGCGAGGACCAGCCGACTAGAGCATACAGGTCTTAGTGGTGGGTGGTATAAGGTGATTTGGAAACAAAACAGATGGCACTGTGATGGACTGCATCCAGTTTACTGAGTAGAGTATTGGAAGCTATTTTGCAGATGACATCGAAGTCGAGGATTGGTTGGATAGTCAGTTTTACAAGGGTACGTTTGGTGGAGGAGGCTTTGTTGCGAAATAGAAAGCCGATTCTAGATTTGATTTTGGATTGGAGATGTTTAATATGAGTCTGGAAGGAGAGTTTACAGTCTAGCCAGACACCTAGGTATTTATAAAGCATCATTGGCTCACAGCAAAAACATAACCTTTGTCAAACACAATTTTCTTGTCTGTTTTGGTCAATTACAAAACTACATTTAAGAAAAGTAAAACATGTCTACAGATTACTTTTCAACATTGCCCGCTCCCAAGTGTTCCCACGAGCTAGAAACATTTCATATTGTAGGGCTTCCCTCATATCCCTTTTCATGAAGGTGCTAGCAACCACTTGAGTGAGTGATAGCTAGCCAAGACCAACAACACAAACCAACTTTACAGTACTGGAGTTACTAACGGACTATACTAAAGAAGTTAAATGTCTTTTCCACACTCTTCCACGGCGATTAGCCTGAAGCCACAGGGCTCCTCTCGCAGGCACTATTTCCTACGTAGTATCGTTGTGAACTGTAGGTCGGGATTTTTATTACAGGGTTACATGTACATTTAAGAACACAGCAGCTTTTTGGCATGTTTTGTTATAACAAAATATTGACGACTAAATTGTCTCTCTTACAATGGGGGTCAATTGCAAAGGATGTTTGTTTTTCTCAATTCGTGGGGATGGTCGAGGAGAACTCCTTCTGACGTGAATATGCACTCGGAGTATTCAATATGATCCTACTCTGAGACACTTTCCGTATGCGGAACCTAGTCTAGAAGGAAGTAAAGCCACATATTTGCCCCTGATTCTCTCCCTAAAAGCCTATTGTGTTCTGTAAACGCACTTCATGCACAAATGTATTCCAGGAAGCCGTTTGTTGTACATATATCTCAATTAGAGACCGATGTAGTGTTGGGTCGGTCCCAAGCTCCACTTCTCCAAAGGAAGAGGAAGAAAGTTCTGTCTGGACAAAGAATTTGGTTTAGAGTAACCCTAACCCGTCCCAAATGGCACCCTATTCCGTATATAGTGCCCTATCTTTGACCAGAGCCCTATGGGGTAGTGCACTATATATATATATATATATATATATATATATATATATATATATATATATATATATAGGGAATATGGTGCCATTTGGGATGCACCCCCAGTGATTGTTCATTTATTACAGAATGTAACCCTGGCTTGTACTACATTTGGATATCTAATTGATTATGATTGATAGCCATAATTGACTTCATAACTTTGTTTACTTTATATTGATATTGTCTAAGTGTGCTTTGCCCTCGGGACTCGTGTGAAAACATGGAGACTTTGGAATGCTTTTGTTGTAAAATTGACCATTGTAACCAAATCTATTAACTTTCACGCTTGCACACACACACACACACACACACACACACACACACACACACACACACACACACACACACACAATGCTTTTGAAAACACACAAATCTATTAACACACACACACACATGCAAAACACACACATGCGAAAACACACACACACACACACGTGAAAACACACAAACAAAACCGTTCATAATAAGATCATGTTTCTCGGCAAACCTAATCCAGGAAAAGACCTCTTCCTGGTGCATGCATCTGTGAGCGTGAGAGGGCCAGTTTTGGTATACAAACAAATGTGTGTGTGTGTGTGTGTGTGTGCGCGTGCTGCTGTGTTTCTGACCCCATGCAATGCTATCCATTCTGTATACACACACACACACAACTTTAAATAGTGAATATACACCAGCCACACCCATTAATCGCCCAAGTTTATTTATAGTCCTAAAGTGAAGTCCTTTGGGACGACGTCAAGTGAAAAAAAGATTTAAAGTGATTACACAACAGTGTGTATGGTCTCTTAGTGTAGTAGTGAAGGCTCCATCTCACAGCTCTGGTAGTGTGTGTTTCTATGTGTCTTGTGCTGCTGTAGAGGGGTAAAGAAGGAGGGTGTTGTCTGGTTTCCCAATCTCCTGGGTGTATGTTGTTTGTTGGCGACTTCATATGCAGACCTGAAGACCCCGGAGACTACTCCTCTAGAGAAAGCGAGAGAGACTGTAAAGGTAGTCCACAGACTCTAACACTACCTGATGTACCTGAAACTGGGCTTTTTGAGTATTTGGAGATATTAGAGAGATGGATTTCTAGTAAATGACCAACCAACCAAGAGAGATAGAAAATGCTATCCAGGTGTCTTGAAGAAGATGCTTGTCTTGTTTTGTTGATCAGCCAGTCCGACAGTATCTGCCCGCCCATTCCTCTCTCTGATAGGCTAGGCTGCCTGTTGTGAGAGATGTCCACTGTCGTGGTCTATTGGTGTAACTGGGAGAATCAGAGTGATTACATAGCACAGACCACGGTGCTCCTTGTCAATACACAGCCCTGGCACTGTGGACAGTCACATACACCTAGACACATTCACAAGCACGCTGCACACACATGGGCACGCTACAGACACACAAACACATACACTTCTTCCCAATGGTCAAACACACACACCTTCTCCACACCTCCCCACCATGCTTTGTCTATCCACATCTTGCACATCCATTCATCTACCTCTTCATAGAGAGACTGAGACAAGAGGGAGGGGAGAGAGAGGGAAGAGAAAGTGCCACTACAGGCTCCTTGTTCTCTACCTACTTAAAACTGCAGTACCCAGAATCCTCAGTTCAATATCCCACAGACCCTCAGGTACTGTCTGAGACTGAGTTGGAACGGAAGGGAGTTGGGCGTGGTCTCTAGACTCTCCAGTCTAGATACAATCAATAAAATATTAGGATTCGCGGAAGTGGACGACACCCATTTATCTGACTGTTCTGTCGTCGGGCAGGCGATTGAAGGAAATAGAGAGCACAGTGTGATTGATGTGTGGTGCATGGGGCCAGGGCTTGTAATGCGATGCAGCCTGACGAAATGTACTGTACCCTGGCAAAGCACCTACGGCTACGAGCTACCGCTACATACAAACCCAGCTTCTCTGAATAAAGGCTTCAGACCAATGAGAGAATGGAGTTCACTTAGCTTCTGAAGACTAATGGCAGATCAAAGCTGGAGTGTTTAGTCTGGATTTGACAAGATACAAAACACTTTGTCTATAGAAAGGCATGTGATAATATGATTTGACACACTAATGATATCATACAGCCATTAGGTTTCTCAGTGTGGGTTATGATTTAGGGCCAACTTATTTGCTGGCTGTCTGTTTTATTGATTGATTGAGAGTGGCATGTTGTATTTCTTTCATGGACATTTTCTCACTGATATTAAAGTTCATACTGTATAGTAGAATTGCTGTACTGGTGGCTCAAGGGATATTTCATATTTCCCTCTCATCCAATTTCTTTCTTCCCCTATTTCACATTGACCCCATTCCCTCACAAGCTCAACTTTTATGAATGACTAGTATTGAACACAGATGCACTCCTATTCCCAAGGTACCACATTCTAATATCTGTACGATATGAGTGGAATCCTATAGACTCGTCAGTCATCTTCTGAGGGAAGAAAGGGCTCTTAGAATGGATAATTGCCATACAAATGTAATTAATTTCATTCATTTGATTTGGTTCCTTAGCACAATTCCTAGGCACTGCTGGCTATTCATTCAAATCTCCTTTTGTCCATTGCTCGAAGTCTTGAAAGTTATTTTTAGCCCTGGGCTGCTCGGAGGTCTTGTTTGACTCCTGACTGCTACATATCTCTCCACTTGGAGATTGCGATTTTATTTTTTTTGTATTGTAAAATGTATTGCCAATGTTCAATACATAAATACTGACTTGCCTAGTTAAAGGTTAAATAAATATATAATAAAATAATTCAGACTGTCTGTAAGTAGTATGTCAAGCAATTTTGGAATGTGGCAATAGACCAAAAAGTTTTAAAAAAATAAATAAATAAAAAACATCTTTCTTTCTTTATACCTACATCAATATCTCTCCATCCATCTCACTCCAGTAATGAGGCTTGGCAACTACCTAAGGCGGCCCTCTGACCTCTGACAGTGTAGCCAATAGCACCCTGGCATTTAGCTGAGGTTCGGAGATTAACTGGCTGCCACGACTGCTCCCTCTCCTCCTCTCTAATTGGACAAGCCAGAGGCCTGGTCAGCTAATCGGAGGGACATATCATTCCCTAACCCCTCAGCTGAACCCCAGCGTCTCTCTCCTCTCTCTGTCACCCCCTCCCCAGGCTAATGACTGGGGTAGCGGAGTTCAGGGCTAATATTAAAATCAAATACAACAACTGGCAGCACTGGCTCAGCTGATAGACGAGATTGAGCCAGAAGGGGATGTGTGGTCAGGTTTCGTCTATGAGGAGTGAAATGCATGACTGGTCACTGACGTTTCTAACTGCTAGATGGGTTTGTAGATTGAATAGGCATTGATTATTATAGACTGATCCCACATATATTTGTGCAGTATAGCCAATATCTTTGCATAGGAGCACCAACATATCTGAAACCAGGCTTGCTGTGACACTGGCCTCCACTGCACAAGTGCAATTTTGTGATTCACTAGGAAAATGCCATCTGATTACCGGTTCCTTTTTAAAAGGTCAGTTCGCAAAATATTTATAGAGTGTAAAGAAATGTCTAAACCCTGGGTCTGCAAAATAATGAGTCATGGTTTTATTTATTCATTGGCAACTGCATGCATTACTGCATCCAGGACCTATCTAATAAGCGGTGACAGAGGAAGGCCCAAAAATTGTCAAGACAGCGGGACTGGAGCGCCAAGTCTAGGTCCAAAAGGCTCCTTAATGCTCCTAAACCATAAGACTGCTGAACAATTAATCAAATGGCCACCCGGACTATTTGCATTGACACCCCCCATGATTTTACACTGCTGCTACTCGCTGTTTATTATCTATGCATACATGTACAAATTACCTCAACTAACCTGTACCCCCGCACATTGACTCGGTACCGGTACCCCCTGTATATAACCTCATTGTTATTTTTTTTTTTTTTTTTTTTTTTACTTCAATTTATTTAGTAAATATTTTCTTAACTGCATTGTTGGTTAAGGGCTTGTAAGTAAGCATTTCACGGTAAGGTTTACACCTGTTGTATTTGGCGCATATGACAAATAAGTCTATTGACGCGTCAATCTAAGTAACATAAAAAAATCCCCATCAAAATCTGTCAGTTGTTTTTGCATAGGATGCGTCTCAATCCAGTGCATGCGATTATGTCGAGCTTCCGCATCTGCGATGGAAGGTGGCTGAGCTACAGTGGTGTTTCAGACCATGAGACATCCAGAAAAATCGGTCTTCTCACGAAAACGTCTGTACGGTTTGGCATACAAACTATGGGGGAAGGTATCGTGGGGGGATATGATACAGGAAATATGAGTATGATGGGGGATTTATCAATAAATGTGGGGCAAACACCGAAGTTTATCAGCTAAATAAAAATAAAACCCTTACAAGCTGGAAACCCTGAGTAATGATAGTTGCAATCTAAGTCAGTCGTGTAAAGCATCCCGTCACCTCGTTTTGTGATAACATCCATTGCCACGTTAACTTCTGGGAACTCAGAACTAGGACCTCGGAAATCTCCGACTTCCTACTTCAATGCGTTGAAAACAACTTGGAAGTCAGAAAAACATTTGCTCCGGCTGGGAAATAATCTATATGAACGGTCATTCAACTCGGAAATCCAACTCGGGAGCTCGGGCCTCTTTCTTGAGCTCCGACTTTCTGACCTGAAGATCACTGGCATCGTGATTTGACCTCGCATTTTTCGGAGTTCCATCTGTTGTTTTGAATGCGGCATCTGGTCTGACAGACGTTTACATGACAACCAGAATGCATTGTATGATGTCAATAATGTCAATAAATATTGCGCAACACATAGCTGGCATTTAGCTTAGCAGTAGCTCATCATTATCTGTACAACCTTCCAACATTTTACACACGTTCATATGTGTCCATTGCAATTTCTGCAAGAATCAGTACTTGAAAATGTGAATACATAATGCTCCATGCATGCATACGGTATGCTACAGTAGAAACAACAACATGACATACAGAAACTATAATGATAACATAATAAGGCACTTACTTTGATAGGAACACACGCATGTCCAAAGTTATTATTAGTAAGGAAAATAACAATGAAGGCAATGCGGGCACAAGCTGGAAAATGTGCCAGGGGGAAAAAGTTGTACAGCTTCTGTTTTGACTGGAGATGCGCAAATGTCTGCATACTTGATCTGGGGAAACATTGGGGAAGTGATTGGGCTCTCGTCGAAGCGTGAAGTTCGTCCGGCTCAGTAAAGCCTCAAACATAAATTGTCCAACAGTGAAATGGGCTACTTTTATGTGAATTAATGAGGTGGAACACACCTTAATTCAAACTGTTGTTAGAAAATCTAACTTTTTAGAAAATAACTGGAAATTGGCAAGTTGAAACAGCCTATAGATAATTAGCAGGCAGCATGCCTTGGTTTGAGGGCAGCACAGTTTAACTGTCCTGTTGCCTAACAATCACATTTTGGAACAGCGAGTGCATTCTGACATCACGCTTATAAAAATATAAAAAACTCACGCTGGGGCGACTGTTAGAGAGATTTGGAACTCACACGTGAAAAGGTTAATGGTTCTACCAAACAACTCTTTGCTGGTTGTATCAAATGTGTTGCTCTAATGGGAGTTTAGTACTTTGCAAACAAAATGTTCTGAAAAACTGAATTGGCTTTTTATCCACAAATCTGTATTAACTGCAAATGGAGATGTCAGGTCCTGTCCTCCCTGCTTTCCTTGGCCTGGAGAGAGTTTATGGATTAGCCTCGCGTTAGCTCAATCCCATTAAGTCTTCACCCTATCAATTCCCTCATGGCCTCACTAGCCAGAACATGTCTCTAACCATAGTTACACCAAGGGTGTGTTCACTAGAAAACAAACGGAAGCAAAAGGGCCAAAGCAGGGAGGGACCCACATGACTGTAAGTCGCTTTGGATAAAAGCGTCTGCTAAATGGCATATATTATTATTATTATATAAACTTGTCCAATGAGAAACTCTCCTTATCGTTGCAAAACATTTTGCTACAGTTTGCTTCGGTGTGCACTAATGAATACACCCAAGGTTGAAAAAGGTCATGGCAAGGTATGGTCATGGCAAGGTATGGTCAGAACAGTTGAAATGCATGTGTAACTGCACTCTGTAAGTGTTAGAACATGCCTTGGGAAATTCAACTGTAAACCTGTCTTACATTGTCAGACTAGCTGGGTAGCTAGCTCACATCAGCACGCAAACTGTACGGTTTGCATGTTTAGCATTGGAAAGTGGCTCAGCACAGGTCTGTTTCTAATGAAATTGAAGAATTCTACGCTAAAGGAAAACATCTGCACAACAGGCTCCCATTGCGGCAGGCAGTGATTATGATACCTAGCCTCCCTCTACTCCCCACCGCTCTTAGGTCTCTTTCATCAGCTCTCCAATGCGGAGAAGCTATGTAATAGAGGCCAGCTGTTCTCCCCATCGTTAGCCTAGTGCTGGCTAAACAGGAAGCCCGGCTCTGCCCTGTATGTGTTTGCTGAGAATGCAGGGAGAAGGAATTTTGTTTTGTGGTACTCAAGGGAAAGGCAGTGCAGATAATGTTAGAGTATTTGGCCCATGGTCGAGTGTCAGTTAAACTAGGCTATAGTGCCTTCAGAAACGATTCATACCCCTTGACTTCTTCCACATTTTGTTGTTACAGCCTGAATTCAACATTTTCTCTCACCCATCTCTACACACACTACCCAAAAATGACAAAGCGAAACATGTTTTTAAACATTTTGTCAAATTTATTGAAAATTAAATACAAAATATCTTGTTCACATAAGTATAAATCTCTAAGACCTGGATTTTACAATATTTGCACGTGATGCTTTTTAAAATTCTTCAAGCTCTGTCAAGTTGGTGTTGCTCATTTGTAGATAGCCATTTTCAAGTCTTGCCATAGATTTTCAAGCTTATTTATGTCAACTGTAACTAGGCCACTCAGGAACATTCAATGTTGTCTAGGTAAGCAACTCTTGTATTTTAGGTTATTGTCCTGCTGAAATGTGAATGTGTCACCCAGTGTCTGTTGGAAACCAGCTTTCCTTTAGGATTTTGCCTGTGCTTAGCACTATTGTTTGTTTATTTTTATTTTTTTTAAACTCCTGAATCCTTACTGATGACAAGCATAGCCATAACATGAGCCACCAGCATGCTTAAAAATATGAAGTGGTACTCAGTGATCTGTTGTGTTGTATTTGCCCCAAGTATAACACTTTGTATTCAGGACATGAAGTTAATTTCATTTTTTTTTCAGTTTTACTTTGTTGTTGATCCATCCTCAGTTTTCTCCTAATCCAGCATTAAACTCTAACTGTTTTAAAGTCACCATTGGCCTCATGGTGAAATCGCTGAGTGGTTTCCTTCCTCTCTGGCAACTGAGTTAGGTTGGACACCTGTATTTTTGTAGTGACTGTGTGTATTGATACACCATACAAAGTGTAATTACAACTTCACCATGCTCAAAGGGATATTCAATTACTTATTTTCTCATTTTACCCATCTACCCATAGGTGCCCTGCTTTGCAAGACCTTGGAAAACCTCTTGTCTTTGTGATTGAATCTGTTTGAAATTCACTGATCTACTGAGGGACATTACAGATGTACAGTTGAAGTCGGATGTTTACATACACCTTAGCCAAATACATTTAAACTCAGTTTTTCTCAAATTCCTGACATTAAATCCTGGTAAAGAAATGCCCTGTTTTAGGACAGTTAGGACCACCACTTTATAGAGAGAATGATTTATTTTTTCTTTATTTATTTATTTAAGCTTTTATTTATTTTCTTAACATTCTCAGTGGGTCAGAAGTTTACATGGCCTCAATTAGTATTTAGTAGCAATGTCTTTACATTGTTTAACTTGGGTCAAATGTTTTGGGTAGCCTTCCACAAGCTTCCAACAATAATTTTGGCCCATTCCTCCTGACAGAGCTGGTGTAACTGAGTCAGGTTTGTAGGAATCCTTGCTTGCACATGCTTTTTCAGTTCTGCCCACACATTTTCTATAGGATTGAGGTCAGGTATTTGTGATGGCCAATTCAATACCTTGACTTTGTTGTCCTTAAGCCATTTTACTACAACTTTGGAAGTATGCTTGGGGATCATTGTCCATTTGGAAAACCCATTTGCAACCAAGCTTTAACTGATGTCTTGAGATGTTGCTTCAATATATCCATATAATATTCTGTCCTCATTTACATTTTACATTTAAGTCATTTAGCAGACGCTCTTATCCAGAGCGACTTACAAATTGGTGCATTCACCTTATGACATCCAGTGGAACAGCCACTTTACAATAGTGCATCTAAATCTTTTAGGGGGGGGGTGAGAAGGATTACTTATCCTATCCTAGGTATTCCTTAAAGAGGTGGGGTTTCAGGTGTCTCCGGAAGGTGGTGATTGACTCCGCTGTCCTGGCGTCGTGAGGGACGTCATGATGCCATCTATTTTGTGAAGTGCATCAGCCCCTCCTGCAGCAAAGCACTCCCACAACATGATGCTGCCAACCCCATGCTTCACGGTTGGGATGGTGTTCTTCAGCTTGCAAGCCTCCCTCTTTTTCCTCCAAACATAACAATAGTCATTATGGCCAAAGAGTTCTATTTTTGTTTCATCAGACCAGAGGACATTTCTCCAAAAAGTACAATCTTCATCCTCATGTGCAGTTGCAAACTGTAGTCTGGATTTTTTATGGCGGTTTTGGAGCAGTGGCTTCTTCCTTGCTGAGCGGCCTTTCAGGTTATGTCGATATAGGACTTGTTTTACTGTGGATATAGATACTTTTGTAACTGTTTCCTACAGCATCTTCACAGGGACCTTTGCTGTTGTTCTGGGATTGATTTGCACTTTTCACACCAAAGTATGTTCATCTCTCGGAGACAGAACGCGTCTCCTTTCTGAGCGGTATGACGGCAGCATGGCCCATTGTGTTTATACTTGCGTACTATTGTTTGTACAGATGAACGCGGTACCTTCAGGCGTTTAGCTATTGTTCCAAGGATGAACCAGACTTGTGGAGGTCTACACTTTGTTTTCTGAGCTTTCTTAGCTGATTTTTCTTTTGATTTTCCCATGATGTCAAGCAAAGAGCCACTGAGTTTGAAGGTAGACCTTGAAATACATCCACAGGTCCATCTCCAATTGACTCAAATGATGTCAATTAGGTCAATTAGCCTATCAGAAGCTTCTAAAGCCATGACATAATTTTCTTGAATTTTCCAAGCTGTTTAAAGGCACAGTCAATTTAGTGTATGTGAACTTCTGACCGACTGGAATTGTGATACAGTGAATTATAAGTGAAATAATCTGTCTGTAAACAACTGTTGGAAAAATGACTTGTCAATATTTCTTCATTGCAGGGGAAATACTGTACATTTCTGGGTAAAATTAATAGCACTTTGAAAGGACAATAGAGAAAATGTAAAGTTTTTCACACAGCTACGCTGTGGTTTACAAATAATCAGGTCACCTAGTTAGAGGTAAGACTGTAGGAGGCGCTATCCTCCTCCTACCTTGTACATTAAGTTGACATTGACAGATGTGTTAACGATGGATCGATTTGAAGTGTGTGTGTGTGGTTACCTTGACAGCTTGGCAAACATCTGTGTTCCCTTGGTCAAAAGCATGCTACTCATGCTGTATGCTACCCATGCAACCCATTCCAACCACTTGACCACCTTCTCGAACTCTGCTATCGCATAAACTCTTTGTTTCCATTGTTTCCTGTGTTCCACTGACCGTACCCACAGCACTTGCACTCGTTTAAAAATGGACAACGTAGCCTCCAATTTCAAAGCGCAACATACAGTCATATCAAGAATCAACTGAACGATTCCTCAATTATATGGTTTCACTCCAACAAGCCCACTCGTGAGAGAGTAACGGGACCCATTATCAAGCTAACAATAAAGAGGCTTGAGGCGCTCTAAAGACTGCCTGCTGGGTCGTCTTCTCATTGACGTCAACCCATCGGGTGTTTATGACGCTACTATTTTCAACCTCACCTCCTCAAACCAAACAGAACAATTATGTAAATGTCCTCTGCTTATCTCAATGTAACAGGGATGAGGGAGAGAATAATGCAGTCAAATTAGCTTTATCGTCACCTTTTAATTTTCGTGTTTGTCACTGCCGTTCCCCCTGCGCACATTGAATTAAGCCCCCTTCCTCCCTTCACAGTAACTCTAGCTCCCAGTTGCTTTGATACATTGAATGCTTATGGCTGTTGGGTAATGGATTTTTGTTTTTGCTTGTGTGGTCGGTGCATCAGTTAGAAATCTGATTATTGCGTGTGGTAATGGAAGCCTGAAGCTTTGAGCCGAGGGTCCACGTTATAAGGATGTCGGTTCGTTTCGGATGGCTCACGTGATGCAGATGCACTCTGGTTGATGGGGACAGGTTGATAGGGTTTACGGGGACTTGTTTATGGGGACAACAAACAGAAGAGGGACAATGCTTTGCCTGGGGCCTATATGTTTTCATGCTTATGTTTCGTATTGATCTGTCCAGGCTAGTCTTCCTTGGCATACATGGGGTCTGCAGACATCCTAGAGCTTTGACAAGAACAGATGGAGCCAATCCAAACAGTAACCCAAGCCTCCTTCATTATGTCCTTTTCTGATTATTCTCCTCATCTCAGGCCTAGATGAGAGCTTTCGATGGACAAAAGAGCTTATTGCGTGTGAGCAACCCCAGCCCAATCAAAATCTCAATGCACGCAGCAGACTACAGAGAGAAATGAATGTATCGTTTGATTTTGTATCAAAACTGCTTTGAGGCCGTATTGATTCCAGCCCAGATTGCTTTTCTATTGATCGTCAGAACGATTGTGTTGTTCCTCCTCCCACTACAGACAGACCAAAGACAACCGTAGCAGCAGCAGTGATTAAGGATCTCCCTACTGAAACGTGACATTAGCTGTGCTAGCAACAACAACCAAAACCTCTTTCGTTACTTCCTAATCTGGGCCGGAATCAATACGGTCAGAGAAGACTTGTCCTAAGCCTAATTTCCTTATTCCTTGTCCTGTTTAATTGGACGTGATCTCTTATTGTTCCCAAGGTGCAGTTGCCTTTTTTATTGATCGTTGTCTTGTCTTTGCAATCAGTGCTGACGTTTGTTGTGGTAAAGCAATTCCCTACATTTGGATCAATCAAGTACTAGCCTACTCTCTCGCTACTCTACTCTTGACACATTTGTTGCCAGTTTCTGTTGGAGGAGGAACATCACTATTTAACACCTTCTAGTCTGGAAGAACTAGAAATGAACCTCATTATTGGCAGTGCATTGGAGAATTGCTTCATTCTGGGAAACTGTTTATCGGCAGTACAGTTTTACCACATGGCTTAATTGATTGCTCAATTTTGGAAAAGGTTAGGTTTCAGAGGAAAGCTGCCAAGACGCATAACAAACAGGAGGAGCTCAGCTGGATAATTTAATTGAGCTCATAATTCAATTACGAAAAAGTTGTCCTGTGGTTGTAGCCAATTTTTATTATGGCCAGCAAGTGTTTGTTTGACTGATCTCCTGGTTATTACAGTTTGATTGCACTGGAAAGATGTCATTTTCAGAGAGGTTATAATGCAGCTGAGATTGTGTAGTGAAGACTAATTAGAAGGTGTGTGACTCCAAGCCGGTGGTGTGGTGTTTAATTTTGGCAGGTGTCCAGGATCAGCCAATCCTTCCATGTTCCTCCGGAGGTGTTGAGTTGTGTGGAAGCAGCAGCTCTCTCCGTCCCTCTCTACGTTGTCTTGGTTGACTTGTTGCATCATATCCATCATCACTGTCTGCACCAACCACGGCCAGGGGGCTTATTGAGCTGTCCATAGCGGAACACATCTTCACACATGAGCTTCAAACGCCGCCGTTGCTTAGCGCTAGGCCGCTAGCTGCTAGCACCACAGATGGCGTGGCGTGCTAATCGCTAATGCGGCGCTATAGTCTCCTCGCTGATGTTTATCTTCGACACAAAGTGAAGAGATCAAGGCTGTAAGCCTGTTAAGTGGGGCTAATGTAGCTGCTAACCAAAAACCACACGATTAGAAGCTTCTGAAGCACACTGGAACCTCTAGTGGTTTATACTTGTGGCTTTATCCAAGACAATAAGGCTGTGTTAGCATTGTCATTTTTGGATTGTGTTTGTGCATTGTACAGGTGAAATCACCTGTTAGGCCTCAGTTAACATAACCATACTGTATTGCCCCCATTTCCTTCTGAAAGCCCTTATTGATCAGGTTCTAATTGACCCTACAAAAAGCAGTTTACTTATCTACAATTCCTTACCTGTGGAAGATGGGGAATTCCTTTTATTGTGATATTGATGGTGATTGACAGACACAGAGCCTCAACTGTAGACATTGTTCCAGCAAGTGAATTGTGTTGCTGCCGATCAACCTCCAGAGCTTGTTTGCCCTGTCTCCTGCTGTGTGTTTAAATGGATGGTCTGACCACATGTCACACCCACTCTCTATGGGGGCAGGAAGATTGATGATGAACAGAGCTAAACAGGGACTGGTAATGCGCCTACCAGCCATAGGCTGGACCACCAGCCAATCTGAGCTAAGGGCCTTCTGAAATCTATCTATGGGAGTGTCACAGAGAAAATGTCAGGTCAGATGTTCATGTCCCGTCGACTAGTCAGGGTCCTGTTCATTAGGAAATAAATGGAAGAAAACGGGCTGAAACAGGGAGGGACCACTTGTCCAGTTAGAAACACTCATTTTCTTTTTATGTTGACAGAGTGCCCGGCTGCATACAACCCAGGTTAGATGTTTGTCTCTGTCAGGCCAGGTTTGCTGTAGAGTACAAACAGCCTAATATATCTTTCAGCCTAATATACCAGAAGATTACCTCTGGCGAGTGGTTTATGGTTTAATTTCAAACGACTCTCTGCAGTGCAAGCATCGTTGACAATGATCATGTTTCATTATATGAAGGGTTCCCAAACTTTTTTGATATCTGAAAATTCTCGCGACCCCAACCAGGTGAAAAAAATTATGTAATTAACAGCAAATGTTAGCCCCAAATAAAAAAGTTATGGCAGTCAATTGAAATGCATTTTGACAGTATTTCTGATTGTCTTCTCAACTCACCATCACATACTTTCAATGTGGCGCTATGAGAGTGAATTGCAAATTAGTCTGACATAATGTCTCTTCTCACCACCACTAATGAGATGGGTGTGATGGATACATGTCGCTTCGGAGCTTTTTAATGCAGACGAGAGCAGTGAATCCAGCTTCACACAGATATGAGCTGGCGATGGGTAGCCTACTATGAGTTTTACTTTGCTTTCACGACAACTGGGAACTTGTAAAGAATACAGGTAAAATCATGACGTCATGATTTTTAGGTAGATCTCTAGAAAGAGGCCCAAGTTCCCGAGTTGGATGACCGTTCAAAACTATTTTTCCCAATCGGAGCTCGATTCGTTAAAAAAATCAAATTAAAAAAATATATTTTTTAGCCCCTTTTATCTCCCCAATTTCGTGGTATCCAATTGGTAGTAGTCTTGTCGCTGCTCCCCCTGTACGGACTCGAGAGGCGAAGGTCGAAAGCCACGCTTCCTCTGAAACACAGCCCAACCTAGACGCACTGCTTTTTGACACAATGCACATCCAACCCAGAAGCCAGCCGCACCATTGTGTCGGAGGAAACACCGTACACCTGGCGACCTGGTCAGTGTGCACTGCGCCCGGCCCGCCACAGGAGTTGCTAGTGCGCGATGAGTCAAGGATGTCCCTGCCGGCCAAACCCTCCCTAACCCAATTGTGCGTCGCCCCATGGACCTCCCAGTCACGGCCGGCTGCGACAGAGCCTGGCATCGAACCCAGAGTCTCTGGTAAGCACAGCGATTCAGTGCCTTAGACCACTGCGCCACCTGGGAGGCGGAGTTAGATTCTTTCCGAGTTCCCAGTTGTCTTGAACGCACTGACGTCGAAAGTCTGAGTGCGGCTTTTCCCATGATCTAAGGGTACTCTTTCGTTAAATTGTATCTTTTAGATTTGAGTAATTCTCATTTATATTTCCAAGGTTAACCACATTACAATGATTCTGAGATACAAAGATGCTATTATAATATATACAGTAGCTTCGGAAAAGTATTCGGACCACTTGACTTTTTCCACATTTTGTTAGGTTACAATCTTATTCTAAAATTGATTAAATTGTTGTTTTTTTGCTTATTTATTAAAAATTAAAAACAGAAATACTTAATTTACATAAGGAATCAGACCCTTTACTCAGTACTTTGTTGGAGCACCTTTAGCAGCGATTTACACCCTCAAGTCTTTTTGGGTATGATGCTACAAGCTTGGCACGCCTGTATTCGGGGAGTTTCTCCCATTCTTCTCTGCAGATCCCTTCAAGCTCTGTCAGGTTGGATGGGCAGTGTTGCTGCACAGCTATTTTCAGGTGTCTCCAGAGATGTTCGATCGGGTTCAAGTCCGGCCTCTGGCTGAGTCTCTCAAGGATATTCAGAGACTTGTCCCAAAGCCACTCCTGTGTTGTCTTGGCTGTGTGCTTAGGGTCGTTGTCCTGCTGTAAGGTGAACCTTCGCTCCAGTCTGAGGTCCTGAGTGCTCTGGAGCAGGTTTTCATCAAGGATCTCTCTGTACTTTGCTCCGTTCATCTTTCCCTCGATCCTGACTAATCTCCCAGTCCCTGCCGCTGAAAAACACCCCCACAGCATGATGCTGCCACCACCAGCTTCACTGTAGGGACGGTGTCCGGTTTCCTCCAGACGTGATGCTTGGCATTCAGGCCAAAGAGTTTTATCTTGGTTTCATCAGACCAGAAAATCTTGTTTCTCATAGTCGGAGAGTACTTTAGGTGCGTTTTGGCAAACTCCAAGCAGGCTGTCATGTGCTTTTTACTGAGGAGTTGCTTCCATCTGGCCAGCTTCAGATGGAATTTGCAAATTAATTAATTAAAAATCCTACAATGTGATTTTCTGGATTTTGTTTCTCATTTTGTTTCTCACTGCTCCAGTTTCAACTGTTCTGCCTTGTTATTATTCGACCATGCTGGTCATTTATGAACATTTGAACATCTTGGCCATGTTCTGTTATAATCTCCACCCGGCACAGCCAGAAGAGGACTGGCCACCCCACATAGCCTGGTTCCTCTCTAGGTTTCTTCCTAGGTTTTGGCCTTTCTAGGGAGTTTTTCCTAGCCACCGTGCTTCTACACCTGCACTGCTTGCTGTTTTGGGGTTTTAGGCTGGGTTTCTGTACAGCACTTTGAGATATCAGCTGATGTACGAGGGGCTATATAAAATAAATTTGATTTGATTTTGTCTGTCATAGTTGAAGTGTACCTATGATGAAAATTACAGGCCTCTCTCATCTTTTTAAGCGGGAGAACTTGCACAATTGGTGGCTGACTAAATACTTTTTTGCCCCACTGTAGACAGGTGTGTGCCTTTCCAAATCATGTCCAATCAAAAAAATCTTAACCTGTTTTCACTTTGTCATTATGGATATTGTGTGTAGATTGTGACGGATTTTAGAAGTTCTCCTGCTTCCCTATTTTCATATCAGGTAACCCCACATGGGGTCGCGACCGCTAGTTTCGGAACTTCTGCATTCTATCTTTATTCTGCCTGGAGAATTGAAGAGGACTGTGTAGTGTGCAAATGTGTAGCATTAATGTAATGTAACATTTCCAGCAGTAATAGTACAACTTTAAGTTTGAATGTAGCCAAGCTCACGTGTCTCTATGCTGATTTTTAGATCTTTGTCAGATCTACATTATCTGTTGAATAATGTGCCAAATCCGTTTGCTATTCAAAAATAGTGTCTGACGTCTTTGGTTGGCAGGTAGCCAAGTGGTTAGAGCGTTGGGCCAGTAACCAAAAGGTTGCGAAATCTAATCTCCGTGCTGACAAGGTAAAAACCTGCTGTTCTGCCCCTGAACAAGGCAGTTAACCCACTGTTCCTATGCCGCCATTATAAGTAAGAATTTGTTCTTAACTGACTTGCCTAGTTAAATAAATAAATACAATTAAAAAAGGCTGCAGTGAGGTTGGGAGTGTGATAGGGTGTTTAGCTCCTCAAAGGAAGATGGTAAACACGGTCTAAAGCATCACACACACACACATACCCATATACACATACACATACACATACACACATACACATACACATACACACACAAACATGGTCAAGATCATCTCAACACACAAAAACCAATCAGATCCAAACCACCATGTCGTTCAGGTCTGTAAACGGCTTCACTTCACCCAAACTAATCTATTTTCCAGACAAGGTTGGCTTGGTTCAATCAACAACAGATAATTAATTAAAATACTCCTGAATAATTGCCTGGGGAAATGGAATCTTCTTCCTATAGCGCTATTCCTACAGCAATACTGTGAGTGGCATTACCTGCGAAAGACATTATTTGTTGCATAATTGAATTGTAATCCAAGGGATAGTTGATGGAATAATCTCACACAGCAATACCATCTGGAAAAAAGAAAATGGAAAATTGAATCGAGGCCATGTTCCCGTACAATGATTAGAGTGAGTGTATTCCATTGGTACAGTGGCTCTGTACCTGTTGCTGTGAAACAAAGCCTGGGTAGCTTTGCTACATCATAAACATGTGGCAACTGTACCGTGAAGAGTCACATCGGAGCCCTTTATGAAGGCTACTCTAACGCTTTCCCAGTGACCCAGTCTCACATAATTATCAATGATTAATGGACCCTCATTATAAGCCGGATATCAACCTGGTTCAGCTTCTCCACTTGAAGACATTGTTACCTTGGCATCATTGTTACCGTGGCCTTTGACGCCATAAATTCCCGTTTGAATGGGCAGATTATTAATGCCTCTTGCCCCGCCTCCTCCAAGTGCCCCCTGCCAGTGTTCCTTCCTACAGTTTCCGTCTCCAATAAGTGCTCATTATGTAAAAAGCAGCGACTGCCTTCCTGTGACCTCCATTCTGTGTCAAGCCTCTGATGTGGCCATATGGACTGTAGAAAGTCGATTGAGTTCGGCCAACCTCCATTTTGTGTCATGCTCAATTCTGTGTCATGCCTCTGATCGCCTTCCATAAGTGGCCAATGTAAAGAGTGTCAACCGTGTTTCCCACCAACCTCCATTCTGTGAGGATCCTCTTTTGAGAGCCAATAACAACGTGTTGACACCATTCCAGACACCTCCGTTATAGATCAAGCCTGTAGACCTCTGTCTGTTCTCCATGGAGCTCTGATTATAACCGGTGTCATCTACGTTCCGTAAACTTCCATTGTGTGCCAAGCCTGTAAGACCCCTAATCATCTGTTGAATACTGCAAGGATTTAGTCAATAGAATATGATAATTGGCACTTTGAATGCAGAATCTGCACTCAAACAATTACTCTCAGAAAACGACAGAACCAAAGCTAAGGCTGACCAGGAAGAGTGTATACATCGTGGGACTTCCACTTCCTACTTACTCATCTTACAAGCTCTGGATCAAAATGTAGATTTGGGTACCTTGTTGCTGATGATGATTCTGTTGGAACAAAAAGGGTATCAATGACCCAGCTAAAGTCATTAGGTCTCCTTGGCTGAGTAATTATTGGTCATATGGATGACTGTAAAGGACCAGTGCGGTGGGTGTTCAAGAGATGGTCTCAATTCCCAAAGGATGATGCCCTCCTTTCAGTTCAAATGTGTGTGTTGAGTGGAGGGGCCTTCATGTTTTGAAAAGACTGAGTTGTGTTCCCTGTCAAAAATCCTTGAAAATCCCTTCCCTGCACCACTGTTGTACCTGGCTGTCATCTTGACTATGGGCTCTATAATATCTAGTGTTGTGCAACAGGAGGTCCATGTCTCCTCTCCGTGAAGAGAGAACACTGATGACAGCGGAGGGCAATCATCACTTACATGCCTGACATACACACATGCAGGAACACACACACACACACACACACACACACACACACACACACACACACACACACACACACACACACACACACACGTATTCATGCACGTACACGCAGGCAGACGCGCGCACACACACCTCTGTTCTCGCCCTTCCACCCTGGGCTACTGATGGCGCTGTGAGAGATGGTCTCTTTAATTTTGTATGATTTTGACATTATTGTCCTTACTGTGCTTGTTCCCTTGGAAACAGACGACCCTTTCCCTGCACGAGGGGGCCCCTCCCTCTCTCCTCTTGGCTTGGTCTTTTCAAGGCAGTAGACACTGGCTGTACAGGACAGAGCCTTCCAAACAGGGCAATGTTTTGAACTGTACTCACCTAGCAATACTGTGGTACAGTGGGGAGAACAGGTATTTGATACACTGCCGATTTGGCAGGTTTTCCCATATACAAAGCATGTAAGAGGTTTGTCATTTTTATCATAGGCACACTTCAAATGTGAGCGATGGAATCTAAAACTAAAATAAAGAAAATCACATTGTATGATTTTTTAAGTAATTCATTTGCATTTTATTGCAGGACATAAGTATTTGATCACCTATACCAACCAGTTAGAATTCCAGCTCTCACAGACCTGTTTGTCTTTTAAGAAGCCCTCCTGTTTTCCACTCATTACCTGTATTAACTGCACCTGTCCCCACACACAATCAAACAGACTCCAACCTCTCCACAATGGCCAAGACCAGAGAGCTGTGTAAGGACATCAGGGAAAACATTTTAGACCTGCACAAGGCTGGGATGGGCTACAGGACAATAGGCAAGCAGCTTGGTGAGAAGGCAACAACTGTTGGCGCAATTATTAGAAAATGGAAGACGTTCAAGATCACGGTCAATCGCCCTCGGTCTGCGGCTCCATGCAAGATCTCACCTCGTGGGGTATCAATGATCATGAGGAAGGTGAGGGATCAGCCCAAAACTACACGGCAGGACCTGGTCAATGACCTGAAGAGAGCTGGGACCACAGTCTCAAAGAAAACCATTAGTAACACACTACGCCGTCATGAATTAAAATCCTGCAGCGCACGCAAGGTCCCCCTGCTCAAGCCAGCGCATGTCCAGGCCTGTCTGAGGTTTGCCAATGACCATCTGGATGATCCAGAGGAGGAATGGGAGAAGGTCATGTGGTCTGATGAGACAAAAATATAGCTTTTTGGTCTAAACTCCACTCGCCGTGTTTGGAGGAAGAAGGATGAGTACAACCCCAAGAACACCATCCCAACCGTGAAGCATGGAGGTGGAAACATAATTCTTTGTGGATGCTTTTCTGCAAAGGGGACAGGACGACTGCACCGTATTATGTGTGTGTGTACAGTATGCATGTGTGTAGTCCTTTACATTCATACTTCAATACAGGTTGAAAATGGCTAATAAGCGCCTAAATTGGAACACAATGGCTGTGGAGTAACATGCTATGCATGACGTCAGAGCTCTGGCTCTGCGCTGTATGGGTTAGCTAGTCATGTTGGCAATAGAACAAGCTCTCAAATCATGCTCAACTGATCCAGATTGCGATTTATAATGGAACATTTTTGGAATACGTAAACAACAACAGTAATTGTGTGACGGCGAGGATGCAGAGTTGTGTTCTTTTAGTTCCTCAACAGCACAGCTACTGTCGGAGAGCTGAAAAAAGTACCTTAAAGTTGATGATTGCTTGAAACTGTACACACTTAATTTGTTGCACCTACCCCACACTTTCCAGGAATAGTCTTATGTTAGTCTTATGTCTTATAGTCTTATGTTGCTGAATGTATCCAGAATATTTTCAAATTTCGTTAACATGCGGTGAAATATGTATATCCGACATTTTCTTTGACAAAAAAAACGGATACCGATAACCGATATTAAAAAATTTGCTGCCTTTTAAGCATTCTAGTAAAGTTAAATAGTTAACACACACACATGGACACAGAGGTCTAAGGCAATGCATCTCAGTGCAAGAGGCGTCACTACAGTTCCTGGTTCGAATCCAGGCTGTATCACATCCGGCCGTGATTGGGAGTCCGATAGGGCGGCTCACAATTGGCCCTGCGTCGTCCAGGTTGTCATTGTAAATAAGAATTTGTTCTTAACTGACTTGCCTAGCTAAATAAAAGCTACACACACACACACGCCACACTGACCAAAAAGGTATTTAGTTGGCATTTACTTATGTCCCCATTACCAGTAAAACATAATCATAACCTTTTTCTTTCACTTGCTGTGCTGTTTCGTTGCTCATTTGTTCAGTCGTTTCATTCTCAACCAGGATTTCTATGGAATGCCGTTTGGGTCATTGTGTGTCAAAAAAGACAGTCATATTCAGGTCCTGATTGGTCAACAAGCTTACCTGACACGTCAAATAGTGTTATTTGACGTGTCAAATAAGCTTGTTGACCAATCAGGACCTGAATGTGACTGCACGTCAAATAATAATTTTACGCGTTCATCATTTTTTTACATAGCGTAATCAATGTGTATAAACTATCACTCGTATTTCATGTGTCACAACGATTCATCGATATGTATGATGCTGGTAAAGTTGTCTCGCACACCTACAGCGCTGGTCATAAAAAAAGCTAGCTAGCTCATGGATGCAAACAATGTTCTTCCCCAAAAACATAGCAAAACGACAACTGATTCAGTAGCTATAGATAGCTCGCTAACTATATAGCTAGGTGTCATCATCTAAAATAACCCTTATTTGTAAGACAGTTCTTATTTGATTAGTGGTAGTCGGACCCATCTATGTGAAGCGAGCCACAATAAGGATTAGCCCCAATAGTGGACTTTTTCGTGTTAGCCTTCAAAAGAAAAGTATGGCATAATTCTACTATTTGTATTCATTTGCATCACTGTCAATGGCATACATATTCTGAAGGCAAACTGCAAATTCCACTATTGTGCCTAATCCTTATTGTGGCTAGCTTCACAGCACAATCCGGTCCGGTCAAGCCTCACTAGCCAGATGACGCTAGCTGGCTGCCTATAACGTTATGAACTGAAGTTAAATTTCAATAGGCAATTTCAATAGGCAAACAACAAGTGGCAACCTAGCTCTTAATTACTCTTGCAAGGATTCGTAAATCATTTCTAAGAATATTAAAAATGTCTGCAGTTTCTACTGGTCATTGTTTTCAGGCTGGTTGTATTGGTGCTAGCTCGGTACCAAGCTAAAGCTAGCTACCATAGAAGTTGCGGTCGAACAAATGATGCTTTATTACCAATGCGGTATTGTAAACACATCGTTCGTGGCCGGTGTTTGCTTGTTTGCAGACTTTTTTTGTACAGCATTGACAGTGCTACTGTATCTTTTTTGACATGCAAAGATCCAAACTGCGTTCCATAGTATGTATGAAGTATGTGTATGTGAAGCTAATAGCAGTGACACTATTACTGTGTAACTCCGGTAGTGCAACATCTGAAAAATAGCGCAATTCGTAGTGAGTACCGGTGAAGGACCAGCCAACATCACACAAGACAGAGAACAGTTGATTGTCAAGGGCAATGAATTCCATTATCTTGGCTTTAATGGATTTCGCCTCTTAGTTGTCTTGCTGAAATTCTCTTTCAAATGACTGCTCGACTTGTTTACTGCTCAATCCACACAGCAGACATTGTGGGCTAGGTTAGGAATGCTGTGCTGCACATGTAGCGCAAAATGTTACGTAGAGTCATTACATCCTGTACCTAATGTTATATAGGTATGGACGGTGGCTTTAGCATCGGCGTTAAACTAGACATCAGGCCGATACCGATTTATATTGTGCATCCCTACTTTTCACATTACTTCTGTTAGAAACATTTCAATTTAGCCCTATACATACAGGCCACACGAGTGTAAAGGGTTAACTGTCTATGTGTGTGTGGTCCAGTTACAGAACATAAATTAACCCTACGGTGACACAGCTGTGGATGTGAGTGTGTCCATTTGCCTTTCTTGGCACACAAGAAAGCAGTGACTCTCTCACCCGGCCCAGATCACCCAAGTATGACTAAACACATACCCAAGCGTCCTAAAGCCTCCCTTAGAATCAGATTAAACTCCTTTCCTCCCTCTCTTCTCTACTCACCACCCGGCACTGAGGAATTACTAGCCTCCTCTTAGGGGAATTACATTTAGGGGAAACATTGAGCAGCTTCTTCCTCCATTTCCCTCATGAAACCTCTGCTAGCCCCGGCTGAGACTCCAGTGACTTTAAGCTAAGCTGCTCTGAGATGAATCACAGTTTCCACCCTACTAACCTCCACCAGGGCCGTGTTCAGTAGGCACGAAACAGAAGAAAACTGAGTGAAACGTGGAGGTACTATCTGAACTAGTCCATTAAGAGATTGCTGTGCTAAACATCTTGCAACAGTTTGCAATAATGAACACAAACCATATTTTGCAGTACAGTGGGTGGAGAGGAAGAGCATCGTACAGTATAGGGAGCTAGTTGGTTAACACTGAGCTGGAATTAGGAGCCCTTACTGTACGTCTGAATGAGTAATGACATGACATAAACCTGACATGACGAATCTAAATCCTTTCACAGTGGCTGCAAACAGAGCATCAAACAGTAAGCTAGTTGGTTAACACTGTGCAGGAACCCTTATGTCTCTGAATGAATAATGACATGACATCATAAACCTGACATCACAAGTCTGAACCCAATTCTTGGCTTTCACACTGAGTGACATGACAAATGTAAACACATTCACATCAGTCAATGCTTGATGACCATCACATAAGCGATAGTACAGTCAAGCCCACTCTTAACACATCACGACAATGGAGTTATATAAGATGCATATTGTATGGGTTATATGATGCATATTGTATGGGTTATATGATGCATATTGTATGGGTTATATGATGCATATTGTATGGGTTATATGATGCATATTGCATGGGTTATATGATGCATATTGCATGGGTTATATGATGCATATTGCATGGGTTATATGATGCATATTGCATGGGTTATATGATGCATATTGCATGGGTTATATGATGCATATTGCATGGGTTATATGATGCATATTGCATGGGTTATATGATGCATATTGCATGGGTTATATGATGCATATTGTATGGGTTATATGATGCCTAGGTAAGAGGAAGCTGCAGTAGTTCTGGGTTGTAAAAGTCACTGAAGCTATGCTCTAACAGACCTACTATTTCAGCTTTATGACCCAAATGCCATAAGTTGTATTTTTTACAGATGAAGACGATAGAGGGCTTTATTATTTTATTGTAATTACCCATCTAACAAGCTTCTGAGAAATCTATGTTTGGGAGATATCTGATTAAAATACCTACTGCGGTCCAGTCAGTATGTTGATGTATTAGGTTGGAAATTCATGATTTTCATTGAGTATTACTTCAAGCCACAGTAAATTATAGATTTTCAATAAGAAGCTGAACATAGAGTGATTTGCATTATGAGTGTTGATGCAGAGAATAGCTGTAGGGAGACTGTATATCCAACATAATTACATTTACATTTAATTCTCGATCAAGGATGTAACAATGATTTTTAAAGGTCCCATGCAGTCAAAAAATGTGATTTCCAAGTGTTTTGTATATTTCCACACTATAATGTTGGAATAATACTGTGTAATTGTGAAAATTATGATAATGCCCTTGTAGTGTAAGAGCTGTTTGGAAAGAAAAGTGGCTGAAATTTTAGCCTGTTTTGATGGGATGGAGTTTTGGCCTGCCTGGTGATATCCCCAGGCGATAAACAAGTTAATAGACCAATAAGAAAGAAAGTTCCAAACCTCTCTGCCAATAACAGTTTTCAGTTTTCCCCTCCCCACTCAGACCACTCTCAGACAATCCTAGCAAAATAATTTATTGAGAAATGCACTTTGTGAAGAAGCTTTTTTTGACTATTAATCTATACTATTGCAACCACTGAGATGGCCCAGCCAAATCTATAACCCATCGCTTCTTCTCCCTATTTCCCATTGAAACAGAAATATTGGAGTTGGCCAAACTTGAGGGGGAATCAATCACACGACAATGATGTCTGAATTAATTTCTTTCTCCACTTTTAGAACTCCTCCACGATGTCACTTGACATGATGGATGGTTATTCCTTCTGTCATCCACTCAGGCCACGGTTTATATTATATCCCAGAGGAGTAGATTTGGGGAAATATTGCCACCCTTTCCACTTCTGGATCTGTGAGTTTATGATATTATTCTAACCTGACCACTGACAGCCTTCATCATCATATTATTATTATCAAATTAAATCAATTCAAATCCAATTTTATTTGTCACATACACATGGTTAGCAGATGTTAGTGCGAGTGTAGCGAAATGCTTGTGCTTATTATTATTATTATTATTATTATTATTATCCTTTCATCATTATTATTATCACCATTATCAGCATTATCATTTGTATCGTCATCGTTATCGTTGCTATGGTGATCATAATTGTCGTCATTGTCTTAATGGTCGTGGTTTCGCCGCGTTGCAATGCAAATTATAACAGACAATAGACAGTTGAGGCCATAATACGCACCACACAAAATAAAATAAAACCGATTTGAATGTCTTAGAATTACTGTATGATTTGAAAAGGATTATTTGGTCCATTATAGCTGAGTACTCTGCATTATTGTGCCTAGTGTTTCCGCGTTATGGTAGTTTCCTTATTTATGGCCTCTCGGGTTGGTTTATGATGAAAGCAGCATTCTACCAATGTCACTTCCCTCCTATCCCCTGTCTCCTCCACCCACCCTCTGACTATCCATGTCTGGGTCGAAGTTGATTCAATGCCACCTCGATTGGAGGTTCAGGCAGGTCTCCAGACTCCCTCTCTCCCTGGTGTGGTGACCAACTGTCCCCTTCCCCTGTCCTTGATTTTTCAGTCTCTTTGGCGTGACATGGAAGACCTGACACAGTCGGGTTAGAGGCAGGGCGCTCTGCTCTTCAACACGTGCTCTTGAGAGGCGGACATGATAACGTCACACACTGAGACACACAGAAGTGACTACCAAGCCTTCAGCTAGAGTTCAGTAGACTTGTATTTGGAGGCTCACCTCACCATTAGAACCGGCACATTTGTGCAACTTAAAGGGTGGTTATTGTAAATCAATATAATTATTGCAATTACACTTGTTATGGTCAAACTCACCCAAATGTTCTAACTAAAAGTACATGGCAAAACAAAAAACATGCTGCCTCATACCGGCAGTTTTCAACAAACCTATGTTTTTGTTTGCATGTTCCTCATACTGTTCTAAACCGTTAATGATCCTTTTAACGAGTTTCACAGCAATCCCACGGTTCTTTAGCAAAAGCCGGTAAATGCGTGCCTGTTTATGCTTTGCGCTAAAAGAAACAGTGGAGTGACTGAGCCGGAGTGACGGTGAACAGCCTGCTGTTGGAGCCGGCAATGGGATGCCTTGTTTGCCGAAGGTCGACTGTAAAACCCTCGCCTCCCGCAATCGTATTATTCTGACACATACTTCATAATCAAGTCAATGCGCTGATGTCTACATATCTTGATCCCTTATTCCAGATCCCAAGCACATTTCCATTCTCGAATCCTTCTCAATCTTCATTCTACAGCACGGAATGACAAACGAACGTCTCTGAATTGCAACCATTCGCCATAACATTAGCATGGGCATGGTTTGATAGGAGTCAGGATCGATTGCATGGAAAGAGAGACATTATCATTCAGATAATTACCCCTTGATCTGCTGCTGGAGGGGTTTTTGAAGATGTAATAAGTATTTATTGTCAAATCCACATTGCATTGTGGCTCCTCCATAATTGATGATAATGAGATCACAGCGAGACCTTTCATTAAAAGTCAACATGACATTTTCTCTCTCTGCTCTTCTAATGCCGTTTTCACTAGCTCATCTCCTTCTCCCCGTGGAAGCAAAACCTTATGAAACCTCACCAGGTCCAACAAAGTCTCTCTATCTTTTTGAGTCTGTTATTTCTGATCTAGGTACAGCCTAAAAGTGATCAGTCTACAGTTGTTAAAGGGATCGTTCATGTTGGTTTCCTTACCCCGTAAGCAGTCCATGGACAATGTTTGACAACAATCCATGCTTTGGTTAAAAACCTCTTCGGGATCGGTGTCCCGTCCACAGGACAGTTGAGTTAATGTAAGCTAATATGATTAGCATGAGGTTGTAAGTAACAAGAACATTTCCCAGGACATAGACATATCTGATATTGGCAGAAAGCTTAAATTCCTGTTAATCTAACTGCACTTTCCAATTTACACTAGCTATTACAGTGAAAGAATACCTTGCTATTGTTTGAGTAGAGTGCACAGTTTTGAACATGAAACGTTATTAATAAACAAATTAGGCACATTTGGACAGTCTTGATACAACATTTTGAACAGAAATGCAATGGTTCATCGGATCAGTCTAAAACTTTGCACATACACTGCTGCCATCTAGTGGTCAAAATCTAAATTGCACCTGGACTGGAATAATACATTATGGCCTTTCTCTTGCATTTCAAAGATGATGGTACAAAAAAAATACAAAGGAACGTTTTTTTTTCTTTGTATTATCTTTTACCAGATCTATTGTGTTATTCTCCTACATCCCTTTCACATTTACACAAACTTCAGTGTTTCCATTCAAATGGTACCAGGAATATGCATATCCCTGCTTCAGGGGCAGAGTTACAGGCAGTTAGATTTGGGTATGTCATTTTAGGCGTAAATTTAATAGAACTTCTTAAGGGTCCCTGGCACTGTTTCCAAATGCTCAAAATTATAATATTGGTACCATGACTCCCATTCAAGTTACAGTTCAGATTTAAGCATTTTTCACGTATCATGTTCAAATCATCTATAAGTGACTTTGTTGAGCTTCACAACCAATTTGAGATACTTTCGGTTGGGTTTGGATATGTTGTACAAAACATGCTAATAACGCTACCAGGACTTGGATGGGATTTGTGCCACAAAAGCTAGAACGTTAGCATTTGGAAACCGTGCCAGGGAAATAAACCCAAAGCATGGCTTGCTGTCATACCTTGTCCATAAACTGCTTACAGGGTAAGGAAACCAATGTGCTATTTCGTAATTTGGGTGAACTATCCCTTTAGCTGTACTTCTTGTTCTGATCCAAGTGCAGTTGTGCAAATCCACCACTTTGTCCACATTGCACCCGATCCAGGAACTGTATAGTGATTCGTAGCCATTGACACTTCCACTGATCCAAGTACAGCTACTGCATGCTCAGCTCATACCATCTCATAGAACCGTGAAACCCTGATTAATAAGGTCCTGCTATTAGCTTTTAATCATCACTCAATACAGTCCCCCTGTATTTACAAGTCTACAAAATTGATCGCATTAACCTATGGCAACAGTGCAGTTGCATTAAGGCTTGTTTGTTCTTTAGGCCCTTAATGAGACTGTTGCTCTAAAATGGAGGTGGTGATGGATGAGTGGTGAGGCCCTACAGTAAGTGCTCCTTTCGGCCTGTAGGAGAACAGTGGATCTAGTTTCACCGGCAGATAGCCCCTCTAATAAGGCCACCAGGGCCTGTATCCATGGAGATGTAGCCGTAACCCCTTCAGCCTTCTGCCCTTTGACCTTTCTCTTTCAACCACTAGCAAGGAAAGTCTCATAAAGAAACGATCACTTCAGGGCAGGTTATAGGTTGGGTCATGTGCTTTTTTGCCGTCTTAGCTGAACAGCAATGTTCCCTATTGTTCAGAATGACCCAATTTCTTCTGGAGCAGCAGGTTTCACACACTTCTCAGAGCAGTTTGGGAGCACCGAAATAGAATAGACATCCACTGAACTGCTGCGAGACTTTAGTCTAATGTGTCTCATTATTATGGACGATTTTAATCCCTCAGAGACCATAGTTCACAGCTTACTCTGCATTTATTAGAGATTACAGACCACTGTATATCTCTCTGACTGCTGGGGCCTGACAGTGCACTGTCTTCCTTCTCGGCCTCACAGCAAGTTGTGCCACGCAAATGAAAATTGTCTACCTCCTGTATATCATTACGTGACGTGATTCAGGAACCAAATAATTGTGAGTAAGGGATAGAATTTGAGCGGTCATTTTTATTGCGCGTTGGTTTGTTGCGACCATACTCACTGTTTACTCGCTGATAACACTCTGTGGCGTCATGTGGCAGTTCGTAATGATCTGGATACTTCAGACCATTTTCCGGCTATACTGCAGATTTATGGCAGTTATTGATCATTTGGATCTACGGCGTGACTGCTTTCATGTGGGTGGCTGTGGTCATATAAGTTATGGGTTGTGGTCTCGCGGGGGTATTGACAAGCCAGTATCTCAGGGGTGGGAGGTGGTGAGATGGTACATGGTTGTTGATATTGATTTGGCCACCATTAATGTTAACATGAGACATTGGCCTTGATGCGTACTTTGTTTCAGCCAGATCAGACTCCCTGAATAAATGTAGGACCGGCCGATACTCCGCTAGGCTGGTTCTGTTGATCAGTAGGCCTATATGTTGATTTGAAAGCTAAAAGAAGCCTAGCTTTGAGTGGGCACGTTGCACCATTCTACTTAGAAGTTTGTGAAAATTGCTACTACAGAAATTGTGATAATGGTGTAAAAACCTCTTTAGTGCGTTGTTACCCGCCTTCTCACCATTTGCTACTATAACGTAACCTACACGTTGCTATTGAGTAATTGGGTCATGATTGGGTCATGAAAAGGTCAAAGGGGTAACCATTACTAGTGGTAGCTGTTAACTGCGGTGCATAAATGCTATTGATCTACAGTGGCATCATTTAGTATAGAGCGAACAACATTTAGCATAGAGCGAACAACATTTAGCATAGAGCGAACAACATTTAGCATAGAGCGAACAACATTTATTTTTAATTTTCCCATGAAATATGGGACCAACACTGTACATGTTGCGTTTATATTTTTGTTCAGTATACTATAGTTCGGAGCGAGAGAAAGAGCTAGATGGAGACCAAAGATATAGCTACAATTCTGAGCGATCTATAGGCACAGCAATCTGTAGCCAAGCTAAAAGACAGAGCCATCAGAGACTATCTATTATTCAAGCAGCCAATACACTCAGCTCCACCACCACTATTATCCCCCAGTGTCTGAGCTCCGCTCGGTTTCCAATGTGGTGCTAGTGTAGCCAAACACTGGGTGTACTCAATGAGGCTGTGAGAATGCGGAGCTCTGTGCCGTGCCGTTGTGTGTGTTTTTGTGTGCCCGTAAGGCCTACGAGACAGTGAGGTAGTGGTACAGTACAGTACTTTGGCTGCCATAGGCTGTACAAGCCATCTGGAGAGATGATTAGCCAGACATTCGTTTTTCCCCCGCTCTGCTCTTAGTGGTGTCTGTTGTATGTCTTGCAAGACTTCAGGCTAATTTAGATCTGCTAAAGCTATGATACAGTAAAACAAATCAAGTTGACTCACTCTTCTCTCTTTCTCTCTCTCTCTCTCTCTATTTATCTCTCTCTCTATTTATCTCTCTCTCTCTATTTATCTCTCTCTCTCTCTCTATTTATCTCTCTCTCTATTTATCTCTCTCTCTCTATTTATCTCTCTCTCTCTCTCTCTCTGTCTTTATTTATCTCTCTCTCTATATAGTTTGCTGTTTCGTGGTCCACAAGAGGTGCCATGAGTTTGTCACGTTCTCCTGCCCCGGTGCGGATAAGGGTCCCGACACAGACGTAAGTAGCCGTACCCCTCATGGTCTCACCGCCTCTCCACTCTTAGGTTCCCTTAGCTTCTGTCAATGTACCCCTCCCAAAATGCACCCCTAGCAAAAGGGGGCACCGCCAAGGCAAATCTCTTCCAAGCATGCATCCCAAACGACACCCTATTACCATACAGTGTATAAATCTGTTGGTGTAGGGTGCCTTTTGGGACACAGGCTAAGTATATGGCTACTCTCAAAGTGACAGCCTTGCAGGACGGACCGAACGTCCTTGTCTCGTTGACCGGAGCTGAGCATTAAGGAAGAAGAATGAGTCTGCTCCTTGTCTGACAGGAGATCATTGTGTGTGGAGGCCCAGAGCTGTAGTATCATACATCACCTTGCTCTGTATATTGGGAGGCCAGTCAGGCTAGTTCTTTTGGCTTGAAGTTGTAGGAATTGAATTTTGGCAGAGTTCTTTTGGTTTGGTATCATAAAGAAGTTGGCTCTGTACTTTACTTTCAAACACCTGACAATAAAAACGGTGCGTTCTGAAATGGAAAACAAAATGACCACCTGGACTCTTCTCAATTTGATGCCTAGTGAACGCAACCGGTCACTTCAAGTTCAGTGACTTTGGACACGTCTGCTTTAATCTCTCACTCTGGCAGGAAGTCGGATAATGAATAGGGCTCTCTGGATGAATCAAACCAGCTGATGGCCAGCTTACCTCGTTTCACCTCAATATACCTCATTTTATTTTCTGAGGGGTCACTTTGTCCCAGTCATTATATCACTCGATGACATTTCCAGGTCCACTCCGAAGTGTACACTCGTTTACTCCCTGTTAAGAGCCGGGACATGGGGAGATCCCCCATGATTTAAGACTGTTGACTGGCCCCAGTAGTCTAACTAAATGACAACCCACACCAGTGTCATACTTGGTACTCTTGACATCACATGAGAAGATATTACATTAACCTTCAGCATCTGTGTTGAATTATTTAGTGCATAAATCTCTCCTGAATAAATCTTACTTGGATCACCACTTAGATGCCAAAGCAGTGGATGAAGAGTGACTCCTAGTACTTTCCTCTGTGGGAGTGTGGCCTCCTAGCACGTTAGGTGTGAAGGTACACTAGCCTGGCCTAGCAGCACAACTCTAACTGGTTGCATCCCAAAACACATCCTATTCCCTATAGAGTGCAGTAGTTTTGACCAGAGCCCTGGTCCAAAATATTGCACGATATAGGCAATGTGATGCCATCTCCCTCTCATGGCGTTCTCCGGGTGGCCCTGTAACCTTAGATGTGTCATTCCAGCTCCCCAGCCGTCCGCTGCCTTCAGTAGAACGCCCCGCGGCTGACACCCAAGCTCTAAAGAAAGTAGTACGTGTACATGTGTCAAAGTCATTACACCGAGGGCTGTGTGTCTGTGGGTTTTCGCTCCTCCCTTGTACTTGATTGCTGACCACACCGGTCGCGTGGCGTGCGCGAGCATTGCTAAATAAATGTACACATGCACGTTGTTCAATCATTGCACCCAAGCTACTCGCGCACGCTATTTGTGACACAGAACGTGCTGCACGTCCCGCATCTCCCATCTCCTCATTAGTTTTTAGAAGCATATACCCACATTCCATCTCCTCATTGATTTTTAGAAGCATATACCCACATGCCATCTCCTCATTGATTTTTAGGAACATATGCCCACGTGGGTGATTGAAAGATGAACCGAGGTTGGTTGTGGTAATGCACCTTTTTATGAAAGTTAGTTGCCAATCGCCATATAAAGTCCAAAGAAGAAAAAGAGGCCTGGAAGGAGGAGCGATGACTAGAAACGATTCGGGTTGACCGTTTTATGTGTGGATTAATTGTTGGAGTAGAGGACCTTGTGCATTTCAGGTAAAATAACAACCCAATGTTTATATCCCAGGACAAATTAGCTAGCAACAGCAAGCTAGCTATCTAAATTGTCATAAATGTTTCATGCTTTTCGACCTGTCCCCAAATTAATATAATTGGTACAGAGTTTGTTTTGATATTTCAACCTGCGTGTCATGATCGCGTTTGGACAAAATTATTTTGCGCACAATGGCGCGCGTCCTGTTTGGGCATGCCGTAACACAGCTGATTCAGATGATCAAAGCTTGATGATCAGTTGATTATTTGAATCAGCTGTGCAGTGCTAGGGTGAAAAACAAAACATGCACCAATTTTTGGATCCCAAGGACCGAGCTCGGGAGACCCTGCGCCAGGTCGTCCATGGAATGAGTTTGACACCCCTGTGCTAAGGGATTGTCTTTGCTAGTGGGGCTTAGAGGGGTTATGATAAGGGCAGCAGGTAACTCCCCATTTTGTCAGCATTCCAGATATATGTTCATGTCAATTATAGTAATCCAACTTTATGGACTTATTAGGGCAGAAGTTGTCATTAGTCACAGATCTAGGACCAGCTTACCAACCAGTTTACCAACCCCCATAGTGACCCCCATAGTGACTTCAGATCTAGGGCATCCTATCAGATATGTTATTAGCAAATCAGTCATCTGTGGCCACATTTCTCAGCATTACAGTAACAGATGGTTGAGTTACATAATGTAAGAAAAGCACTGTTCCTACTGAAAAGTGTCTGGTTCATGGGCTTCCAGGATGCATTCAAACAAAAAGTGTGCATTGTTTTTTTGAGTCTGCTAATGTAGCCATAATGACTGCCGCGAGCCAACGTTAGCCTCGCGAAATGCCCACATCTTAATAATTTAGCCCATTCCACATGGGATACGCATCCCAAATGGCACCCTGTTGCCTATATAGTGCACTACTTTTGAACAGGGCCCATATAGTGCACTATATAGGGAATAGGGTGCCATTTGGCACGCAGAGAGGTTGTACAATGTGAATTGCTCAGCTGGGATAGATTCGCTGCACATGTTAGCGCTATGTGCAGTTTTCCCTAGCAACCGAATTGCTAGGTGGGCAGAATCCAAAATAAAGGGTGAATACTAGGAGCATAAACCATGGTTCTCTCCCAAATGGGACCCTATTGCCTATATTGTGCACTACTTCCCATAGGGCTCTGGTCAGAAGTAGTGTACTAAATAAGGAATAGGGTGCCATTTGGGACCTTAGCCCTGACTATGTGTAACTTGGAGCACTTCAGCAATATGGAAAAGCAAACATACTGAAGAATAGGTTCCTATGGCAAAGTGTACTGTAAAGGACTAATGAAAAACTGTTGCGCTCGCATCAACCAATCTCCAAATACCACCCTTTCCACTTGAGCAAAAGGGCTATGTTTTCCCGGAGGCACATTGAGGGTTAATTAGCTAGATTAGTGCATTTAACTGCTTCAAAATGGTTTCATTTGACCACTCTGTTCCTTGTTGCCAACAGAGGCTTGGCAAGTATGTGTAGTGTTTTGCAGAACAAGTTTGGTTAATAATTATGGCTTTGAATTGCCAGGAACCTAACAATATGATATCACCATACTTATTTGGCGATATGATATGTATTGTGATTCAAGACTGTGATTTTATTCGATGTTCCAAACATATTGCTCACCATATGTCTGCTGCAGAGAGACGAGAGAGAGACATGAATAAAATAGATTTGATCAGTCATGGAAATACAATTCGGTCCCTAATTGATAACAAAGTATGAAGGAAAAAGACTGGAGTTTTGGTTCAGGTACAGGCAACCAGCACAAAAATAAAGTCATACGCTATATCGTCAGAAATAATATCCCGATATGTAACTATTAATTTTTTCCCCATCACTATTACTAATGCATGGACTTCCTGGTCCCCCTACAGGGCCATGGAGATGAAACACAGATGTCTGCATTCCTAATGGCACCCTATTCCTTACATAGTGTACTACTCGGGATAATACATAGGCTTTGTTTACTCAGGCAGACCAATTCTGATTTTTTTTTCACTAATTGGTATTTCGACCGATCAGATGTGAACATATCTGATGTGATTGGTCGAATGAGCAATTAGTGGAGGAAGAAAATCTTAATTGGGATGCCTGTGTGAACGCAGCCATCGAGTCTTGGTCTCAAAACAGTGCACTATATAGGGAATAGGTTGTCATTGGGGATGCTGCCTGAGAGAGCCAGTGGCTGAGTCATGAAGGACCCATCCTTCCTACCTCCCCAGTATATGAACGGTAAATGCCTGACGGTAAATGTAGCCTGCTAGCCTGCCATGTCTCTATGATGTAATCATGCCCATCTCTGGCACACTCCAACCCCCCTCTCCTCCTTTTCACCCCTCGCCCCCAATGGAGTCGAATACCAGAGTGTGCTCTCAGTAGCACATGCCCCTGAGCTTGCATGCCAGACCACAGGAGGTTGGTGGCATCTTAATTGGGAAAGACGGGCTTGTGGTAATGGCTGGAGCGGAATTAGATGGAATGGTATCAAATACAACAAACACATGGTTTCCATGTGTTTGATGCCATTCCATGATGCCATTCCATGATGCCATTCCATCCTCCCCTCAGCAGCCTCCACTCTGTCAGACGTTCCAAAGAGATTGTGGCTTATACACCGAGCGCTGGAAATTCGAAACAACATTTTTGTGCTTAGCACACACTCTCTCGTTCTTTTAGTGTTGACATGTACAGCGGAGTGGAGGGTGCTGATGTCCCTGCTGCTTTAGCCAAATGAAAACCCATGACCTCTTTCCTCACTTTCTCTTTCTCATTCCCGCGCTCTTTCTTTCTCCTCTCTTCCTCTTTCTCTCTCTCTGCGCTCTCATCTCTCATCTCTGTCTCTCATCTCTCATCTCTGTCTCTCGTCTCTCATCTCTGTCTCTCATCTCTGTCTCTCTCTCTCTGTCTCTCTCTCTCTGTCTCTCTCTCGCTCTCTCTCAGCACAGTCATTGGCGCCTGCGCTGCTCCACTGGAGCTTCTGATAACCGTCACATAGAATTACATTCATGAACGAGACCCAGGCTAACTAGACTACAGAAGCCCCATTAATTCAGTGTGGCTGAGGAAGATTGTGGGGGGGTCAACAAGTTTAATACATGTTGTTAATGAGGTTGCTTTAATGAGCCTCTTGTTTGAATCATTTTTTAATAATATCTGCTTTCCAAATGGCACCCTATTCCCTGTATAGTGTACTGCTTTTGACCAGGGGCTCTGTTCAAAAGTAGTGCACTATTTAGGAAATAGGTTGCCCTTTTGGACACCACCAATGCCTCAATTCACAGGATGCGAGGCTGAATGCCTCTTTTGTCCCTCCCACACAAATGAACGGTGTCAGATCATTGAGTCTGTATGGCTAATGAGGTTCCTCATACCACACAGAGCTAATTATTATGATCCACTGTCATATGCAGGCTACTTGATCAAACGGCACTAAATGAAAGCGAGACATTGAATGAACATAAGTTATTACTCATTACTACCATCTACTGATGTGGTGGGAATATAACCTCATCATGGTTGTTATATACATGTATATATGGAGTGATCTGGTTATCAATTCCTGTATGTACAATGTTGTTAATAGATTGTTTTGAAAGTATTCACAGTCCCGACCTCCCTGGGGCCCTAAGCAGAATTCTGCTAAGGGGCCCTCCTGCCTGAGCCATGTAAACCATTTGCCATTGCCACACACTCACGCCTGACACCCCAGTGCTCGCACTCCAGTCCTCCCTCCGTTAAAACAGTTTGCTCCATTTTGCAGTCTAAGAATAAGTAGACTTGTATAAAACAGACAGAGGTATAAACAAACAATATTCATTGAATCAAATATTGTCTGTAGTATCTTAAGATAAGTGAATATTAACATAAATAAGAAATTGTAGAAAATATAAAATGATAAAATATAGCACTGAGCTTTGGCTCTGCTGCCTGGCAATTACTCCAGTCCTCATAATATTAAACAATTAGCTCTGTCTATACAATGTAAACGTAATCCTATCGGCTATGGCAGCAGCTTTGTGTCTCCGAATAGTCTAATAAAACCAACACAGCTGTGTGATTAACTTTGGTTCCTTCTACAGCCTGGGCATTTTCAGCATCAGCATCAGCACCAGTTTATCTGGACTGTCTGGAAGAAATTGAGAAAGTATGTCACATAGTTAGTTAAGCAGTCATTTACACAAATGCACTTCTGCCGTGCAATCTTAAAAGTTCCTAAGTGTGTAAACATTTGAATGTTTTGAAGGCAAGATTTTAATTCAGACATTCCTCCTCTGCACTTTCTCGAGGCAAAGTCATCAATGACGTCGTTGTGGGACATGTGTTTCCCCACGTCGTGATTAATGCTCATGATGGCCAGGCCACTCAGACGTTCCTGTAACATGTTTCCCCACGTCGTGATTAATGCTCATGATGGCCAGACCACTCAGACGTTCCTGTAACATGTTTCCCCACGTCGTGATTAATGCTCATGATGGCCAGACCACTCAGACGTTCCTGTGACATGTTTCCCCACATCGTGATTAATGCTCATGATGGCCAGACCACTCAGACGTTCCTGTGACATGTTTCCCCACGTCGTGATTAATGCTCATGATGGCCAGACCACTCAGACGTTCCTGTGACATGTTTCCCCACGTCGTGATTAATGCTCATGATGGCCAGGCCACTCAGACGTTCCTGTAACATGTTTCCCCACGTCGTGATTAATGCTCATGATGGCCAGACCACTCAGACGTTCCTGTGACATGTTTCCCCACGTCGTGATTAATGCTCATGATGGCCAGACCACTCAGACGTTCCTGTGACATGTTTCCCCACGTCGTGATTTATGCTCATGATGGCCAGACCACTCAGACGTTCCTGTAACATGTTTCCCCACGTCGTATTTTATGCTCATGATGACCAGGCCACTCAGACGTTCCTGTGACACAGAAGACATCGACTAGCTTTTGATGAGCTTTCCTTTTTGAAAAGCTTCTCTCTTATGATGCTACTGGGAGGGTGACTGCAATTCTTAGGACCGTCCAAAGGTTAGGATAGAGTTCCTCCAGGTCGTTCTCACAGAGAAAGGAAAGCAGCTCAAAAGGCAGTCGGTCATCTTATCTGATGGCAGATCAGGTACATTCTGAATCTCGTGTGCCAGATCCATTCCACTGAGGTCACCGTCGTCTCTGAAGGTTAGTGTTTTCAACTTCCATGCGGTGAGCCTTTAAAGATTCACTGGACATCTGAGAGGCAGTGCTGAAGGTCAGCAGCACTCCATATTTGGTTTTCACTTGGTTGAGTGTTTCAAATATCTCATCCGTGGATGTTAACAACAGAGTCGACCACAATGTTGAAGTTGTTGACTGAAAGGTTCTTCAGTGCATCAGTCACTGGTTCATCAGCTGAAATGCCTCTTGCTGATTCTCAGTTCCTTTTCTTTCAGAACAGCCTCCACATTCATTTATTCACACATGCTTTTGGCTGTTGTCTGGGCCTCCGAGAATCCAGTTTCCCGGGTATGTACGGTACTCAGGGAGCCCTTTTCATTTGAGATTAAATTCACTGCGATATACAACAGCATTGAGGCTGATTCACCTTGTTTGTCATTGTCGGTATCTCACACCATACGACACATCAAATCAAGAAGTGGTAGGACCCAACTTTATCTGCGAGTGCTTGTGCCTCCACTTTGGCCACAGGATCGTTGACCGTCTGTCTGGCTTCCAGTAATGCCTCCCGAACCTCAGAAGCCTGATACCTGATTGCATGAACACTTTGGAGCCGACTCTCCCATCTCGTGTCACTAAATGAATTCACGGTTATTTTCACGTGTTTCTTCAAAACACTCCATCTTTGTGTGCCAGCTGAAAAGAAGGTGAAGAGCTTTGGCACATGCCCAAAAAACCCAGCTGCATCATTTGACGATTTAGCAACATCTGCAATGACAAGGTCTAGAGTATGTGCAATGACAAGGTCTAGAGTATGTGCAATGACAAGGTCTAGAGTATGTGCAATGACAAGGTCTAGAGTATGTGCAATGACAAGGTCTAGAGTATGTGCAATGACAAGGTCTAGAGTATGTGCAATGACAAGGTCTAGAGTATGTGCAATGACAAGGTCTAGAGTATGTGCAATGACAAGGTCTAGAGTATGTGCAATGACAAGGTCTAGAGTATGTGCAATGACAAGGTCTAGAGTATGTGCAATGACAAGGGACGAACACGGCTCTGGGATTTTTACTGAGCAGTCTGGCTTGTATTCCTTGGTGCTTGCCCTTCATGTTGGCCCCATTGTCATAAGCTTGCCCTCTGCAGTCTTCAAATGGAATCTTCAGCTCGTTCAGCTCATCTAAGATGACAGTGGACAGATTCAAGCCTGTTGTAAACCTCAACATTCACAAACCGAGGAAGTGCTACTTGATCTCTGGCTTTCCCTTTAAAGCCACGCTTCTCAGAATAATGGCCATTTGCTCCCGGTGACTAATGTCAGGTGTACAGTCCAAGATTATGGAGAAGTACTTTGAGTCTCTTACTTGAGTCACTTGCTTCCAGAGTCTTGTCACTCACAATCTGTATCAGCTCATTCTGTGTGCGCTTCCCAAGGTAATGAGCATGTGTCTCTCCATCTTTCATTTTGCTGAGATGATTTTCCATAACGGGGTCAAATTTTGCCAGTAATTCAACCTCTTTTAGGGACTTTCCATTATCTGGTTGGAAGAGTTTGTCTGATCAACCCCTGAATGCTAGGTTTCTTTCTTTATTAAATGTGTAAGGACATCCCCGCCATCTCTTTCTTTCAGCCTCCCAAATACTATTTTGTGTCTGGTCAAGAGTCTGTCCCCGACTTAGGCGCAGATCAAGTTCTCTCCACTTAATCATATTATCTGTGTGTTCAGGACTACTACCCTCGTGGTGTTTCAGAATGGCATTGATATTTGACCAGTCATTCACGCCTCCCTTTATTGTTTTGTAGTCTTTTATAGGAAAGAGCTTGCAGCAAAAACGATACACAGCGTTGTGTTTGAGTACGAAAGCCATCTCCTGGTAATCTTTCCCCCTGTTTGACAGCTACAGGCCTTGTTTTTTGGAAATCGCTTGGTTTCATTTCAGCATTTCACACACTCAGAGAAATAAGTAGTACCGCTAGGTTTTACACAGTGAAATGTAACAAATAACTACATTTTTAATAAAGAAATGTACAAATTATCCATTGTGGCATCAATATTTCTATACACTGCCAGTACAGAAAATGTATTCACTACTTACTGTAAATCGCTCTGGATAAGAGCATCTGCTAAATGACTAAGATGTCAAATGTAAACATTTCCATAGGCTTTTATATATTGTATATGGAAACAATCATGGCTGTTTAGTCATACATTTTCCTTTACTTCGTGAGAGTGAAATATTAAGTCATAAAAACACTTCTCATTCCTACTCTAACAGTTTTATTGGAACAAGAATGAATCGTGCAAAGCCTGTAGCAGAAGTATGAAATGAATCTTCTATATTGTGATGTACTGTATATATGCATATTATTTGCATTGAGCACAATGCGCCTCTCAACCAGCCAGAAGTTGTTCTTCAATCACTGGTCCTAGAGACCCACAGGGCGTTTGAGCAGGGCAGGCTTTTATTCCAGCCCAGCACTAACACATTCCGTCACCTAATCATCGGGCTAGCACAAAAACCTGCACACCCCGTGGTTCTCTAGGACTAGGACTGAAGAACTGTGGGTTCCAAGGACTGACCAGTCAGATGAGAATAAAATGAGAAGAGAAAATAAAAATGTATATTTTGTTGGTAGAGCATGGTGCTTGCAACGCCAGCATAGAGGGTTCGATACCCGGCACCAGCCATACATTAAACAAAAATGCACGCATGACTGTAAGTCTGCTAAATAGTATATCAGTGGTTAGGTCATTGGGCCAGTAACCGGCAGGTTGCTGGATCGAATCGCCGAGCTGACAAGGTTAAAATCTGTCGTTCTGCCCCTGAACAAGGCAGTTAACCCACTGCTCCCCGGGCGCCGAAGACGTGGATGTCGATTAAGACAGCTCCCTGCACCTCTCGGAGTTAAATGCGGAAGACACATTTCAGTTGAATACATTCAGTTGGACAGCTGACTAGGTATCCCCCTTTCCCTTATTATTATTACTATAATAATTATTATAAGACGAGGTGTATGGCGAAGAGAAGAGGGTGTGTGTGGGGTTCCCATGGCTCCTTTAAGCCAGAGGACAAGGGGCAAAAACAACAGTGTTTATTCAGTCGTGTAAATGTTTAGTATGCACATTTACATTACATTTAAGTCATTTAGCAGACGCTCTTATCCAGAGCGACTTACAAATTGGTGCATTCACCTTATGACATCCAGTGGAACAGCCACTTTACAATAGTGCATCTAAATCTTTTAAGGGGGGGGGTCCTGCATTCAAGTATGCCTCAAAATGTCCAATTTCCATAACGGGGTCAAATCTCTCCAACTATTTGCAAGGGATAAACAGGGTTCATTGCAAATAATGAACATGTCGTCTACTTAAATATTTAGATTGTTTTTGCTTTGCTGGTGAAAGGGCCACTTCACGTAATGCCTGTCGATGAGTCTGGCAGCACATGTTTCAGTATAGTACGATCCTCTCGTGCTCTGTCAGGTTGGATGGGGAGCATTGCTGCACAGCTATTTTCAGGTCTCTCCAGAGATGTTCGATCGATCGGGTTCAAGTCGGGGCTCTGGCTGGTCCGCTCAAGGACATTCAGAGTCTTGTCCCAAAGCCACTCCTGAATTGTCTTGGCTGTGTGCTCAGAGTCGTTGTCCTGTTGTAAGGTGAACCTTTGCCCCAGTCTGAGGTCCTGAGTGCTCTGGGGCAGATTTTCATCAATGATCTCTCTGTACTTTGCTCCGTTCATCTTTCCCTCGATCCTGACTAATCTCCCAGTCCTTGCCGCTGAAAAGCATCCCCACAGCATGATGCTGCCACCACCATGCTTCACTGTAGGGATGGTGACAGGTTTCCTCCAGACGTGACACTTGGCATTCCGGCCAAAGAGTTAAATCTGGTTTCATCAGACCAGAGAATCTTGTTTCTCATGGTCGTAGAGTCCTTTAGTTGCATTTTGGCAAACTCCATGCAAACTGTCATGTGCCTTTTTTACTGAGGAGTGGATTCTGTCTGGCCACTCTACCATAAAGGCCTGATTTGGTGGAGTGCTGCAGAGATGGTTGTCCTTCTGGAAGGTTCTCCCATCTCCACAGAGGAGCTCTGTCAGAGTGATCATCGGGTTCATGGTCACCTTCCTGCCCAAGGCCCTTCTCCCCCGATTGCTCAGTTTGGAACCACCAAGCTCTCGGAAGAGTCTTGGTAGTTCCAAACTTCATCCCTTTAAGAATGATGGAGGCCACTGTGTTCTTGGGGACCTTCAATGCTGCAGAAATGTTTTGGTACACTTCCCCAGATCTGTGCCTCTACGTAATCCTGTCTCGGAGCTCTACGGACAATTCCTTCGACCTCATGGCTTGGTTTTTGCTCTGATATGCAATTGTCAACTGTGGGACCTTATATAGCCTGGCGTGTGTCTTTCCAAATCATGTCCAATCAATTGGTGGACTCCAATCAAGTTGTAAAAACATCTCAAGGATGATAAATGGAAACATGATGCACCTGAGCTCAATTTCGAGTCTCATTGCAAAAGGGTCTGAATACTTATGTAGATAAGGTATTTCTGTTTTTTTATTTCTAAAAAATGTGCAAAAAAATCTAAATCTGTACTCGCTTTCACTATGCGGTATTGTGTGGAAATTGATGAGTATAATTTTTTTCATCCATTTTAGAATAAACCTGTGACATAATAAAATGTGGAAAAAGTCAAGGGGTCTGAATACTTTCTGAAGGCACTGTATTTGTGTATAATCCCTTCCCTGTCTGTCAATAGATCAAATCA